>NC_135805.1:125206966-125553675 GCF_964213995.1 Mustelus asterias | reverse complement strand
TGTCTGTACTAACGGAGAGAAGGGTGTCTGTACGAATGGAGAGAAGGGTGTCTGTACTTACGGAGAGAAGGGTGTCTGTACTTACGGAGAGAAGGGTGTCTGTACTTACGGAGAGAAGGGTGTCAGTACTTACCGAGAGAAGGGTGTCTGTACTCACGGAGAGAAGAATGTCTGTACTAAGTGAGAGATGGGTGTCTGTAGTCACGGAGGGAGGGGTGTCTGTACAAACAGAGAGAAGGGTGTCTGGACTAACGGAGGGAAGGGTGTCTGTACTAACGGAGAGAAGCGTGTCTGTACTAACGGAGAGAAGGGTGTCTGTACTAACGGAGGGAAGGGTGTCTGTACTCATGGAGAGAAGGGTGTCTGTATGAATGGAGAGAAGGGTGTTTGGACGTATGGAGAGAGGGGTGTTTGTACTAATGGAGAGATGGGTGTCTGTACTAACAGGGAGAAGGGTGTTTGTACTAGAGGAGAGAAGCCTGTCTGTACTAAGGGAGAGAAGGGTGCCTGTACTAACGGAGGGAAGGATGTCTGTACGAACGGAGAGAAGGGTGTCTGTACTAATGGAGAGAAGGGTGTCTGTCGTCACGGAGAGAAGGGTGTCTGTACTCACGGAGAGAAGGGTGTCTGTATGAGTGGAGAGAAGGGTGGCTGTACTAATGGAGAGAAGGGTGTCTGTACTAACGGAGAGAAGGATGTCTGTACGAACGGAGTGAAGGGTGTTTGTACTAACTGAGAGAAGGGTGTCTGTACTAACGGAGAGAAAGGTGTCTGTACTTACGGAGAGAAGGGTGTCTGTACTAATGGAGAGAAGGGTGTCTGTACGAATGGAGAGAAGGGTGTCTGTACGAACGGAGAGAAGGGTGTCTGTACGAACGGAGAGAAGGGTGTCTGTACTAACGGAGAGAAGTGTGTCTGTACGAACGGAGAGAAGGGTGTCTGTACAAACGGAGAGAAGGGTGTCTGTTCTCACGGAGAGAAGGGTGTCTGTACGAATGGAGAGAAGGGTGTCTGTGCTCACGGAGAGAAGGGTGTCTGTACTTACGGACAGAAGGGTGTCTGTACTAACGGAGAGAAGCATGTCTGCAGTTACGGACAGAAGGGTGTCTGTACTAACGGACAGAAGGGTGTCTGTATGAATGGAGGGAAGGGTGTCTGTACTAACGGAGAGTAGAGTGTCGGTACCTCGGGAGAGAAGGGTGCCTGTACTTAGGGAGAGAAGGGTGTCTACTGAAAGAGAGAAGGGTGTCTGTACTAACGGAGAGAAGGGTCTCTGTACTAATGCAGAGAAGGGTGTCTGTACTAACGGAGAGAAGGGTGTCTGCCCTAACGGAGAGAAGGGTGTCTGCACTAATGGAGAGAAGGGTGTCTGTATGCATGGAGTGAAGGGTGTCTGTACTAATGGAGAGAAGGGTGTCTGTACTAACGGAGAGAAGGGTGTCTGTACTAACGGAGAGAAGGGTGTCTGTATGAGTGGAGAGAAGGGTGTCTGTACCATACAGAGAAGGGTCTCTGTACCAACGGAGATAAGGGTGTCTGGACTATTGGAGAGAAGGGTGTCAGTATGAATGGAGAGAATGGTGTTTGTACTTATGGAGAGAAGGGTGTTTGTACTAGTGGAGAGATGGGTGTCTGTATGAATGGAGAGAAGGGTGTCTGGACTAACAGAGAGAAGGGTGTCTGTACTAATGGAGAGATGGGTGTCTGTACGAATGGAGAGAAGGGTGTCTGTACTCACGCAGAGAAGGGTGTCTGTACTAACAGAGAGAAGGGTGTCTGTACTAACGGAGAGAAGGGTGTCTGTACTAACGGACACAAATGTGTCTGTATGAATTGGGGGAATGATGTTTGTACTTAACGACAGAAGGGTGACTGTACTAACGGACAGAAGGGTCTTTGTACTAACGGAGAGAAGGGTGTCTGTACTAACGGACAGAAGGGTGTCTGTATGAATGGAGAGAAGGGTGTCTGTTGTAACGGAGGGAAGGGTGTTTGTACTAACCGAGAAAAGGGTGTCTGTACAAACGGAGAGAAGGGTGTCTGTACTTACCGAGAGAAGGGTGTCTGTACTAACGGAGAGAAGGGTCTCTGTACTCATGCAGAGAAGGATGTCTGTACTAACGGAGAGAAGGGTGTCTGTACTTAGGAGAGAAGGGTGTCTCTACTTACGGAGAGAAGGGTTCTGTACTAACGGAGAGAAGAATGTCTGTACTAATGGAGAGAAGGGTGTCTGTACTAAAAGAGAGAAGGGTGTCTGTACTAACGGAGAGAAGGGTGTCTGCAGTAATGGAGAGAAGGGTGTCTGTATGCATGGAGAGAAGGGTGTCTGTACTAACGGAGAGAAGGGTGTCTGTACTATTGGAGAGAAGGGTGTCTGTATGAATGGAGAGAAGGGTGTTTGAACTTCTGGAGAGAAGGGTGTTTGTACGAGTGGAGAGAAGGGTGTCTGTCCTAAAAGAGAGAAGGGTGTCTGTACTAGCGGAGAGAAGGGTCTCTGTACTAATGCAGAGAAGGGTGTCTGTACTAACAGAGAGAAGGGTGTCTGCACTAATGGAGTGAAGGGTGTCTGTACTAACAGAGAGAAGGGTGTCTGCACTATTGGAGAGAAGGGTGTCTATACTAACGGAGAGAAGGGTGTCTATACTAACGGAGAGAAGGGTGTATGTACTAATGGAGAGATGGCTGTCTGTGCGAATGGAGAGAAGGGTGTCTGTACTAACGGAGAGAAGGGTGTCTGTATGAATGGAGAGCTGAATGTCTGTACAAATGGAGAGAAGGGTGTCTGTACTTAGGGAGAGAAGGGTGTCTGTACTAACGGAGAGAAGGGTGTCTATACTAACGGAGAGAAGGGTGTATGTACTAATGGAGAGATGGCTGTCTGTATGAATGGAGAGAAGGGTGTCTGTACTAACGGAGAGAAGGGTGTCTGTATGAATGGAGAGCTGAATGTCTGTACGAATGGAGAGAAGGGTGTCTGTACTAAAAGAGAGACGGGTGTCTGTACTAACGGAGAGAAGGGTGTCTGTACTAACGGAGAGAAGGGTGTCTGTACTAACGGAGAGAAGGGTGTCTGTACTAACGGAGAGAAAGGTGTCTGTACTAACGGAGAGAAGCGTGTCTGTACTAACGGAGAGAAGTGTGTCTGTACTAACGGACAGAAGGGTGTCTGTATGAATGGAGGGAAGAGTGTTTGTACTAACCGAGAGAAGGGTGTCTGTACTAACAGAGCGTACGGTGTCTGTACTTACGGAGAGAAGGGTTCTGTACTAACGGAGAGAGGAACGTCTGTACTAATGGAGAGAAGGGTGTCTGTACTAAAAGAGAGAAGGGTGTCTGTACTAACGGAGTGAGGAATGTCTGTACTAATGCAGAGAAGGGTGTCTGCACTAATGGAGAGAAGGGTGTCTGTATGCATGGAGAAAAGGGTGTCTGTACTAATGGTGAGAAGGGTGTCTGTACTAACAGAGAGAAGGGTGTCTGCACTAATGGAGAGAAGGGTGTCTGCACTAATGGAGAGAAGGGTGTCTGTATGCATGGAGAGAAGGGTGTCTGTACTAACGGAGAGAAGGGTGTCTGTATGAATGGAGAGATGGGTGTCTGTACTAACGGAGAGAAGGGTGTCTGTACTATTGGAGAGAAGGGTGTCTGTATGAATGGAGAGAAGGGTGTTTGAACGTCTGGAGAGAAGGGTGTTTGGACGAGTGGAGAGAAGGGTGTCTGTACTAAAAGAGAGAAGGGTGTCTGTACTAGCGGAGAGAAGGGTATCTGTACTAATGGAGTGAAGGGTGTCTGTACTAACAGAGAGAAGAGTGTCTGCACTAATGGAGAGAAAGGTGTCTATACTAACGGAGAGAAGGGTGTATGTACTAATGGAGAGATGGCTGTCTGTATGAATGGAGAGAAGGGTGTCTGTACTGACGAAGAGAAGGGTGTCTGTATGAATGGAGAGATGAATGTCTGTACGAATGGAGAGAAGGGTGTCTGTACTAACGGAGAGAAGGGTGTCTGTACTAATGGAGAGAAGCGTGTCTGTTCTAACGGAGAGAAGGGTGTCTGTACTAACGGACAGAAGGGTGTCTGTATGAATGGAGGGAAGAATGTTTGTACTAACCGAGAGAAGGGTGTCTGGACGAACGGAGAGAATGGTGTCTGTACTTACGGAGAGAAGGGTGTCTGTACTTGCGGAGAGAAGGGTGTCTGTATTCACGGAGAGAGGTGTGTCTGTACAAACGGAGAGAAGGGTGTCTGTACTAACAGAGAGAAGGGTGTTTCTACTCATGGAGAGAAGGGTGTCTGTACTAACAGAGAGTAGCGTGTTTGTATGAATGGAGAGAAGGGTGTCTGTACTAACGGAGGGAAGGATGTCTGTACGAATGGAGAGAAGGGTGTCTGTACTAAAAGAGAGAAGGGTGTCTGTACTAACGGAGAGAAGGGTGTCTGTACTAACGGAGAGAAGGGTGTCTGTGCTTACGGAGAGAAGGGTGTCTGTGCTTACGGAGAGAAGGGTGTCTGTACTAACGGAGAGAAGGGTGTCTGTACTAACGGAGAGAAGGGTGTCTGTACTCATGGAGAGAAGGGTGTCTGTACTTACGGAGAGAAGGGTGTCTGTACTAACGGAGAGAAGGGTGTCTGTACTAACGGAGAGAAGGGTGTCTGTACTCATGGAGAGAAGGGTGTCTGTACTTACGGAGAGAAGGGTGTCTGTACTTACGGAGAGAAGGGTGTCTGTACTCACGGAGAGAAGAATGTCTGTACTAACGGAGAGATGGGTGCCGGTAGTCACGGAGAGAGGGGTGTCTGTACAAACAGAGAGAAGGGTGTCTGTACTAACGGAGAGAAGGGTGTCTGTACTAACGGAGAGAAGTGTGTCTGTACTAACGGAGAGAAGGGTGTCTGTACTAACGGAGGGAAGGGTGTCTGTACTCATGGAGAGAAGGGTGCCTGTATGAATAGAGAGAAGGGTGTTTGGACGTATGGAGAGAAGGGTGTTTGTACTAATGGAGAGATGGGTGTCTGTACTACTGGAGAGAAGGATGTCTGTACGAACGGAGAGAAGGGTGTCTGTACTAACAGAGAGAAGGGTGTCTGTACTAACAGAGAGAAGGGTGTCCGTACTAACGGAGAGAAGAGTGTCTGTACGAATGGAGAGAAGGGTGTCTGTACGAACGGAGAGAAGGGTGTCTGTACGAACGGAGAGAAGGGTGTCTGTAGTCACGGAGAGAAGGGTGTCTGTAGTCACGGAGAGAAGGGTGTCTGTATGAATGGAGAGAAGGGTCTCTGTACTAATGGAGAGAAGGGTGTCTGTACTAACGGAGAGAAGGGTGTCTGTACTAACGGAGAGAAGGGTGTCTGTACTAACGGAGAGAAAGGTGTCTGTACTCATGGAGAGATGGGTGTCTGTACTACCAGAGAGAAGGGTGTCTGTACTAACAGAGAGAAGGGTGTCTGTATGAATGGAGAGAAGGGTGTCTGTACTCACGGAGAGAAGGATGTCTGTACGAACGGAGTGAAGGGTGTTTGTACTAATGGAGAGAAGGGTGTCTGTACTAATGGAGAGAAGGGTGTCTGTAGTCACGGAGAGAAGGGTGTCTGTACTCACGGAGAGAAGGGTGTCTGTATGAATGGAGAGAAGGGTGTCTGTACTAATGGAGAGAAGGGTGTCTGTACTCAGGGAGAGAAGGATGTCTGTACGAACGGAGTGAAGGGCGTTTGTACTAACTGAGAGAAGGGTGTCTGTACTAACGGAGAGAAAGGTGTCTGTACTTACGGAGAGAAGGGTGTCTGTACTAACGGAGAGAAGGGTGTCTGTACGAACGGAGAGAAGGGTGTCTGTACTAATGGAGAGAAGGGTGTCTGTACGAATGGAGAGAAGGGTGTCTGTACTAACGGAGAGAAGGGTGTCTGTACGAACGGAGAGAAGGGTGTCTGTACGAACGGAGAGAAGGGTGTCTGTACGAACGGAGAGAAGGGTGTCTGTACTAACGGAGAGAAGGGTGTCTGTACTAACGGAGAGAAGGGTGTCTGTACTAACGGAGAGAAGGGTGTCTGTACAAACGGAGAGAAGGGTGTCTGTACTCAAGGAGAGAAGGGTGTCTGTACGAATGGAGAGAAGGGTGTCTGTGCTCACGGAGAGAAGGGTGTCTGTAGTTACGGACAGAAGGGTGTCTGTACTAACGGAGAGAAGAATGTCTGTACTAACAGAGAGAAGGGTGTCTGTACTAACGGAGAGAAGCATGTCTGTACTAACGGAGTGAAGGGTGTCTGTACTAACGGACAGAAGGGTGTCTGTATGAATGGAGGGAAGGGTGTCTGTACTAACGGAGAGTAGAGTGTCTGTACTTAGGGAGAGAAGGGTGCCTGTACTTACGGAGAGAAGGGTGTCTACTAAAAGAGAGAAGGGTGTCTGTACTAACGGAGAGAAGGGTCTCTGTACTAATGCAGAGAAGGGTGTCTGTACTAATGGAGAGAAGGGTGTCTGTACTAATGGAGAGAAGGGTGTCTGTACTAACGGAGAGAAGGGTGTCTGTACTAATGGAGAGAAGGGTGTCTGGACTCACGGAGAGAAGGGTGTCTGTACTAATGGAGAGAAGGGTGTTTGTACTAACGGAGAGAAGGGTGTCTGTACTAACGGAGAGAAGGGTGTCTGTACTAATGGAGAGAAGGATGTCTGGACTCACGGAGAGAAGGGTGTCTGTACTAACGGAGAGAAGGGTGTCTGTATGAGTGGAGAGAAGGGTGTCTGTACCAACGGAGAGAAGGGGGTCTGGACTATTGGAGAGAAGGGTGTCTGTATGAATGGAGAGAATGGTGTTTGTACTTATGGAGAGAAGGGTGTTTGTACTAGTGGAGAGATGGGTGTCTGTATGAATGGAGAGAAGGGTGTCTGGATTAACAGAGAGAAGGGTGTCTGTCCTAACAGAGAGAAGGATGTCTGTCCTAACAGAGAGAAAGGTGTCTGTACTAACAGCGAGAAGGGTGTCTGTACTAACAGAGAGAAGGATGTTTGTTCTAATGGAGAGAAGGGTGTCTGTATGAACGGAGAGAAGTGTGTCTGTACTAACGGAGAGAAGGGTGTCTGTGCTAACGGAGAGAAGGGTGTCTGTACTAATGGAGAGCAGGGTGTCTGTACTAACGGAGAGAAGCGTGTCTGCATGAATGGAGAGAAGGATGTCTGTACTAACAGAGAGAAGGGTGTCTGTACTAACGGAGAGAAGGGTGTCTGTACTAACGGAGAGAAGGGTGTCTGTACTAACGGAGAGAAGGGTGTCTGTACTAACGGAGAGAAGGGTGTCTGTATGAATGGAGAGAAGGATGTCTGTACTAACGGAGAGAAGGGTGTCTGTACTAACGGAGAGAAGGGTGTCTGTACGAACGGAGAGAAGGGTGTCTGTACTAACGGAGAGAAGGGTGTCTGTACTAACGGAGAGAAGGGTGTCTGTACTAACGGAGAGAATGGTGTCTCTATGAATGGAGAGAAGGGTGTCTGTACTTACCGAGAGAAGGGTGTCTGTACTCACGGAGAGAAGAATGTCTGTACTAATGGAGAGAAGGGTGTCTGTACTTACGGAGAGAAGGGTGTCTGTACTAACGGAGAGAAGGGTGTCTGTACTAACGGAGAGAAGGGTGTCTGTACTAACGGAGAGAAGGGTGTCTGTACTAACGGAGAGAAGGGTGTCTGTACTAACGGAGAGAAGGGTGTCTGTATGAATGGAGAGAAGGATGTCTGTACTAACGGAGAGAAGGGTGTCTGTACTAACGGAGAGAAGGGTGTCTGTACGAACGGAGAGAAGGGTGTCTGTACTAACGGAGAGAAGGGTGTCTGTACTAACGGAGAGAAGGGTGTCTGTACTAACGGAGAGAATGGTGTCTCTATGAATGGAGAGAAGGGTGTCTGTACTTACCGAGAGAAGGGTGTCTGTACTCACGGAGAGAAGAATGTCTGTACTAATGGAGAGAAGGGTGTCTGTACTTACGGAGAGAAGGGTGTCTGTACTTACGGAGAGAAGGGTGTCTGTACTTACCGAGAGAAGGGTGTCTGTACTCACGGAGAGAAGAATGTCTGTACTAATGGAGAGAAGGGTGTCTGTCCTAAAAGAGAGAAGGGTGTCTGTACTAATGGAGAGAAGGGTGTCTGTAGTCACGGAGAGAGGGGTGTCTGTACAAACGGATAGAAGGGTGTCTGTACTAACAGAGAGAAGGCTGTTTCTACTCATGGAGAGAAGGGTGTCTGTACTAACGGAGAGAAGGGTGTCTGTACTAACGGTGAGAAGGGTGTCTGTACTAACGGAGAGAAGGGTGTCTGCACTAAAAGAGAGAAGGGTGTCTGTACTAAAAGAGAGAAGGGTATCTGTACTAACGGTGAGACGGGTGTCTGTACTAACGGAGAGAAGCGTGTCTGTTCTAACGGAGAGAAGGGTGTCTATACTAACGGACAGAAGGGTGTCTGAATGAATGGAGGGAAGAATGTTTGTACAAACGGAGAGAAGGGTGTCTGTACTAACGGAGAGAAGGGTGTCTGTACTAACGGAGTGAAGAGTGTCTGTACTTACGGAGAGAAGGGTGTCTGTACTTACGGAGAGAAGGGTGTCTGTACTTACCGAGAGAAGGATGTCTGTACTAACGGAGAGAAGGGTGTCTTTACTAACGGAGAGAAGGGTGTCTGTACTAACGGAGAGAAGGGTGTCTGTACGAATGGAGAGAAGGGTGTCTGTACTTACGGAGAGAAGGGTGTCTGTACTTACGGAGAGAAGGGTGTCTGTACTTACGGAGAGAAGGGTGTCAGTACTTACCGAGAGAAGGGTGTCTGTACTCACGGAGAGAAGAATGTCTGTACTAAGTGAGAGATGGGTGTCTGTAGTCACGGAGAGAGGGGTGTCTGTACAAACAGAGAGAAGGGTGTCTGGACTAACGGAGGGAAGGGTGTCTGTACTAACGGAGAGAAGCGTGTCTGTACTAACGGAGAGAAGGGTGTCTGTACTAACGGAGGGAAGGGTGTCTGTACTCATGGAGAGAAGGGTGTCTGTATGAATGGAGAGAAGGGTGTTTGGACGTATGGAGAGAGGGGTGTTTGTACTAATGGAGAGATGGGTGTCTGTACTAACAGGGAGAAGGGTGTTTGTACTAGAGGAGAGAAGCCTGTCTGTACTAAGGGAGAGAAGGGTGCCTGTACTAACGGAGGGAAGGATGTCTGTACGAACGGAGAGAAGGGTGTCTGTACTAATGGAGAGAAGGGTGTCTGTCGTCACGGAGAGAAGGGTGTCTGTACTCACGGAGAGAAGGGTGTCTGTATGAGTGGAGAGAAGGGTGGCTGTACTAATGGAGAGAAGGGTGTCTGTACTAACGGAGAGAAGGATGTCTGTACGAACGGAGTGAAGGGTGTTTGTACTAACTGAGAGAAGGGTGTCTGTACTAACGGAGAGAAAGGTGTCTGTACTTACGGAGAGAAGGGTGTCTGTACTAACGGAGAGAAGGGTGTCTGTACGAACGGAGAGAAGGGTGTCTGTACTAATGGAGAGAAGGGTGTCTGTACGAATGGAGAGAAGGGTGTCTGTACGAACGGAGAGAAGGGTGTCTGTACGAACGGAGAGAAGGGTGTCTGTACTAACGGAGAGAAGTGTGTCTGTACGAACGGAGAGAAGGGTGTCTGTACAAACGGAGAGAAGGGTGTCTGTACTCACGGAGAGAAGGGTGTCTGTACGAATGGAGAGAAGGGTGTCTGTGCTCACGGAGAGAAGGGTGTCTGTACTTACGGACAGAAGGGTGTCTGTACTAACGGAGAGAAGCATGTCTGTAGTTACGGACAGAAGGGTGTCTGTACTAACGGACAGAAGGGTGTCTGTATGAATGGAGGGAAGGGTGTCTGTACTAACGGAGAGTAGAGTGTCGGTACCTCGGGAGAGAAGGGTGCCTGTACTTACGGAGAGAAGGGTGTCTACTGAAAGAGAGAAGGGTGTCTGTACTAACGGAGAGAAGGGTCTCTGTACTAATGCAGAGAAGGGTGTCTGTACTAACGGAGAGAAGGGTGTCTGCCCTAACGGAGAGAAGGGTGTCTGCACTAATGGAGAGAAGGGTGTCTGTATGCATGGAGTGAAGGGTGTCTGTACTAATGGAGAGAAGGGTGTCTGTACTAACGGAGAGAAGGGTGTCTGTACTAACGGAGAGAAGGGTGTCTGTATGAGTGGAGAGAAGGGTGTCTGTACCAACGGAGAGAAGGGTCTCTGTACCAACGGAGATAAGGGTGTCTGGACTATTGGAGAGAAGGGTGTCAGTATGAATGGAGAGAATGGTGTTTGTACTTATGGAGAGAAGGGTGTTTGTACTAGTGGAGAGATGGGTGTCTGTATGAATGGAGAGAAGGGTGTCTGGACTAACAGAGAGAAGGGTGTCTGTACTAATGGAGAGATGGGTGTCTGTACGAATGGAGAGAAGGGTGTCTGTACTCACGCAGAGAAGGGTGTCTGTACTAACAGAGAGAAGGGTGTCTGTACTAACGGAGAGAAGGGTGTCTGTACTAACGGACACAAATGTGTCTGTATGAATTGGGGGAATGATGTTTGTACTTAACGACAGAAGGGTGACTGTACTAACGGACAGAAGGGTCTTTGTACTAACGGAGAGAAGGGTGTCTGTACTAACGGACAGAAGGGTGTCTGTATGAATGGAGAGAAGGGTGTCTGTTGTAACGGAGGGAAGGGTGTTTGTACTAACCGAGAAAAGGGTGTCTGTACAAACGGAGAGAAGGGTGTCTGTACTTACCGAGAGAAGGGTGTCTGTACTAACGGAGAGAAGGGTCTCTGTACTCATGCAGAGAAGGATGTCTGTACTAACGGAGAGAAGGGTGTCTGTACTTAGGAGAGAAGGGTGTCTCTACTTACGGAGAGAAGGGTTCTGTACTAACGGAGAGAAGAATGTCTGTACTAATGGAGAGAAGGGTGTCTGTACTAAAAGAGAGAAGGGTGTCTGTACTAACGGAGAGAAGGGTGTCTGCAGTAATGGAGAGAAGGGTGTCTGTATGCATGGAGAGAAGGGTGTCTGTACTAACGGAGAGAAGGGTGTCTGTACTATTGGAGAGAAGGGTGTCTGTTTGAATGGAGAGAAGGGTGTTTGAACTTCTGGAGAGAAGGGTGTTTGTACGAGTGGAGAGAAGGGTGTCTGTCCTAAAAGAGAGAAGGGTGTCTGTACTAGCGGAGAGAAGGGTCTCTGTACTAATGCAGAGAAGGGTGTCTGTACTAACAGAGAGAAGGGTGTCTGCACTAATGGAGTGAAGGGTGTCTGTACTAACAGAGAGAAGGGTGTCTGCACTATTGGAGAGAAGGGTGTCTATACTAACGGAGAGAAGGGTGTCTATACTAACGGAGAGAAGGGTGTATGTACTAATGGAGAGATGGCTGTCTGTGCGAATGGAGAGAAGGGTGTCTGTACTAACGGAGAGAAGGGTGTCTGTATGAATGGAGAGCTGAATGTCTGTACAAATGGAGAGAAGGGTGTCTGTACTTAGGGAGAGAAGGGTGTCTGTACTAACGGAGAGAAGGGTGTCTATACTAACGGAGAGAAGGGTGTATGTACTAATGGAGAGATGGCTGTCTGTATGAATGGAGAGAAGGGTGTCTGTACTAACGGAGAGAAGGGTGTCTGTATGAATGGAGAGCTGAATGTCTGTACGAATGGAGAGAAGGGTGTCTGTAATAAAAGAGAGAAGGGCGTCTGTACTAATGGAGAGAAGGGTGTCTGTCCGAATGGAGAGAAGGGTATCTGTACTTTGGGAGAGAAGGGTGTCTGTACTAATGGAGAGAAGCGTGTCTGTACTCACGGAGTGAAGGGTGTTTGTACTCACAGAGAGAAGGGTGCCTGTACTAACGGAGAAAATGGTGTCTGTATGAATGGAGAGAAGGGTGTCTGTAACGGACAGAAGGGTGTCTGTATGAATGGAGAGAAGGGTGTCTGTACTTACGGAGAGAAGGGCTGTCTTTACTAACGGAGAGAAGAATGTCTGTACTAATGGAGAGAAGGGTGTCTGTACTAAAAGAGAGACGGGTGTCTGTACTAACGGAGAGAAGGGTGTCTGTACTAACGGAGAGAAGGGTGTCTGTACTAACGGAGAGAAGGGTGTCTGTACTAACGGAGAGAAAGGTGTCTGTACTAACGGAGAGAAGCGTGTCTGTACTAACGGAGAGAAGTGTGTCTGTACTAACGGACAGAAGGGTGTCTGTATGAATGGAGGGAAGAGTGTTTGTACGAACCGAGAGAAGGGTGTCTGTACTAACAGAGCGTACGGTGTCTGTACTTACGGAGAGAAGGGTTCTGTACTAACGGAGAGAGGAACGTCTGTACTAATGGAGAGAAGGGTGTCTGTACTAAAAGAGAGAAGGGTGTCTGTACTAACGGAGTGAGGAATGTCTGTACTAATGCAGAGAAGGGTGTCTGCACTAATGGAGAGAAGGGTGTCTGTATGCATGGAGAAAAGGGTGTCTGTACTAATGGTGAGAAGGGTGTCTGTACTAACAGAGAGAAGGGTGTCTGCACTAATGGAGAGAAGGGTGTCTGCACTAATGGAGAGAAGGGTGTCTGTATGCATGGAGAGAAGGGTGTCTGTACTAACGGAGAGAAGGGTGTCTGTATGAATGGAGAGATGGGTGTCTGTACTAACGGAGAGAAGGGTGTCTGTACTATTGGAGAGAAGGGTGTCTGTATGAATGGAGAGAAGGGTGTTTGAACGTCTGGAGAGAAGGGTGTTTGGACGAGTGGAGAGAAGGGTGTCTGTACTAAAAGAGAGAAGGGTGTCTGTACTAGCGGAGAGAAGGGTATCTGTACTAATGGAGTGAAGGGTGTCTGTACTAACAGAGAGAAGAGTGTCTGCACTAATGGAGAGAAAGGTGTCTATACTAACGGAGAGAAGGGTGTATGTACTAATGGAGAGATGGCTGTCTGTATGAATGGAGAGAAGGGTGTCTGTACTGACGAAGAGAAGGGTGTCTGTATGAATGGAGAGATGAATGTCTGTACGGATGGAGAGAAGGGTGTCTGTACTAACGGAGAGAAGGGTGTCTGTACTAATGGAGAGAAGCGTGTCTGTTCTAACGGAGAGAAGGGTGTCTGTACTAACGGACAGAAGGGTGTCTGTATGAATGGAGGGAAGAATGTTTGTACTAACCGAGAGAAGGGTGTCTGGACGAACGGAGAGAATGGTGTCTGTACTTACGGAGAGAAGGGTGTCTGTACTTGCGGAGAGAAGGGTGTCTGTATTCACGGAGAGAGGTGTGTCTGTACAAACGGAGAGAAGGGTGTCTGTACTAACAGAGAGAAGGGTGTTTCTACTCATGGAGAGAAGGGTGTCTGTACTAACAGAGAGTAGCGTGTTTGTATGAATGGAGAGAAGGGTGTCTGTACTAACGGAGGGAAGGATGTCTGTACGAATGGAGAGAAGGGTGTCTGTACTAAAAGAGAGAAGGGTGTCTGTACTAACGGAGAGAAGGGTGTCTGTACTAACGGAGAGAAGGGTGTCTGTGCTTACGGAGAGAAGGGTGTCTGTGCTTACGGAGAGAAGGGTGTCTGTACTAACGGAGAGAAGGGTGTCTGTACTAACGGAGAGAAGGGTGTCTGTACTCATGGAGAGAAGGGTGTCTGTACTTACGGAGAGAAGGGTGTCTGTACTAACGGAGAGAAGGGTGTCTGTACTAACGGAGAGAAGGGTGTCTGTACTCATGGAGAGAAGGGTGTCTGTACTAACGGAGAGAAGGGTGTCTGTACTAACGGAGAGAAGGGTGTCTGTACTACCAGAGAGAAGGGTGTCTGTATGAATGGAGAGAAGGGTGTCTGTACTCACGGAGAGAAGGATGTCTGTACGAACGGAGTGAAGGGTGTTTGTACTAATGGAGAGAAGGGTGTCTGTACTCATGGAGAGAAGGGTGTCTGTAGTCACGGAGAGAAGGGTGTCTGTACTCACGGAGAGAAGGGTGTCTGTATGAATGGAGAGAAGGGTGTCTGTACTCACGGAGAGAAGGATGTCTGTACGAACGGAGTGAAGGGTGTTTGTACTAATGGAGAGAAGGGTGTCTGTACTAATGGAGAGAAGGGTGTCTGTAGTCACGGAGAGAAGGGTGTCTGTACTCACGGAGAGAAGGGTGTCTGTATGAATGGGGAGAAGGGTGGCTGTACTAATGGAGAGAAGGGTGTCTGTACTCAGGGAGAGAAGGATGTCTGTACGAACGGAGTGAAGGGCGTTTGTACTAACTGAGAGAAGGGTGTCTGTACTAACGGAGAGAAAGGTGTCTGTACTTACGGAGAGAAGGGTGTCTGTACTAACGGAGAGAAGGGTGTCTGTACGAACGGAGAGAAGGGTGTCTGTACTAATGGAGAGAAGGGTGTCTGTACGAATGGAGAGAAGGGTGTCTGTACTAACGGAGAGAAGGGTGTCTGTACGAACGGAGAGAAGGGTGTCTGTACGAACGGAGAGAAGGGTGTCTGTACGAACGGAGAGAAGGGTGTCTGTACTAACGGAGAGAAGGGTGTCTGTACTAACGGAGAGAAGGGTGTCTGTACTAACGGAGAGAAGGGTGTCTGTACAAACGGAGAGAAGGGTGTCTGTACTCAAGGAGAGAAGGGTGTCTGTACGAATGGAGAGAAGGGTGTCTGTGCTCACGGAGAGAAGGGTGTCTGTAGTTACGGACAGAAGGGTGTCTGTACTAACGGAGAGAAGAATGTCTGTACTAACAGAGAGAAGGGTGTCTGTACTAACGGAGAGAAGCATGTCTGTACTAACGGAGTGAAGGGTGTCTGTACTAACGGACAGAAGGGTGTCTGTATGAATGGAGGGAAGGGTGTCTGTACTAACGGAGAGTAGAGTGTCTGTACTTAGGGAGAGAAGGGTGCCTGTACTTACGGAGAGAAGGGTGTCTACTAAAAGAGAGAAGGGTGTCTGTACTAACGGAGAGAAGGGTCTCTGTACTAATGCAGAGAAGGGTGTCTGTACTAATGGAGAGAAGGGTGTCTGTACTAATGGAGAGAAGGGTGTCTGTACTAACGGAGAGAAGGGTGTCTGTACTAATGGAGAGAAGGGTGTCTGGACTCACGGAGAGAAGGGTGTCTGTACTAATGGAGAGAAGGGTGTTTGTACTAACGGAGAGAAGGGTGTCTGTACTAACGGAGAGAAGGGTGTCTGTACTAATGGAGAGAAGGATGTCTGGACTCACGGAGAGAAGGGTGTCTGTACTAACGGAGAGAAGGGTGTCTGTATGAGTGGAGAGAAGGGTGTCTGTACCAACGGAGAGAAGGGGGTCTGGACTATTGGAGAGAAGGGTGTCTGTATGAATGGAGAGAATGGTGTTTGTACTTATGGAGAGAAGGGTGTTTGTACTAGTGGAGAGATGGGTGTCTGTATGAATGGAGAGAAGGGTGTCTGGATT
Organism: Mustelus asterias; assembly: GCF_964213995.1. Lineage (NCBI taxonomy): Eukaryota > Metazoa > Chordata > Chondrichthyes > Carcharhiniformes > Triakidae > Mustelus > Mustelus asterias. Next base: position 125,538,274 of record NC_135805.1, on the reverse strand, counting down.
AACAGAGAGAAGGGTGTCTGTCCTAACAGAGAGAAGGATGTCTGTCCTAACAGAGAGAAAAGTGTCTGTACTAACAGCGAGAAGGGTGTCTGTACTAACAGAGAGAAGGATGTTTGTTCTAATGGAGAGAAAGGCGTCTGTACGAACAGAGAGAAGGGTGTCTGTCCTAACAGAGAGAAGGGTGTCTGTCCTAACAGAGAGAAGGGTGTCTGTCCTAACAGAGAGAAGGGTGTGTGTCCTAACAGAGAGAAGGGTGTCTGTATGAACGGAGAGAAGTGTGTCTGTACTAACGGAGAGAAGGGTGTCTGTGCTAACGGAGAGAAGGGTGTCTGTACTAATGGAGAGCAGGGTGTCTGTACTAACGGAGAGAAGCGTGTCTGCATGAATGGACAGAAGGATGTCTGTACTAACAGAGAGAAGGGTGTCTGTACTAACGGAGAGAAGGGTGTCTGTACTAACGGAGAGAAGGGTGTCTGTACTAACGGAGAGAAGGGTGTCTGTACTAACGGAGAGAAGGGTGTCTGTACTAACGGAGAGAAGGGTGTCTGTATGAATGGAGAGAAGGATGTCTGTACTAACGGAGAGAAGGGTGTCTGTACTAACGGAGAGAAGGGTGTCTGTACGAACGGAGAGAAGGGTGTCTGTACTAACGGAGAGAAGGGTGTCTGTACTAACGGAGAGAAGGGTGTCTGTACTAACGGAGAGAATGGTGTCTCTATGAATGGAGAGAAGGGTGTCTGTACTTACCGAGAGAAGGGTGTCTGTACTCACGGAGAGAAGAATGTCTGTACTAATGGAGAGAAGGGTGTCTGTACTTACGGAGAGAAGGGTGTCTGTACTTACGGAGAGAAGGGTGTCTGTACTTACCGAGAGAAGGGTGTCTGTACTCACGGAGAGAAGAATGTCTGTACTAATGGAGAGAAGGGTGTCTGTCCTAAAAGAGAGAAGGGTGTCTGTACTAATGGAGAGAAGGGTGTCTGTAGTCACGGAGAGAGGGGTGTCTGTACAAACGGATAGAAGGGTGTCTGTACTAACAGAGAGAAGGGTGTTTCTACTCATGGAGAGAAGGGTGTCTGTACTAACGGAGAGAAGCGTGTCTGTACTAACGGTGAGAAGGGTGTCTGTAATAACGGAGAGAAGGGTGTCTGCACTAAAAGAGAGAAGGGTGTCTGTACTAAAAGAGAGAAGGGTATCTGTACTAACGGTGAGACGGGTGTCTGTACTAACGGAGAGAAGCGTGTCTGTTCTAACGGAGAGAAGGGTGTCTATACTAACGGACAGAAGGGTGTCTGAATGAATGGAGGGAAGAATGTTTGTACAAACGGAGAGAAGGGTGTCTGTACTAACGGAGAGAAGGGTGTCTGTACTAACGGAGTGAAGAGTGTCTGTACTTACGGAGAGAAGGGTGTCTGTACTTACGGAGAGAAGGGTGTCTGTACTTACCGAGAGAAGGATGTCTGTACTAACGGAGAGAAGGGTGTCTGTACTAACGGAGAGAAGGGTGTCTGTACTAACGGAGAGAAGGGTGTCTGTACGAATGGAGAGAAGGGTGTCTGTACTTACGGAGAGAAGGGTGTCTGTACTTACGGAGAGAAGGGTGTCTGTACTTACGGAGAGAAGGGTGTCAGTACTTACCGAGAGAAGGGTGTCTGTACTCACGGAGAGAAGAATGTCTGTACTAAGTGAGAGATGGGTGTCTGTAGTCACGGAGAGAGGGGTGTCTGTACAAACAGAGAGAAGGGTGTCTGGACTAACGGAGGGAAGGGTGTCTGTACTAACGGAGAGAAGCGTGTCTGTACTAACGGAGAGAAGGGTGTCTGTACTAACGGAGGGAAGGGTGTCTGTACTCATGGAGAGAAGGGTGTCTGTATGAATGGAGAGAAGGGTGTTTGGACGTATGGAGAGAGGGGTGTTTGTACTAATGGAGAGATGGGTGTCTGTACTAACAGGGAGAAGGGTGTTTGTACTAGAGGAGAGAAGCCTGTCTGTACTAAGGGAGAGAAGGGTGCCTGTACTAACGGAGGGAAGGATGTCTGTACGAACGGAGAGAAGGGTGTCTGTACTAATGGAGAGAAGGGTGTCTGTCGTCACGGAGAGAAGGGTGTCTGTACTCACGGAGAGAAGGGTGTCTGTATGAGTGGAGAGAAGGGTGGCTGTACTAATGGAGAGAAGGGTGTCTGTACTAACGGAGAGAAGGATGTCTGTACGAACGGAGTGAAGGGTGTTTGTACTAACTGAGAGAAGGGTGTCTGTACTAACGGAGAGAAAGGTGTCTGTACTTACGGAGAGAAGGGTGTCTGTACTAACGGAGAGAAGGGTGTCTGTACGAACGGAGAGAAGGGTGTCTGTACTAATGGAGAGAAGGGTGTCTGTACGAATGGAGAGAAGGGTGTCTGTACGAACGGAGAGAAGGGTGTCTGTGCGAACGGAGAGAAGGGTGTCTGTACTAACGGAGAGAAGTGTGTCTGTACGAACGGAGAGAAGGGTGTCTGTACAAACGGAGAGAAGGGTGTCTGTACTCACGGAGAGAAGGGTGTCTGTACGAATGGAGAGAAGGGTGTCTGTGCTCACGGAGAGAAGGGTGTCTGTACTTACGGACAGAAGGGTGTCTGTACTAACGGAGAGAAGCATGTCTGTAGTTACGGACAGAAGGGTGTCTGTACTAACGGACAGAAGGGTGTCTGTATGAATGGAGGGAAGGGTGTCTGTACTAACGGAGAGTAGAGTGTCGGTACCTCGGGAGAGAAGGGTGCCTGTACTTACGGAGAGAAGGGTGTCTACTGAAAGAGAGAAGGGTGTCTGTACTAACGGAGAGAAGGGTCTCTGTACTAATGCAGAGAAGGGTGTCTGTACTAACGGAGAGAAGGGTGTCTGCCCTAACGGAGAGAAGGGTGTCTGCACTAATGGAGAGAAGGGTGTCTGTATGCATGGAGTGAAGGGTGTCTGTACTAATGGAGAGAAGGGTGTCTGTACTAACGGAGAGAAGGGTGTCTGTACTAACGGAGAGAAGGGTGTCTGTATGAGTGGAGAGAAGGGTGTCTGTACCAACGGAGAGAAGGGTCTCTGTACCAACGGAGATAAGGGTGTCTGGACTATTGGAGAGAAGGGTGTCAGTATGAATGGAGAGAATGGTGTTTGTACTTATGGAGAGAAGGGTGTTTGTACTAGTGGAGAGATGGGTGTCTGTATGAATGGAGAGAAGGGTGTCTGGACTAACAGAGAGAAGGGTGTCTGTACTAATGGAGAGATGGGTGTCTGTACGAATGGAGAGAAGGGTGTCTGTACTCACGCAGAGAAGGGTGTCTGTACTAACAGAGAGAAGGGTGTCTGTACTAACGGAGAGAAGGGTGTCTGTACTAACGGACACAAATGTGTCTGTATGAATTGGGGGAATGATGTTTGTACTTAACGACAGAAGGGTGACTGTACTAACGGACAGAAGGGTCTTTGTACTAACGGAGAGAAGGGTGTCTGTACTAACGGACAGAAGGGTGTCTGTATGAATGGAGAGAAGGGTGTCTGTTGTAACGGAGGGAAGGGTGTTTGTACTAACCGAGAAAAGGGTGTCTGTACAAACGGAGAGAAGGGTGTCTGTACTTACCGAGAGAAGGGTGTCTGTACTAACGGAGAGAAGGGTCTCTGTACTCATGCAGAGAAGGATGTCTGTACTAACGGAGAGAAGGGTGTCTGTACTTAGGAGAGAAGGGTGTCTCTACTTACGGAGAGAAGGGTTCTGTACTAACGGAGAGAAGAATGTCTGTACTAATGGAGAGAAGGGTGTCTGTACTAAAAGAGAGAAGGGTGTCTGTACTAACGGAGAGAAGGGTGTCTGCAGTAATGGAGAGAAGGGTGTCTGTATGCATGGAGAGAAGGGTGTCTGTACTAACGGAGAGAAGGGTGTCTGTACTATTGGAGAGAAGGGTGTCTGTATGAATGGAGAGAAGGGTGTTTGAACTTCTGGAGAGAAGGGTGTTTGTACGAGTGGAGAGAAGGGTGTCTGTCCTAAAAGAGAGAAGGGTGTCTGTACTAGCGGAGAGAAGGGTCTCTGTACTAATGCAGAGAAGGGTGTCTGTACTAACAGAGAGAAGGGTGTCTGCACTAATGGAGTGAAGGGTGTCTGTACTAACAGAGAGAAGGGTGTCTGCACTATTGGAGAGAAGGGTGTCTATACTAACGGAGAGAAGGGTGTCTATACTAACGGAGAGAAGGGTGTATGTACTAATGGAGAGATGGCTGTCTGTGCGAATGGAGAGAAGGGTGTCTGTACTAACGGAGAGAAGGGTGTCTGTATGAATGGAGAGCTGAATGTCTGTACAAATGGAGAGAAGGGTGTCTGTACTTAGGGAGAGAAGGGTGTCTGTACTAACGGAGAGAAGGGTGTCTATACTAACGGAGAGAAGGGTGTCTGTATGAATGGAGAGAATGGTGTTTGTACTTATGGAGAGAAGGGTGTTTGTACTAGTGGAGAGATGGGTGTCTGTATGAATGGAGAGAAGGGTGTCTGGATTAACAGAGAGAAGGGTGTCTGTCCTAACAGAGAGAAGGATGTCTGTCCTAACAGAGAGAAAGGTGTCTGTACTAACAGCGAGAAGGGTGTCTGTACTAACAGAGAGAAGGATGTTTGTTCTAATGGAGAGAAAGGCGTCTGTACGAACAGAGAGAAGGGTGTCTGTCCTAACAGAGAGAAGGGTGTCTGTCCTAACAGAGAGAAGGGTGTCTGTCCTAACAGAGAGAAGGGTGTGTGTCCTAACAGAGAGAAGGGTGTCTGTATGAACGGAGAGAAGTGTGTCTGTACTAACGGAGAGAAGGGTGTCTGTGCTAACGGAGAGAAGGGTGTCTGTACTAATGGAGAGCAGGGTGTCTGTACTAACGGAGAGAAGCGTGTCTGCATGAATGGAGAGAAGGATGTCTGTACTAACAGAGAGAAGGGTGTCTGTACTAACGGAGAGAAGGGTGTCTGTACTAACGGAGAGAAGGGTGTCTGTACTAACGGAGAGAAGGGTGTCTGTACTAACGGAGAGAAGGGTGTCTGTACTAACGGAGAGAAGGGTGTCTGTATGAATGGAGAGAAGGATGTCTGTACTAACGGAGAGAAGGGTGTCTGTACTAACGGAGAGAAGGGTGTCTGTACGAACGGAGAGAAGGGTGTCTGTACTAACGGAGAGAAGGGTGTCTGTACTAACGGAGAGAAGGGTGTCTGTACTAACGGAGAGAATGGTGTCTCTATGAATGGAGAGAAGGGTGTCTGTACTTACCGAGAGAAGGGTGTCTGTACTCACGGAGAGAAGAATGTCTGTACTAATGGAGAGAAGGGTGTCTGTACTTACGGAGAGAAGGGTGTCTGTACTTACGGAGAGAAGGGTGTCTGTACTTACCGAGAGAAGGGTGTCTGTACTCACGGAGAGAAGAATGTCTGTACTAATGGAGAGAAGGGTGTCTGTAGTCACGGAGAGAGGGGTGTCTGTACAAACGGATAGAAGGGTGTCTGTACTAACAGAGAGAAGGGTGTTTCTACTCATGGAGAGAAGGGTGTCTGTACTAACGGAGAGAAGCGTGTCTGTACTAACGGTGAGAAGGGTGTCTGTACTAACGGAGAGAAGGGTGTCTGCACTAAAAGAGAGAAGGGTGTCTGTACTAAAAGAGAGAAGAGTATCTGTACTAACGGTGAGACGGGTGTCTGTACTAACGGGAGAGAAGCGTGTCTGTTCTAACGGAGAGAAGGGTGTCTATACTAACGGACAGAAGGGTGTCTGAATGAATGGAGGGAAGAATGTTTGTACAAACGGAGAGAAGGGTGTCTGTACTAACGGAGAGAAGGGTGTCTGTACTAACGGAGTGAAGAGTGTCTGTACTTACGGAGAGAAGGGTGTCTGTACTTACGGAGAGAAGGGTGTCTGTACTTACCGAGAGAAGGATGTCTGTACTAACGGAGAGAAGGGTGTCTGTACTAACGGAGAGAAGGGTGTCTGTACTAACGGAGAGAAGGGTGTCTGTACGAATGGAGAGAAGGGTGTCTGTACTTACGGAGAGAAGGGTGTCTGTACTTACGGAGAGAAGGGTGTCTGTACTTACGGAGAGAAGGGTGTCAGTACTTACCGAGAGAAGGGTGTCTGTACTCACGGAGAGAAGAATGTCTGTACTAAGTGAGAGATGGGTGTCTGTAGTCACGGAGAGAGGGGTGTCTGTACAAACAGAGAGAAGGGTGTCTGGACTAACGGAGGGAAGGGTGTCTGTACTAACGGAGAGAAGCGTGTCTGTACTAACGGAGAGAAGGGTGTCTGTACTAACGGAGGGAAGGGTGTCTGTACTCATGGAGAGAAGGGTGTCTGTATGAATGGAGAGAAGGGTGTTTGGACGTATGGAGAGAGGGGTGTTTGTACTAATGGAGAGATGGGTGTCTGTACTAACAGGGAGAAGGGTGTTTGTACTAGAGGAGAGAAGCCTGTCTGTACTAAGGGAGAGAAGGGTGCCTGTACTAACGGAGGGAAGGATGTCTGTACGAACGGAGAGAAGGGTGTCTGTACTAATGGAGAGAAGGGTGTCTGTCGTCACGGAGAGAAGGGTGTCTGTACTCACGGAGAGAAGGGTGTCTGTATGAGTGGAGAGAAGGGTGGCTGTACTAATGGAGAGAAGGGTGTCTGTACTAACGGAGAGAAGGATGTCTGGACGAACGGAGTGAAGGGTGTTTGTACTAACTGAGAGAAGGGTGTCTGTACTAACGGAGAGAAAGGTGTCTGTACTTACGGAGAGAAGGGTGTCTGTACTAACGGAGAGAAGGGTGTCTGTACGAACGGAGAGAAGGGTGTCTGTACTAATGGAGAGAAGGGTGTCTGTACGAATGGAGAGAAGGGTGTCTGTACGAACGGAGAGAAGGGTGTCTGTACGAACGGAGAGAAGGGTGTCTGTACTAACGGAAAGAAGTGTGTCTGTACGAACGGAGAGAAGGGTGTCTGTACTTACGGAGAGAAGGGTGTCTGTACTAACGGAGAGAAGGGTGTCTGTACGAACGGAGAGAAGGGTGTCTGTACTAATGGAGAGAAGGGTGTCTGTACGAATGGAGAGAAGGGTGTCTGTACGAACGGAGAGAAGGGTGTCTGTACGAACGGAGAGAAGGGTGTCTGTACTAACGGAGAGAAGGGTGTCTGTACAAACGGAGAGAAGGGTGTCTGTACTCACGGAGAGAAGGGTGTCTGTACGAATGGAGAGAAGGGTGTCTGTGCTCACGGAGAGAAGGGTGTCTGTACTTACGGACAGAAGGGTGTCTGTACTAACGGAGAGAAGCATGTCTGTAGTTACGGACAGAAGGGTGTCTGTACTAACGGACAGAAGGGTGTCTGTATGAATGGAGGGAAGGGTGTCTGTACTAACGGAGAGTAGAGTGTCGGTACCTCGGGAGAGAAGGGTGCCTGTACTTACGGAGAGAAGGGTGTCTACTGAAAGAGAGAAGGGTGTCTGTACTAACGGAGAGAAGGGTCTCTGTACTAATGCAGAGAAGGGTGTCTGTACTAACGGAGAGAAGGGTGTCTGCCCTAACGGAGAGAAGGGTGTCTGCACTAATGGAGAGAAGGGTGTCTGTATGCATGGAGTGAAGGGTGTCTGTACTAATGGAGAGAAGGGTGTCTGTACTAACGGAGAGAAGGGTGTCTGTACTAACGGAGAGAAGGGTGTCTGTATGAGTGGAGAGAAGGGTGTCTGTACCAACGGAGAGAAGGGTCTCTGTACCAACGGAGATAAGGGTGTCTGGACTATTGGAGAGAAGGGTGTCAGTATGAATGGAGAGAATGGTGTTTGTACTTATGGAGAGAAGGGTGTTTGTACTAGTGGAGAGATGGGTGTCTGTATGAATGGAGAGAAGGGTGTCTGGACTAACAGAGAGAAGGGTGTCTGTACTAATGGAGAGATGGGTGTCTGTACGAATGGAGAGAAGGGTGTCTGTACTCACGCAGAGAAGGGTGTCTGTACTAACAGAGAGAAGGGTGTCTGTACTAACGGAGAGAAGGGTGTCTGTACTAACGGACACAAATGTGTCTGTATGAATTGGGGGAATGATGTTTGTACTTAACGACAGAAGGGTGACTGTACTAACGGACAGAAGGGTCTTTGTACTAACGGAGAGAAGGGTGTCTGTACTAACGGACAGAAGGGTGTCTGTATGAATGGAGAGAAGGGTGTCTGTTGTAACGGAGGGAAGGGTGTTTGTACTAACCGAGAAAAGGGTGTCTGTACAAACGGAGAGAAGGGTGTCTGTACTTACCGAGAGAAGGGTGTCTGTACTAACGGAGAGAAGGGTCTCTGTACTCATGCAGAGAAGGATGTCTGTACTAACGGAGAGAAGGGTGTCTGTACTTAGGAGAGAAGGGTGTCTCTACTTACGGAGAGAAGGGTTCTGTACTAACGGAGAGAAGAATGTCTGTACTAATGGAGAGAAGGGTGTCTGTACTAAAAGAGAGAAGGGTGTCTGTACTAACGGAGAGAAGGGTGTCTGCAGTAATGGAGAGAAGGGTGTCTGTATGCATGGAGAGAAGGGTGTCTGTACTAACGGAGAGAAGGGTGTCTGTACTATTGGAGAGAAGGGTGTCTGTATGAATGGAGAGAAGGGTGTTTGAACTTCTGGAGAGAAGGGTGTTTGTACGAGTGGAGAGAAGGGTGTCTGTCCTAAAAGAGAGAAGGGTGTCTGTACTAGCGGAGAGAAGGGTCTCTGTACTAATGCAGAGAAGGGTGTCTGTACTAACAGAGAGAAGGGTGTCTGCACTAATGGAGTGAAGGGTGTCTGTACTAACAGAGAGAAGGGTGTCTGCACTATTGGAGAGAAGGGTGTCTATACTAACGGAGAGAAGGGTGTCTATACTAACGGAGAGAAGGGTGTATGTACTAATGGAGAGATGGCTGTCTGTGCGAATGGAGAGAAGGGTGTCTGTACTAACGGAGAGAAGGGTGTCTGTATGAATGGAGAGCTGAATGTCTGTACAAATGGAGAGAAGGGTGTCTGTACTTAGGGAGAGAAGGGTGTCTGTACTAACGGAGAGAAGGGTGTCTATACTAACGGAGAGAAGGGTGTATGTACTAATGGAGAGATGGCTGTCTGTATGAATGGAGAGAAGGGTGTCTGTACTAACGGAGAGAAGGGTGTCTGTATGAATGGAGAGCTGAATGTCTGTACGAATGGAGAGAAGGGTGTCTGTAATAAAAGAGAGAAGGGCGTCTGTACTAATGGAGAGAAGGGTGTCTGTCCGAATGGAGAGAAGGGTATCTGTACTTTGGGAGAGAAGGGTGTCTGTACTAATGGAGAGAAGCGTGTCTGTACTCACGGAGTGAAGGGTGTTTGTACTCACAGAGAGAAGGGTGCCTGTACTAACGGAGAAAATGGTGTCTGTATGAATGGAGAGAAGGGTGTCTGTAACGGACAGAAGGGTGTCTGTATGAATGGAGAGAAGGGTGTCTGTACTTACGGAGAGAAGGGCTGTCTTTACTAACGGAGAGAAGAATGTCTGTACTAATGGAGAGAAGGGTGTCTGTACTAAAAGAGAGACGGGTGTCTGTACTAACGGAGAGAAGGGTGTCTGTACTAACGGAGAGAAGGGTGTCTGTACTAACGGAGAGAAGGGTGTCTGTACTAACGGAGAGAAAGGTGTCTGTACTAACGGAGAGAAGCGTGTCTGTACTAACGGAGAGAAGTGTGTCTGTACTAACGGACAGAAGGGTGTCTGTATGAATGGAGGGAAGAGTGTTTGTACGAACCGAGAGAAGGGTGTCTGTACTAACAGAGCGTACGGTGTCTGTACTTACGGAGAGAAGGGTTCTGTACTAACGGAGAGAGGAACGTCTGTACTAATGGAGAGAAGGGTGTCTGTACTAAAAGAGAGAAGGGTGTCTGTACTAACGGAGTGAGGAATGTCTGTACTAATGCAGAGAAGGGTGTCTGCACTAATGGAGAGAAGGGTGTCTGTATGCATGGAGAAAAGGGTGTCTGTACTAATGGTGAGAAGGGTGTCTGTACTAACAGAGAGAAGGGTGTCTGCACTAATGGAGAGAAGGGTGTCTGCACTAATGGAGAGAAGGGTGTCTGTATGCATGGAGAGAAGGGTGTCTGTACTAACGGAGAGAAGGGTGTCTGTATGAATGGAGAGATGGGTGTCTGTACTAACGGAGAGAAGGGTGTCTGTACTATTGGAGAGAAGGGTGTCTGTATGAATGGAGAGAAGGGTGTTTGAACGTCTGGAGAGAAGGGTGTTTGGACGAGTGGAGAGAAGGGTGTCTGTACTAAAAGAGAGAAGGGTGTCTGTACTAGCGGAGAGAAGGGTATCTGTACTAATGGAGTGAAGGGTGTCTGTACTAACAGAGAGAAGAGTGTCTGCACTAATGGAGAGAAAGGTGTCTATACTAACGGAGAGAAGGGTGTATGTACTAATGGAGAGATGGCTGTCTGTATGAATGGAGAGAAGGGTGTCTGTACTGACGAAGAGAAGGGTGTCTGTATGAATGGAGAGATGAATGTCTGTACGAATGGAGAGAAGGGTGTCTGTACTAACGGAGAGAAGGGTGTCTGTACTAATGGAGAGAAGCGTGTCTGTTCTAACGGAGAGAAGGGTGTCTGTACTAACGGACAGAAGGGTGTCTGTATGAATGGAGGGAAGAATGTTTGTACTAACCGAGAGAAGGGTGTCTGGACGAACGGAGAGAATGGTGTCTGTACTTACGGAGAGAAGGGTGTCTGTACTTGCGGAGAGAAGGGTGTCTGTATTCACGGAGAGAGGTGTGTCTGTACAAACGGAGAGAAGGGTGTCTGTACTAACAGAGAGAAGGGTGTTTCTACTCATGGAGAGAAGGGTGTCTGTACTAACAGAGAGTAGCGTGTTTGTATGAATGGAGAGAAGGGTGTCTGTACTAACGGAGGGAAGGATGTCTGTACGAATGGAGAGAAGGGTGTCTGTACTAAAAGAGAGAAGGGTGTCTGTACTAACGGAGAGAAGGGTGTCTGTACTAACGGAGAGAAGGGTGTCTGTACTAACGGAGAGAAGGGTGTCTGTACTAACGGAGAGAAAGGTGTCTGTACTAACGGAGAGAAGCGTGTCTGTACTAACGGAGAGAAGGGGGTCTGGACTATTAGAGAGAAGGGTGTCTGTATGAATGGAGAGAATGGTGTTTGTACTTATGGAGAGAAGGGTGTTTGTACTAGTGGAGAGATGGGTGTCTGTATGAATGGAGAGAAGGGTGTCTGGATTAACAGAGAGAAGGGTGTCTGTCCTAACAGAGAGAAGGATGTCTGTCCTAACAGAGAGAAAGGTGTCTGTACTAACAGCGAGAAGGGTGTCTGTACTAACAGAGAGAAGGATGTTTGTTCTAATGGAGAGAAAGGTGTCTGTACGAACAGAGAGAAGGGTGTCTGTCCTAACAGAGAGAAGGGTGTCTGTCCTAACAGAGAGAAGGGTGTCTGTCCTAACAGAGAGAAGGGTGTGTGTCCTAACAGAGAGAAGGGTGTCTGTATGAACGGAGAGAAGTGTGTCTGTACTAACGGAGAGAAGGGTGTCTGTGCTAACGGAGAGAAGGGTGTCTGTACTAATGGAGAGCAGGGTGTCTGTACTAACGGAGAGAAGCGTGTCTGCATGAATGGAGAGAAGGATGTCTGTACTAACAGAGAGAAGGGTGTCTGTACTAACGGAGAGAAGGGTGTCTGTACTAACGGAGAGAAGGGTGTCTGTATTAACGGAGAGAAGGGTGTCTGTACTAACGGAGAGAAGGGTGTCTGTACTAACGGAGAGAAGGGTGTCTGTACTAACGGAGAGAAGGGTGTCTGTATGAATGGAGAGAAGGATGTCTGTACTAACGGAGAGAAGGGTGTCTGTACTAACGGAGAGAAGGGTGTCTGTACGAACGGAGAGAAGGGTGTCTGTACTAACGGAGAGAAGGGTGTCTGTACTAACGGAGAGAAGGGTGTCTGTACTAACGGAGAGAATGGTGTCTCTATGAATGGAGAGAAGGGTGTCTGTACTAACGGAGAGAAGGATGTCTGTACTAACGGAGAGAAGGATGTCTGTACTAACGGAGAGAAGGGTGTCTGTACTAACGGAGAGAAGGGTGTCTGTATTAACGGAAAGAAGTGTGTCTGTATGAATGGAGGGAAGGTTGTTTGTACTAACCGATAGAAGGGTGACTGTACTAACGGAGAGAAGGGTGTCTGTACTAATGGAGAGACGGGTGTCTGTGCGAACGGAGAGAAGGGTGTCTGTACTTACGGACAGAAGGGTGTCTGTACTTACGGAGAGAAGGGTGTCTGCACTTACGGAGAGAAGGGTGTCTGTACTAACGGAGAGAAGAATGTCTGTTCTAATGGAGAGAAGGGTGTCTGTACTAGAAGAGAGAAGGGTGTCTGTACTAATGGAGAGAAGGGTGTCTGTACTAACGGAGAGAAGGGTGTCTGTACTAACGGAGAGAAGGGTGTCTGTACTAACGGAGAGATGCGTGTCTGTACTAACGGAGAGAAGGGTGTCTGTACTAACGGAGAGAAGGGTGTCTGTACTAACGGAGAGAAGGGTGTCTGTATGAATGGAGAGAAGGGTGTCTGTACTCACGGAGAGAAGGATGTCTGTACGAACGGAGTGAAGGGTGTTTGTACTAATGGAGAGAAGGGTGTCTGTACTAATGGAGAGAAGGGTGTCTCTAGTCACGGAGAGAAGGGTGTCTGTACTCACGGAGAGAAGGGTGTCTGTATGAATGGAGAGAAGGGTGGCTGTACTAATGGAGAGAAGGGTGTCTGTACTCAGGGAGAGAAGGATGTCTGTACGAACGGAGTGAAGGGTGTTTGTACTAACTGAGAGAAGGGTGTCTGTACTAACGGAGAGAAAGGTGTCTGTACTTACGGAGAGAAGGGTGTCTGTACTAACGGGGAGAAGGGTGTCTGTACGAACGGAGAGAAGGGTGTCTGTACTAATGGAGAGAAGGGTGTCTGTACGAATGGAGAGAAGGGTGTCTGTACTAACGGAGAGAAGGGTGTCTGTACGAACGGAGAGAAGGGTGTCTGTACGAACGGAGAGAAGGGTGTCTGTACGAACGGAGAGAAGGGTGTCTGTACTAACGGAGAGAAGGGTGTCTGTACTAACGGAGAGAAGGGTGTCTGTACAAACGGAGAGAAGGGTGTCTGTACTCACGGAGAGTAGGGTGTCTGTACGAATGGAGAGAAGGGTGTCTGTGCTCACGGAGAGAAGGGTGTCTGTAGTTACGGACAGAAGGGTGTCTGTACTAACGGAGAGAAGAATGTCTGTACTAACAGAGAGAAGGGTGTCTGTACTAACGGAGAGAAGCATGTCTGTACTAACGGAGTGAAGGGTGTCTGTACTAACGGACAGAAGGGTGTCTGTATGAATGGAGGGAAGGGTGTCTGTACTAACGGAGAGTAGAGTGTCTGTACTTAGGGAGAGAAGGGTGCCTGTACTTACGGAGAGAAGGGTGTCTACTAAAAGAGAGAAGGGTGTCTGTACTAACGGAGAGAAGGGTCTCTGTACTAATGCAGAGAAGGGTGTCTGTACTAATGGAGAGAAGGGTGTCTGTACTAATGGAGAGAAGGGTGTCTGTACTAACGGAGAGAAGGGTGTCTGTACTAATGGAGAGAAGGGTGTCTGGACTCACGGAGAGAAGGGTGTCTGTACTAATGGAGAGAAGGGTGTTTGTACTAACGGAGAGAAGGGTGTCTGTACTAACGGAGAGAAGGGTGTCTGTACTAATGGAGAGAAGGGTGTCTGGACTCACGGAGAGAAGGGTGTCTGTACTAACGGAGAGAAGGGTGTCTGTACTAACGGAGAGAAGGGTGTCTGTACTAACGGAGAGAAGGGTGTCTGTACTAACGGAGAGAAGGGTGTCTGTACTAACGGAGAGAAGGGTGTCTGTACTCATGGAGAGAAGGGTGTCTGTACTTACGGAGAGAAGGGTGTCTGTACTTACGGAGAGAAGGGTGTCTGTACTCACGGAGAGAAGAATGTCTGTACTAACGGAGAGATGGGTGCCGGTAGTCACGGAGAGAGGGGTGTCTGTACAAACAGAGAGAAGGGTGTCTGTACTAACGGAGAGAAGGGTGTCTGTACTAACGGAGAGAAGTGTGTCTGTACTAACGGAGAGAAGGGTGTCTGTACTAACGGAGGGAAGGGTGTCTGTACTCATGGAGAGAAGGGTGCCTGTATGAATAGAGAGAAGGGTGTTTGGACGTATGGAGAGAAGGGTGTTTGTACTAATGGAGAGATGGGTGTCTGTACTACTGGAGAGAAGGATGTCTGTACGAACGGAGAGAAGGGTGTCTGTACTAACAGAGAGAAGGGTGTCCGTACTAACGGAGAGAAGAGTGTCTGTACGAATGGAGAGAAGGGTGTCTGTACGAACGGAGAGAAGGGTGTCTGTACGAACGGAGAGAAGGGTGTCTGTAGTCACGGAGAGAAGGGTGTCTGTAGTCACGGAGAGAAGGGTGTCTGTATGAATGGAGAGAAGGGTCTCTGTACTAATGGAGAGAAGGGTGTCTGTACTAACGGAGAGAAGGGTGTCTGTACTAACGGAGAGAAGGGTGTCTGTACTAACGGAGAGAAAGGTGTCTGTACTCATGGAGAGATGGGTGTCTGTACTACCAGAGAGAAGGGTGTCTGTATGAATGGAGAGAAGGGTGTCTGTACTCACGGAGAGAAGGATGTCTGTACGAACGGAGTGAAGGGTGTTTGTACTAATGGAGAGAAGGGTGTCTGTACTAATGGAGAGAAGGGTGTCTGTAGTCACGGAGAGAAGGGTGTCTGTACTCACGGAGAGAAGGGTGTCTGTATGAATGGAGAGAAGGGTGGCTGTACTAATGGAGAGAAGGGTGTCTGTACTCAGGGAGAGAAGGATGTCTGTACGAACGGAGTGAAGGGCGTTTGTACTAACTGAGAGAAGGGTGTCTGTACTAACGGAGAGAAAGGTGTCTGTACTTACGGAGAGAAGGGTGTCTGTACTAACGGAGAGAAGGGTGTCTGTACGAACGGAGAGAAGGGTGTCTGTACTAATGGAGAGAAGGGTGTCTGTACGAATGGAGAGAAGGGTGTCTGTACTAACGGAGAGAAGGGTGTCTGTACGAACGGAGAGAAGGGTGTCTGTACGAACGGAGAGAAGGGTGTCTGTACGAACGGAGAGAAGGGTGTCTGTACTAACGGAGAGAAGGGTGTCTGTACTAACGGAGAGAAGGGTGTCTGTACTAACGGAGAGAAGGGTGTCTGTACTCATGGAGAGAAGGGTGTCTGTACTTACGGAGAGAAGGGTGTCTGTACTTACGGAGAGAAGGGTGTCTGTACTCACGGAGAGAAGAATGTCTGTACTAACGGAGAGATGGGTGCCGGTAGTCACGGAGAGAGGGGTGTCTGTACAAACAGAGAGAAGGGTGTCTGTACTAACGGAGAGAAGGGTGTCTGTACTAACGGAGAGAAGTGTGTCTGTACTAACGGAGAGAAGGGTGTCTGTACTAACGGAGGGAAGGGTGTCTGTACTCATGGAGAGAAGGGTGCCTGTATGAATAGAGAGAAGGGTGTTTGGACGTATGGAGAGAAGGGTGTTTGTACTAATGGAGAGATGGGTGTCTGTACTACTGGAGAGAAGGATGTCTGTACGAACGGAGAGAAGGGTGTCTGTACTAACAGAGAGAAGGGTGTCCGTACTAACGGAGAGAAGAGTGTCTGTACGAATGGAGAGAAGGGTGTCTGTACGAACGGAGAGAAGGGTGTCTGTACGAACGGAGAGAAGGGTGTCTGTAGTCACGGAGAGAAGGGTGTCTGTAGTCACGGAGAGAAGGGTGTCTGTATGAATGGAGAGAAGGGTCTCTGTACTAATGGAGAGAAGGGTGTCTGTACTAACGGAGAGAAGGGTGTCTGTACTAACGGAGAGAAGGGTGTCTGTACTAACGGAGAGAAAGGTGTCTGTACTCATGGAGAGATGGGTGTCTGTACTACCAGAGAGAAGGGTGTCTGTATGAATGGAGAGAAGGGTGTCTGTACTCACGGAGAGAAGGATGTCTGTACGAACGGAGTGAAGGGTGTTTGTACTAATGGAGAGAAGGGTGTCTGTACTAATGGAGAGAAGGGTGTCTGTAGTCACGGAGAGAAGGGTGTCTGTACTCACGGAGAGAAGGGTGTCTGTATGAATGGAGAGAAGGGTGGCTGTACTAATGGAGAGAAGGGTGTCTGTACTCAGGGAGAGAAGGATGTCTGTACGAACGGAGTGAAGGGCGTTTGTACTAACTGAGAGAAGGGTGTCTGTACTAACGGAGAGAAAGGTGTCTGTACTTACGGAGAGAAGGGTGTCTGTACTAACGGAGAGAAGGGTGTCTGTACGAACGGAGAGAAGGGTGTCTGTACTAATGGAGAGAAGGGTGTCTGTACGAATGGAGAGAAGGGTGTCTGTACTAACGGAGAGAAGGGTGTCTGTACGAACGGAGAGAAGGGTGTCTGTACGAACGGAGAGAAGGGTGTCTGTACGAACGGAGAGAAGGGTGTCTGTACTAACGGAGAGAAGGGTGTCTGTACTAACGGAGAGAAGGGTGTCTGTACTAACGGAGAGAAGGGTGTCTGTACAAACGGAGAGAAGGGTGTCTGTACTCAAGGAGAGAAGGGTGTCTGTACGAATGGAGAGAAGGGTGTCTGTGCTCACGGAGAGAAGGGTGTCTGTAGTTACGGACAGAAGGGTGTCTGTACTAACGGAGAGAAGAATGTCTGTACTAACAGAGAGAAGGGTGTCTGTACTAACGGAGAGAAGCATGTCTGTACTAACGGAGTGAAGGGTGTCTGTACTAACGGACAGAAGGGTGTCTGTATGAATGGAGGGAAGGGTGTCTGTACTAACGGAGAGTAGAGTGTCTGTACTTAGGGAGAGAAGGGTGCCTGTACTTACGGAGAGAAGGGTGTCTACTAAAAGAGAGAAGGGTGTCTGTACTAACGGAGAGAAGGGTCTCTGTACTAATGCAGAGAAGGGTGTCTGTACTAATGGAGAGAAGGGTGTCTGTACTAATGGAGAGAAGGGTGTCTGTACTAACGGAGAGAAGGGTGTCTGTACTAATGGAGAGAAGGGTGTCTGGACTCACGGAGAGAAGGGTGTCTGTACTAATGGAGAGAAGGGTGTTTGTACTAACGGAGAGAAGGGTGTCTGTACTAACGGAGAGAAGGGTGTCTGTACTAATGGAGAGAAGGATGTCTGGACTCACGGAGAGAAGGGTGTCTGTACTAACGGAGAGAAGGTTGTCTGTATGAGTGGAGAGAAGGGTGTCTGTACCAACGGAGAGAAGGGGGTCTGGACTATTGGAGAGAAGGGTGTCTGTATGAATGGAGAGAATGGTGTTTGTACTTATGGAGAGAAGGGTGTTTGTACTAGTGGAGAGATGGGTGTCTGTATGAATGGAGAGAAGGGTGTCTGGATTAACAGAGAGAAGGGTGTCTGTCCTAACAGAGAGAAGGATGTCTGTCCTAACAGAGAGAAAGGTGTCTGTACTAACAGCGAGAAGGGTGTCTGTACTAACAGAGAGAAGGATGTTTGTTCTAATGGAGAGAAAGGTGTCTGTACGAACAGAGAGAAGGGTGTCTGTCCTAACAGAGAGAAGGGTGTCTGTCCTAACAGAGAGAAGGGTGTCTGTCCTAACAGAGAGAAGGGTGTGTGTCCTAACAGAGAGAAGGGTGTCTGTATGAACGGAGAGAAGTGTGTCTGTACTAACGGAGAGAAGGGTGTCTGTGCTAACGGAGAGAAGGGTGTCTGTACTAATGGAGAGCAGGGTGTCTGTACTAACGGAGAGAAGCGTGTCTGCATGAATGGAGAGAAGGATGTCTGTACTAACAGAGAGAAGGGTGTCTGTACTAACGGAGAGAAGGGTGTCTGTACTAACGGAGAGAAGGGTGTCTGTACTAACGGAGAGAAGGGTGTCTGTACTAACGGAGAGAAGGGTGTCTGTACTAACGGAGAGAAGGGTGTCTGTATGAATGGAGAGAAGGATGTCTGTACTAACGGAGAGAAGGGTGTCTGTACTAACGGAGAGAAGGGTGTCTGTACGAACGGAGAGAAGGGTGTCTGTACTAACGGAGAGAAGGGTGTCTGTACTAACGGAGAGAAGGGTGTCTGTACTAACGGAGAGAATGGTGTCTCTATGAATGGAGAGAAGGGTGTCTGTACTAACGGAGAGAAGGATGTCTGTACTAACGGAGAGAAGGATGTCTGTACTAACGGAGAGAAGGGTGTCTGTACTAACGGAGAGAAGGGTGTCTGTATTAACGGAAAGAAGTGTGTCTGTATGAATGGAGGGAAGGTTGTTTGTACTAACCGATAGAAGGGTGACTGTACTAACGGAGAGAAGGGTGTCTGTACTAATGGAGAGACGGGTGTCTGTGCGAACGGAGAGAAGGGTGTCTGTACTTACGGAGAGAAGGGTGTCTGCACTTACGGAGAGAAGGGTGTCTGTACTAACGGAGAGAAGAATGTCTGTTCTAATGGAGAGAAGGGTGTCTGTACTAGAAGAGAGAAGGGTGTCTGTACTAACGGAGAGAAGGGTGTCTGTACTAACGGAGAGAAGGGTGTCTGTACTAACGGAGAGAAGGGTGTCTGTACTAACGGAGAGAAGCGTGTCTGTACTAACGGAGAGAAGGGTGTCTGTACTAACGGAGAGAAGGGTGTCTGTACTAACGGAGAGAAGGGTGTCTGTATGAATGGAGAGAAGGGTGTCTGTACTCACGGAGAGAAGGATGTCTGTACGAACGGAGTGAAGGGTGTTTGTACTAATGGAGAGAAGGGTGTCTGTACTAATGGAGAGAAGGGTGTCTGTAGTCACGGAGAGAAGGGTGTCTGTACTCACGGAGAGAAGGGTGTCTGTATGAATGGAGAGAAGGGTGGCTGTACTAATGGAGAGAAGGGTGTCTGTACTCAGGGAGAGAAGGATGTCTGTACGAACGGAGTGAAGGGTGTTTGTACTAACTGAGAGAAGGGTGTCTGTACTAACGGAGAGAAAGGTGTCTGTACTTACGGAGAGAAGGGTGTCTGTACTAACGGAGAGAAGGGTGTCTGTACGAACGGAGAGAAGGGTGTCTGTACTAATGGAGAGAAGGGTGTCTGTACGAATGGAGAGAAGGGTGTCTGTACTAACGGAGAGAAGGGTGTCTGTACGAACGGAGAGAAGGGTGTCTGTACGAACGGAGAGAAGGGTGTCTGTACGAACGGAGAGAAGGGTGTCTGTACTAACGGAGAGAAGGGTGTCTGTACTAACGGAGAGAAGGGTGTCTGTACAAACGGAGAGAAGGGTGTCTGTACTCACGGAGAGAAGGGTGTCTGTACGAATGGAGAGAAGGGTGTCTGTGCTCACGGAGAGAAGGGTGTCTGTAGTTACGGACAGAAGGGTGTCTGTACTAACGGAGAGAAGAATGTCTGTACTAACAGAGAGAAGGGTGTCTGTACTAACGGAGAGAAGCATGTCTGTACTAACGGAGTGAAGGGTGTCTGTACTAACGGACAGAAGGGTGTCTGTATGAATGGAGGGAAGGGTGTCTGTACTAACGGAGAGTAGAGTGTCTGTACTTAGGGAGAGAAGGGTGCCTGTACTTACGGAGAGAAGGGTGTCTACTAAAAGAGAGAAGGGTGTCTGTACTAACGGAGAGAAGGGTCTCTGTACTAATGCAGAGAAGGGTGTCTGTACTAATGGAGAGAAGGGTGTCTGTACTAATGGAGAGAAGGGTGTCTGTACTAACGGAGAGAAGGGTGTCTGTACTAATGGAGAGAAGGGTGTCTGGACTCACGGAGAGAAGGGTGTCTGTACTAATGGAGAGAAGGGTGTTTGTACTAACGGAGAGAAGGGTGTCTGTACTAACGGAGAGAAGGGTGTCTGTACTAATGGAGAGAAGGGTGTCTGGACTCACGGAGAGAAGGGTGTCTGTACTAACGGAGAGAAGGGTGTCTGTATGAGTGGAGAGAAGGGTGTCTGTACCAACGGAGAGAAGGGGGTCTGGACTATTGGAGAGAAGGGTGTCTGTATGAATGGAGAGAATGGTGTTTGTACTTATGGAGAGAAGGGTGTTTGTACTAGTGGAGAGATGGGTGTCTGTATGAATGGAGAGAAGGGTGTCTGGATTAACAGAGAGAAGGGTGTCTGTCCTAACAGAGAGAAGGATGTCTGTCCGAACAGAGAGAAAGGTGTCTGTACTAACAGCGAGAAGGGTGTCTGTACTAACAGAGAGAAGGATGTTTGTTCTAATGGAGAGAAAGGTGTCTGTACGAACAGAGAGAAGGGTGTCTGTCCTAACAGAGAGAAGGGTGTCTGTCCTAACAGAGAGAAGGGTGTGTGTCCTAACAGAGAGAAGGGTGTCTGTATGAACGGAGAGAAGTGTGTCTGTACTAACGGAGAGAAGGGTGTCTGTGCTAACGGAGAGAAGGGTGTCTGTACTAATGGAGAGCAGGGTGTCTGTACTAACGGAGAGAAGCGTGTCTGCATGAATGGAGAGAAGGATGTCTGTACTAACAGAGAGAAGGGTGTCTGTACTAACGGAGAGAAGGGTGTCTGTACTAACGGAGAGAAGGGTGTCTGTACTAACGGAGAGAAGGGTGTCTGTACTAACGGAGAGAAGGGTGTCTGTACTAACGGAGAGAAGGGTGTCTGTATGAATGGAGAGAAGGATGTCTGTACTAACGGAGAGAAGGGTGTCTGTACTAACGGAGAGAAGGGTGTCTGTACGAACGGAGAGAAGGGTGTCTGTACTAACGGAGAGAAGGGTGTCTGTACTAACGGAGAGAAGGGTGTCTGTACTAACGGAGAGAATGGTGTCTCTATGAATGGAGAGAAGGGTGTCTGTACTAACGGAGAGAAGGATGTCTGTACTAACGGAGAGAAGGATGTCTGTACTAACGGAGAGAAGGATGTCTGTACTAACGGAGAGAAGGGTGTCTGTACTAACGGAGAGAAGGGTGTCTGTATTAACGGAAAGAAGTGTGTCTGTATGAATGGAGGGAAGGTTGTTTGTACTAACCGATAGAAGGGTGACTATACTAACGGAGAGAAGGGTGTCTGTACTAATGGAGAGAAGGGTGTCTGTACGAACGGAGAGAAGGGTGTCTGTACGAACGGAGAGAAGGGTGTCTGTACGAACGGAGAGAAGGGTGTCTGTCGTCACGGAGAGAAGGGTGTCTGTAGTCACGGAGAGAAGGGTGTCTGTATGAATGGAGAGTAGGGTGTCTGTACTAATGGAGAGAAGGGTGTCTGTCCTAATGAAGAGAAGGGTGTCTGTACTAACGGAGGGAAGGGTGTCTGTACTAAAGGAGAGACGTGTGTCTGTACTAATGGAGAGAAGGGTGTCTGTACTAATGGAGAGAAGGGTGTCTGTAGTCACGGAGAGAAGGGTGTCTGTACTCACGGAGAGAAGGGTGTCTGTATGAATGGAGAGAAGGGTGGCTGTACTAATGGAGAGAAGTTTTCGCTGGAAAGGCGGCGGCTCAGAGGGGATCTTATTGAAACATATAAGATGATTAGAGGTTTAGATAGGGTGGATAGTGATAGCCTTTTTCCTCTGATGGAGAAATCCAGCACGAGGGGGCATGGCTTTAAATTGAGGGGGGGTAGTTATAGAACCGATGTCAGGGGTAGGTTCTTTACCCAGAGGGTGGTGAGGGATTGGAATGCCCTGCCAGCATCAGTAGTAAATGCACCTAGTTTGGGGGCGTTTAAGAGATCCGTAGATAGGTTCATGGACGAAAAGAAATTGGTTTCGGTTGGAGGGTCACAGTTTTTTTTTTAACTGGTCGGTGCAACATCGTGGGCCGAAGGGCCTGTTCTGCGCTGTAATGTTCTATGTTCTATGTTCTAAGGGTGTCTGTACTAATGGAGAGAAGGGTGTCTGTACTAACGGAGAGAAGGGTGTCTGTACTAACGGAGAGAAGGGTGTCTGTACTAACGGAGAGAAAGGTGTCTGTACTCATGGAGAGATGGGTGTCTGTACTACCAGAGTGAAGGGAGTCTGTACTAACAGAGAGAAGGGAGTCTGTACTAGCAGAGAGCAGGGTGTCTGTACTAATGGAGAGAAGGGTGTCTGTACTAATGGAGAGAAGGGTGTCTGTAGTCACGGAGAGAAGGGTGTCTGTACTCACGGAGAGAAGGGTGTCTGTATGAATGGAGAGAAGGGTGGCTGTACTAATGGAGAGAAGGGTGTCTGTACTAACGGAGAGAAGGATGTCTGTACGAACGGAGTGAAGGGTGTTTGTACTAACTGAGAGAAGGGTGTCTGTACTAACGGAGAGAAAGGTGTCTGTACTTACGGAGAGAAGGGTGTCTGTACTAACGGAGAGAAGGGTGTCTGTACGAACGGAGAGAAGGGTGTCTGTACTAATGGAGAGAAGGGTGTCTGTACGAATGGAGAGAAGGGTGTCTGTACTAACGGAGAGAAGGGTGTCTGTACGAACGGAGAGAAGGGTGTCTGTACTAACGGAGAGAAGTGTGTCTGTACGAACGGAGAGAAGGGTGTCTGTACAAACGGAGAGAAGGGTGTCTGTACTCACGGAGAGAAGGGTGTCTGTACGAATGGAGAGAAGGGTGTCTGTGCTCACGGAGAGAAGGGTGTCTGTACTTACGGACAGAAGGGTGTCTGTACTAACGGAGAGAAGAATGTCTGTACGAATGGAGAGAAGGGTGTCTGTACTAACAGAGAGAAGGGTGTCTGTACTAACGGAGAGAAGCATGTCTGTACTAACGGAGAGAAGGGTGTCTGTACTAACATAGAACATAGAACATAGAAAGCCACAGCACAAACAGGCCCTTCGGCCCACAAGTTGCGCCGATCACATCCCCACCTCTAGGCCTATCTATAGCCCTCAATCCCATTAAATCCCATGTACTCATCCAGAAGTCTCTTAAAAGACCCCAACGAGTTTGCCTCCACCACCACCGACGTCAGCCGATTCCACTCACCCACCACCCTCTGAGTGAAAAACTTACCCCTGACATCTCCTCTGTACCTACCCCCCAGCACCTTAAACCTGTGTCCTCTCGTAGCAACCATTTCAGCCCTTGGAAATAGCCTCTGAGAGTCTACCCTATCCAGACCTTTCAACATCTTGTAAACCTCTATCAGGTCACCTCTCATCCTTCGTCTCTCCAGGGAGAAGAGACCAAGCTCCCTCAACCTATCCTCATAAGGCATGCCCCCCAATCCAGGCAACATCCTTGTAAATCTCCTCTGCACCCTTTCAATGGCTTCAACATCTTTCCTGTAATGAGGTGACCAGAACTGCGCGCAGTACTCCAAGTGGGGTCGAACCAGGGTCCTATAAAGCTGCAGCATTATCTCCCGACTCCTAAACTCAATCCCTCGATTAATGAAGGCCAGTACGCCGTACGCCTTCTTGACCGCATCCTCCACCTGCGAGGCCGATTTAAGAGTCCTATGGACCCGGACCCCAAGGTCCTTCTGATCCTCTACACTGCTAAGAATGGTACCCTTCATATTATACTGCTGCTTCATCCCATTGGATCTGCCAAAATGGATCACCACACACTTATCCGGGTTGAAGTCCATCTGCCACTTCTCCGCCCAGTCTTGCATTCTATCTATGTCTCGCTGCAACTTCTGACATCCCTCCAAACTATCCACAACACCACCTACCTTGGTGTCGTCAGCAAACTTACCAACCCATCCCTCCACTTCCTCATCCAGGTCATTTATGAAAATGACAAACAGCAAGGGTCCCAGAACAGATCCCTGGGGCACTCCACTGGTCACTGACCTCCATGCAGAGAAAGACCCCTCCACAGCCACTCTCTGCCTTCTGCAGGCAAGCCAGTTCTGGATCCACAAGGCAACAGCCCCTTGGATCCCATGCCCTCTCACTTTCTCAAGAAGTCTTGCATGGGGGACCTTATCGAACGCCTTGCTGAAGTCCATATAGACCACATCCACCGCTCTTCCTTCGTCAATGTGTTTGGTCACATTTTCAAAGAACTCAACCAGGCTCGTAAGGCACGACCTGCCCTTGACAAAGCCGTGCTGACTACTTTTGATCATACTAAACTTCTCTAGATGATCATAAATCCTGTCTCTCAGGATCCTCTCCATCAACTTACCAACCACTGAGGTTAGACTCACCGGTCGGTAATTTCCCGGGCTGTCCCTGTTCCCTTTCTTGAATATAGGGACCACATCTGCAATCCTCCAATCCTCCGGAACCTCTCCCGTCTCCATCGACGATGCAAAGATCATCGCCAAAGGCTCCGCAATCTCCTCCCTCGCCTCCCACAGTAACCTGGGGTACATCCCATCCGGTCCCGGCGACTTACCAACCTTGATGCCATTCAATAGTTCCAACACATCCTCTTTCTTTATGTCCACATGCTCGATCCTTTCTGTCCACCGCAAACCAGCAGTACAACCACCCAGATCCCTTTCCACCGTGAATACCGAGGTAAAGTATTCATTAAGCACCTCTGCCATTTCTAACGGTTCCGCACAAACTTTTCCCCCTTCACCTTTTAAGGGTCCTATGCCTTCACATCTCATCCTTTTACTCTTGACATATTTGTAGAAAGCCTTGGGATTCTCCTTAATCTTACCCGCCAAGGCCTTCTCATGACCCCTTCTCGCTCTCCTAATTTCCTTCTTAAGCTCCTTCCTACATCCCGTATACTCCTCTAAATCCTTAACACCTCCTAGCTCCCTGAACCTTCTGTACGCCTCTCTTTTCTTATTCACCAGGTTCATCACAACCTTCGTGCACCACGGTTCCCGTACCCTACCAACACCCCCCTGTCTCATCGGAACGTTGTCATGCAGAGCTCCAGACAAACATTCCTTGAAAATCCTCCACTTTCCTTCGGTACTTTTCCCCAAGAATGCCTCCTTCCAATTTACCCGTCTAATTTCCTCCCTGATGACACTGTATTTCCCTTTACTCCAGAGAAACACTTTCCTAGCCTGCCTGATCCTATCTCTTTCCAATGCTATCGTGAAGGAGATAGAATTATGATCGCTATCCCCAAGATGCTCACCCACCGAGAGATCCTCCACCTGTCCAGGTTCATTAGCCAGCACCAGATCAAGTACAGCCTCTCCTCTAGTAGGCTTATCCACATACTGTGTCAGGAAACTCTCCTGGACACACCTAACAAACTCCTCTCCATCCAAACCCCTAGCCCTAGGGATATTCCAATCTATGTTTGGGAAATTAAAATCTCCCATCACGACAACTCTGTTATTCCTACATCTCTCCAGGATCTGTTTCCCCATCTGCTCCTCAACATCTCTGTTACTATTGGGCGGCCTATAGAAAACACCCAGCAACGTTACCGACCCCTTCCTGTTCCTAACCTCCACCCACAGAGACTCCGTAGTCAATCCCTCCACGGCGTCCACCTTCTCTACAGCCGTGACACTATCCCTGATCAACAGTGCCACTCCCCCCCCTCTCTTGCCTCCCTCCCTGTCCTTCCTGAAACATCTAAAACCCGGCACCTGAAGCACCCAGTCCTGTCCCTGAGACATCCAAGTCTCC
This sequence comes from Mustelus asterias, assembly GCF_964213995.1. Taxonomy (NCBI): domain Eukaryota; kingdom Metazoa; phylum Chordata; class Chondrichthyes; order Carcharhiniformes; family Triakidae; genus Mustelus; species Mustelus asterias. The sequence continues at coordinate 125,512,780 of NC_135805.1, read as the reverse complement.
GTAATGGCCACCACATCACAATTCGAAGCAGCAATCCACGCTCTAAGCTCATCCACTTTATTCACAACACTCCTGGCATTAAAATAGACACATCTCAGACCTTCAGCCTGAGCACTTCCCTTCTCCATCACTCGTCTAACCTCCCTCTTACCCTGTTTACATTCCTTATCTATTTGCGAGCTAACCTCCTCGCTCTCAGTCCCCTCATTCCGATTCCCTCCCCCCAACCTTTCTAGTTTAAAGTCTCTCCAGTAGCCTTAGCCAACCTTCCCGCCAGAATGGTGTCTGTATGAACGGACAGAATGGTGTCTGTATGAATGGAGGGAAGGGTGTCTGTACTAACGGAGAGTAGAGTGTCTGTACTTAGGGAGAGAAGGGTGCCTGTACTTACGGAGAGAAGGGTGTCTACTAAAAGAGAGAAGGGTGTCTGTACTAACGGAGAGAAGGGTCTCTGTACTAATGCAGAGAAGGGTGTCTGTACTAACGGAGAGAAGGGTGTCTGCCCTAACGGAGAGAAGGGTGTCTGCACTAATGGAGAGAAGGGTGTCTGTATGCATGGAGAGAAGGGTGTCTGTACTAATGGAGAGAAGGGTGTTTGTACTAATGCAGAGAAGGGTGTCTGTACTAACGGAGAGAAGGGTGTCTGTACTAATGGAGAGAAGGGTGTCTGTACTAACGGAGAGAAGGGTGTCTGTACTAACGGAGAGAATGGTGTCTGTATGAGTGGAGAGAAGGGTGTCTGTACTAACGGAGAGAAGGGTGTCTGTACTAACGGAGAGAAGGGTGTCTGTACTAATGGAGAGAAGGGTGTCTGTACTAACGGAGAGAAGGGTGTCTGTACTAACGGAGAGAATGGTGTCTGTATGAGTGGAGAGAAGGGTGTCTGTACCAACGGAGAGAAGGGTGTCTGGACTATTGGAGAGAAGGGTGTCTGTATGAATGGAGAGAATGGTGTTTGTACTTATGGAGAGAAGGGTGTTTGTACTAGTGGAGAGATGGGTGTCTGTATGAATGGAGAGAAGGGTGTCTGGACTAACAGAGAGAAGGGTGTCTGTACTAACAGACAGAAGGGTGTCTGTACAAATGGAGAGATGGGTGTCTGTACGAATGGAGAGATGGGTGTCTGTACGAATGGAGAGACGGGTGTCTGTACTCACGCAGAGAAGGGTGTCTGTACTAACAGAGAGAAGGGTGTCTGTACGAACGGAGGGAAGGGTGTGTGTACTGACGGAGAGAAGGGTGTCTGTACTCATGGAGAGAAGGGTGTCTGTATGACTGGAGAGAAGCGTGTTTGGACTTACGGAGAGAAGGGTGATTGTACTCATGCAGAGATGGGTGTCTGTATTAATGGAGAGAAGGCTGTTTGTACTAATGGAGAGAAGGGTGTCTGTACTAACAGAGAAGGGTGTCTGTACTAATGGAGAGAAGGGTGTCTGTACTAACGGAGAGAAGTGTGTCTGTACTCACGGAGAGAAGGATGTCTGTACTAACGGAGAGAATGGTGTCTCTATGAATGGAGAGAAGGGTGTCTGTACTAATGGAGAGAAGGGTGTCTGTATGAAGGGAGAGAAGGGTGTCTGTACGGATGGAGAGAAGGGTGTCTGTATGAATGGAGAGAAGGGTGTTTGGACGTATGCAGAGAAGGGTGTTTGTACTAATGGAGAGATGGAAGTCTGCATGAATGGAGAGAAGGGTGTCTGTACTAATGGAGAGAAGGGTGTCTGTACTAATGGAGAGAAGGGTGTCTGTACTAATGGAGAGAAGGGTGTCTGTACTAACAGAGAGAAGGGTGTTAGTACTAGCGGAGAGAAGCGTGTCTGTACTGAGGGAGAGAAGGGTGTTTGTACTAACGGAGAGAAGGGTGTCTGTCCTAACACACAGAAGGGTGTCTGTACTAACGGAGAGAACAGTGTCTGTCCTAATGGAGAGAAGGGTGTCTGTACTAACGGAGAGAAGGAAGTCTGTACTAACGGAGGGAAGGGTGTCTGTACTAACAGAGAGAAGGGTGTCTGTACTAACGGAGAGAAGGGTGTCTGTACTAACGGAGGGAAGGGTGTCTGTACTAACGGAGGGAAGGATGCCTGTACGAATGGAGAGAAGGGTGTCTGTACTAACGGAGAGAAGGGTGTCTGGACTAAAGGAGAGAAGGGTGTCTGTATTAAAGGAAAGAAGTGTGTCTGTATGAATGGAGGGAAGGTTCTTTGTACTAACCGATAGAAGGGTGACTGTACTAACGGAGAGAAGGGTGTCTGTACTAATGGAGAGAAGGGTGTCTGTGCGACCGGAGAGAAGGGTGTCTGTACTTACGGAGAGAAGGGTGTCTGTACTTACGGAGAGAAGGGTGTCTGTACTAACGCAGAGAAGAATGTCTGTACTAATGGAGAGAAGGGTGTCTGTACTACAAGAGAGAAGGGTGTCTGTACTACAAGAGAGAAGGGTGTCTGTACTAACGGAGAGAAGGGTGTCTGTACTAACGGAGAGAAGGGTGTCTGTACTAACGGAGAGAAGGGTGTCTGTACTAACGGAGCGAAGCGTGTCTGTACTAACGGAGAGAAGGGTATCTGTACCAACGGACAGAAGGGTGTCTGTATGAATGGAGGGAAGGGTGTTTGTACTAACGGAGAGAAGGGTGTCTGTACTAACGGAGAGAAGGATGTCTGTACTAACGGAGAGAAGGGTGTCTGTACTAACGGAGAGAAGGGTGTCTGTACTAATGGAGAGAAGGGTGTCTGTATGAATGGAGAGATGGGTGTTTGTACTAATGGAGAGATGGGAGTCTGCATGAATGGAGAGAAGGGTGTCTGCACTAATGGAGAGAAGGGTGTCTGTACTAACGGAGAGAAGGATGTCTGTACTAACGGAGAAAAGGATGTCTGTACTAACGGAGAGAAGGGTGTCTGTACTAACGGAGAGAAGGGTGTCTGTATTAACGGAAAGTAGTGTGTCTGTATGAATGGAGGGAAGGTTGTTTGTACTAACCGATAGAAGGGTGACTGTACTAACGGAGAGAAGGGTGTCTGTACTAATGGAGAGACGGGTGTCTGTGCGAACGGAGAGAAGGGTGTCTGTACTTACGGAGAGAAGGGTGTCTGTACTTACGGAGAGAAGGGTGTCTGCACTTACGGAGAGAAGGGTGTCTGTACTAACGGAGAGAAGAATGTCTGTTCTAATGGAGAGAAGGGTGTCTGTACTACAAGAGAGAAGGGTGTCTGTACTAACGGAGAGAAGGGTGTCTGTACTAACGGAGAGAAGGGTGTCTGTACTAACGGAGAGAAGGGTGTCTGTACTAACGGAGAGAAGGGTGTCTGTACTAACGGAGAGAAGGGTGTCTGTACTAACGGAGAGAAGGGTGTCTGTACTAACGGAGAGAAGGGTGTCTGTACTAACGGAGAGAAGGGTGTCTGTACCAACGGACAGAAGGGTGTCTGTATGAATGGAGGGAAGGGTGTTTGTACGAACCGAGAGAAGGGTGTCTGTACTAACGGAGAGAAGGGTGTCTGTACTAACGGAGAGAAGGGTGTCTGTACTAACGGAGAGAAGGGTATCTGTACTAACGGAGAGAAGGGTGTCTGTACGAACGGAGAGAAGGGTGTCTGTACTAACGGAGAGAAGGGTGTTTGTACTAACGGAGAGAAGGGTGTCTGTATTAACGGAGAGGAGGGTGTCTGTACTAATGGAGAGAAGGGTGTCTGTACTAATGGAGAGAAGGGTGTCTGTATGAATGGAGAGAAGGGTGTTTGTACTAATGGAGAGAAGGGTGTCTGTACTAATGGAGACAAGGGTGTCTGTACTAACGGAGAGAAGGGTGTCTGTACTAACGGAGAGAAGGGTGTCTGTATGAATGGAGAGAAGGGTGTCTGTATGAATGGAGAGAAGGGTGTCTCGAACAATGGAGGGAAGGGTGCCTGTACTAATGGAGAGAAGTGTGTCTGTACTCATGGAGTGGAGGGTGTCTGTACTAACGGAGAGAAGGGTGTCTGTACTAACGGAGAGACGGGTGTCTAATAACGGAGAGAAGGGTGTCTGTCCTAACAGAGAGACGGGTGTCTGTACGAACAGAGAGAAGGGTGTCTGTACTAACAGAGAGAAGGGTGTCTGTACTAACGGAGAGAAGGGTGTTTGTACTCATGGAGAGAAGGGTGTTTCTACTCATGGAGAGAAGGGTGTCTGTCCTAACAGAGAGAAGGGTGTCTGTACTAACAGAGAGAAGGGTGTCTGTACTAACAGAGAGAAGGGTGTCGGTACTAACGGAGAGAAGGGTGTCTGTACTAATGGAGAGAAGGGTGTCTGTACTAACAGAGAGAAGGGTGTTTGTACTAACAGAGAGAAGGGTGTCTGTACTAACAGAGAGAAGGGTGTCTGTACTAACAGAGAGAAGGGAGTCTGTACTAACGGAGAGAAGGGTGTCTGTACTAATGGAGAGAAGGGTGTCTGTACTAATGGAGAGAAGGGTGTCTGTATGAATGGAGAGGAAGGTGTCTGTACTAACGGAGAGAAGGGTGTCTGTACTAACGGAGAGAAGGGTGTCTGTACTAATGGAGAGGAGGGTGTCTGTACTAACGGAGAGAAGGGTGTCTGTACTAACAGACAGAAGGTTGTCTGTATGAATGGAGAGAAGGGTGTCTGTACTAACGGAGAGAAGGGTGTCTGTACTATCGGAGAGAAGGGTGTCTGTACTAACGGAGAGAAGGGTGTCTGTACTAACGGACAGAAGGGTGTCTGTATGAATGGGGAGAAGGGTGTCTGTATGAATGGAGAGAACGGTGTCTGTACTCATGGAGACAAGGGTGTCTGTACAAATGGAGACAAGGGTGTCTGTACAAATGGAGACAAGGGTGGCTGTACTAATGGAGAGAAGGGTGTCTGTACTAATGGAGAGAAGGGTGTCTGTACTAATGGAGAGAAGGGTGTCTGTTTGAATGGAGAGAAGGGTGTCTGTATGAATGGAGAGAAGGGTGTCTGTACTAATGGAGACAAGGGTGTCTGTACGAATGGAGAGAAGGGTGTCTGTACTAACGGAGAGAAAGGTTTTTGTACTTGCTGAGAGAAGGGTGTCTGTAATGACGAAGAGAAGGGTGTTTGTACTAACGGAGAGAAGGGTGTCTGTATGAATGAAGAGAAGGCTGTCTGTGCAAACGGAGAGAAGGGCGTCTGTATTAACGGAGAGAAGGGTGTCTGTACTAACGGAGAGAAGGGTGTCTGTACTAACGGAGAGAAGGGTGTCTGTACTAACGGAGAGAAGGATGTCTGTACTCACGGAGAGAAGGGTGTCTGTACTAACGGAGAGAAGGGTGTCTGTACTAACAGAGAGAAGGGTGTCTGTATGAATGGAGAGAACGGTGTCTGTACTCATGGAGACAAGGGTGTCTGTACAAATGGAGACAAGGGTGTCTGTACTAATGGAGACAAGGGTGTCTGTACTAATGGAGAGAAGGGTGTCTGTACTAATGGAGAGAAGTGTGTCTGTACTAATGGAGAGAAGGGTGTCTGTTTGAATGGAGAGAAGGGTGTCTGTACTAATGGAGAGAAGGGTGTCTGTACGAATGGAGAGAAGGGTGTTTGTACTAACGGAGAGAAGGGTGTCTGTACTAACGGAGAGAAGGGTGTTTGTACTAACGGAGAGAAGGGTGTCTGTACTAACGGAGAGAAGGGTGTCTGTACTAACGGAGAGAAGGGTGTCTGTACGAACGGAGAGAAGGGTGTCTGTACTAACGGAGAGAAGGGTGTCTGTACTAACGGAGAGAAGGGTGTCTGTACTAACAGAGAGAAGGGTGTCTGTACTAACGGAGAGAAGGGTGTCTGTACGAACGGAGAGAAGGGTGTCTGTACGAACGGAGAGCAGGGTGTTTGTACTCATGGAGAGGAGGGTGTCTGTACTAACGGAGAGAAGGGTGTCTGTACTAACAGACAGCAGGTTGTCTGTATGAATGGAGAGAAGGGTGTCTGTATGAATGGAGAGAAGGGTGTCTGTACTAATGGAGAGGAGGGTGTCTGTACTAACGCAGAGAAGGGTGTCTGTACTAACGGAGAGAAGGGTGTCTGTACTAACGGTGAGACGGGTGTCTAATAACGGAGAGAAGGGTGTCTGTACTAACGGAGAGAAAAGTGTCTGTACGAATGGAGCGAATGGTGTTTGTACGAACGGAGAGAAGGGTGTCTTTACTAACGGAGAGAAGGGTGTCTGTACTAACGGAGAGAAGGGTGTTTGTACTAACGGAGAGAAGGGTGTCTGTATTAATGGAGAGAAGGGTGTCTGTACTAATGGAGAGAAGGGTGTCTGTCCGAACGGAGAGAAGGGTGTTTGTACTAACGGAGAGAAGGGTGTCTGTATGAATGGAGAGAAGGGTGTCTCTAACAATGGAGGGAAGGGTGCCTGTACTAATGGAGAGAAGTGTGTCTGTACTCATGGAGTGGAGGGGGTCTGTACTAACGGAGAGAAGGGTGTCTAATAACGGAGAGCCGGGTGTCTAATCACGGAGAGAAGGGTGTCTGTACTAACAGAGAGAAGGGTGTCTGTACTAACGGAGAGCCGGGTGTCTAATAACGGAGAGCCGGGTGTCTAATAACGGAGAGAAGGGTGTCTGTACTAACAGAGAGAAAGGTGTCTGTACTAACAGAGAGAAGGGTGTCTGTACTAACAGAGAGAAGGGTGTCTGTACTAACGGAGAGAAGGGTGTTTCTACTCATGCAGAGAAGGGTGACTGTACTAACAGAGAGACGGGTTTCTGTACTAACAGAGAGACGGGTGTCTGTACTAACGGAGAGAAGGGTGTCTGTACTAATGGAGAGAAGGGTGTCTGTACTAACGGAGAGAAGGCTGTCTGTACTAATGGAGATGAGGGTGTCTGTACTAACGGAGGGAAGGGTGTCTGTACTAACTGACAGAAGGTTGTCTGTATGAATGGAGAGAAGGGTGTCTGTACTAACGGAGAGAAGGGTGTCTGTATGAAGAGAGAGAATGGTGTCTATGAATGGAGAGAAGGGTGTCTGTATGAATGGAGAGAAGGGTGTTTGTAGTAACAGAGAGAAGGGTGTCTGTATGAATGGAGAGAAGGGTGTTTGTAGTAACAGAGAGAAGGGTGTCTGTATGAATGGAGAGACGGGTGTCTGTATGAATGGAGAGAAGGGTGTCTGTACTAACGGAGAGAAGGGTGTCTGTACTAACGGAGAGAAGGGTGTCTGTATGAATAGAGAGAATGGTGTCTGTATGAATGGAGAGAAGGGTGTCTGCATGAATGGAGAGAAGGGTGTTTGTAGTAAAAGAGAGAAGGGTGTCTGTATGAATGGAGAGAAGGGTGTCTGTACTAAGGAGAGAAGGGTGTTTGTACTAATGGAGAGAGGGGTGTCTGTACTAACGGAGAGAAGGGTGTCTGTACTAACGCAGAGCAGGGTGTCTGTCCTAATGGAGAGAAGGGTGTCTGTACTAACGGAGAGACGGGTGTCTGTACTGACAGAGAGAAGGGTGTCTGTACGAACAGAGAGAAGGGTGTCTGGACTAACAGAGAGAAGGGTGTCTGTATGAATGGAGAGAAGGGTGTCTGTACTAATGGAGAAAAGGGTGTCTGTACTAATGGAGAGAAGGGTGTCTGTCCGAACGGAGAGAAGGGTGTTTCTACTAACGGAGAGAAGGGTGTCTGTATGAATGGAGAGAAGGGTGTCTGTATGAATGGAGAGAAGGGTGTCTCTAACAATGGAGGGAAGGGTGCCTGTACTAATGGAGAGAAGTGTGTCTGTACTCATGGAGTGGAGGGTGTCTGTACTAACGGAGAGAAGGGTGTCTGTACTAACGGAGAGAAGGGTGTCTGTACTAACGGAGAGAAGGGTGTCTGTACTAACGGAGAGCCGGGTGTCTAATAACGGAGAGCCGGGTGTCTAATAACAGAGAGAAGGGTGTCTGTACTAACAGAGAGAAGGGTGTCTGTACTAACAGAGAGAAGGGTGTCTGTACTAACGGAGAGAAGGGTGTTTGTACTCATGGAGAGAAGGGTGTCTGTACTCATGGAGAGAAGGGTGTTTCTACTCATGGAGAGAAGGGTGTCTGTACTAACGGAGAGAAGGGTGTCTGTACTAACAGAGAGAAGGGTGTTTGTACTCACGGAGAGAGTGGTGTCTGTACTAACGGAGAGAAGGGTGTCTGTACTAACGGAGAGAAGGGTGTCTGTACTAACGGAGAGAAGGGTGTCTGTACTAACAGACAGAAGGTTGTCTGTATGAATGGAGAGAAGGGTGTCTGTACTAACGGAGAGAAGGGTGTCTGTACTAACAGACAGAAGGTTGTCTGTATGAATGGAGAGAAGGGTGTCTGCACTAACGGAGTGAAGGGTGTCTGTACTAACGGAGAGAAGGGTGTCTGTACTATCGGAGAGAAGGGTGTCTGTCCTAACGGAGAGAAGGGTGTCTGTACTAACGGACAGAAGGGTGTCTGTATGAATGGAGAGAAGGGTGTCTGTACTAATGGAGAGAAGGGTGTTTGTACTGATGGAGAGAAGGGTGTCTGTACTGATGGAGAGAAGGGTGTCTGTTTGAATGGAGAGAAGGGTGTCTGTATGAATGGAGAGAACGGTGTCTGTACTCATGGAGACAAGGGTGTCTGTACAAATGGAGACAAGGGTGTCTGTACAAATGGAGACAAGGGTGTCTGTACTAATGGAGAGAAGGGTGTCTGTACTAATGGAGAGAAGGGTGTTTGTACTAATGGAGAGAAGGGTGTCTGTTTGAATGGAGAGAAGGGTGTCTGTATGAATGGAGAGAAGGATGTCTGTACTAATGGAGACAAGGGTGTTTGTACTTGCTGAGAGAAGGGTGTCTGTAATGACGAAGAGAAGGGTGTTTGTACTAACAGAGAGAAGGGTGTCTGTACTAACGGAGAGAAGGGTGTCTGTACTAACAGAGAGAAGGGTGTCTGTACTAACGGAGAGAAGGGTGTCTGTACTAACGGAGAGAAGGGTGTTTGTACTAACAGAGAGAAGGGTGTCTGTACTAACGGAGAGAAGGGTGTCTGTACTAACAGAGAGAAGGGTGTCTGTACTAACGGAGAGAAGGGTGTCTGTACTAATGGAGAGAAGGGTGTTTGTACTAACAGAGAGAAGGGTGTCTGTACTAACGGAGAGAAGGGTGTCTGTACCAACGGAGAGAAGGGTGTTTGTACTAACGGAGAGAAGGGTGTTTGTACAAACGGAGAGAAGGGTGTCTGTACTAACAGAGAGAAGGGTGTTTGTACTAACAGAGAGAAGGGTGTCTGTACTAACGGAGAGAAGGGTGTTTGTACTCATGGAGAGAAGGGTGTCTGTACTAACGGAGAGAAGGGTGTTTGTAGTAACAGAGAGAAGGGTGTCTGTACTAACGGAGAGAAGGGTGTTTGTAGTAACAGAGAGAAGGGTGTTTGTAGTAACAGAGAGAAGGGTGTCTGTACTAACAGAGAGACGGGTTTCTGTACTAACAGAGAGAAGGGTGTCTGTACTAACAGAGAGAAGGGTGTCTGTACTAACAGAGAGAAGGGTGTCTGTACTAACGGAGAGAAGGGTGTCTGTACGAATGGAGAGATGGGTGTCTGTACGAATGGAGAGGAGGGTGTCTGTACTAACGGAGAGAAGGGTGTCTGTACTAATGGAGAGGAGGGTGTCTGTACTAACGGAGAGAAGGGTGTCTGTACTAACAGACAGAAGGTTGTCTGTATGAATGGAGAGAAGGGTGTCTGTACTAACGGAGAGAAGGGTGTCTGTACTAACGGAGAGAAGGGTGTCTGTACTAATGGAGAGGAGGGTGTCTGTACTAACGGAGAGAAGGGTGTCTGTACTAACAGACAGAAGGTTGTCTGTATGAATGGAGAGAAGGGTGTCTGTACTAACGGAGAGAAGGGTGTCTGTCCTATCGGAGAGAAGGGTGTCTGTACTAACGGAGAGAAGGGTGTCTGTACTAACGGAGAGAAGGGTGTCTGTACTAACGGAGAGAAGGGTGTCTGTACGAATGGAGAGGAAGGTGTCTGTACTAACGGAGAGAAGGGTGTCTGTACGAACGGAGAGAAGGGTGTCTGTACTAACGGAGAGAAGGGTGCCTGTACTAATGGAGAGGAGGGTGTCTGTACTAACGGAGAGAAGGGTGTCTGTACTAACGGAGAGAAGGGTGTCTGTACTAACAGACAGAAGGTTGTCTGTATGAATGGAGAGAAGGGTGTCTGTACTAACGGAGAGAAGTGTGTCTGTACTAACAGAGAGAACGGTGTCTGTTCGAACGGAGAGAAGGGTGTCTGTACTAACGGAGAGAAGGTTGTCTGTACTAACGGAGAGATGGATGTTTGTACGACCAGAGAGGAGGGTGTTTGTACTAACGGAGAGAAGGGTGTCTGTATTAACAGAGAGAACGGAGACTGTACTCATGGAGAGAAGGGTGTCTGTACTAACAGAGAGAAGGGTGTCTGTACTAACAGAGAGAACGGTGTCTGTACTAATGGAGAGACGGGTGTCTGTACGAACGGAGAGAAGGGTGTCTGTACTAACGGAGAGAAGTGTGTCTGTACTAATGGAGAGAAGGGTGTCTGTACGAATGGAGAGGAAGGTGTCTGTGCTAACGGAGAGAAGGGTGTCTGTACTAACGGAGAGAAGGGTGTCTGTACTAATGGAGAGGAGGGTGTCTGTACTAACGGAGAGAAGGGTGTCTGTACTATCGGAGAGAAGGGTGTCGGTACTAACGGAGAGAAGGGTGTCTGTACTAACGGACAGAAGGGTGTCTGTATGAATTGAGAGAAGGGTGTCTGTATGAATGGAGAGAACGGTGTCTGTACTCATGGAGACAAGGGTGTCTGTACAAATGGAGACAAGGGTGTCTGTACAAATGGAGACAAGGGTGTCTGTACTAATGGAGAGAAGGGTGTCTGTACTAATGGAGAGAAGGGTGTTTGTACTAATGGAGAGAAGGGTGTCTGTTTGAATGGAGAGAAGGGTGTCTGTATGAATGGAGAGAAGGATGTCTTTACTAATGGAGACAAGGGTGTTTGTACTTGCTGAGAGAAGGGTGTCTGTAATGACGAAGAGAAGGGTGTTTGTACTAACAGAGAGAAGGGTGTCTGTACTAACGGAGAGAAGGGTGTCTGTACTCACGGAGAGAAGGGTGTCTGTACTAACGGAGAGAAGGGTGTCTGTACTAACGGAGAGAAGGGTGTCTGTACTAACGGAGAGAAGGGTGTCTGTACTAACGGAGAGAAGGGTGTCTGTCCTAACGGAGAGAAGGGTGTCTGTACTAACGGAGAGAAGGGTGTCTGTACTCACGGAGAGAAGGGTGTCTGTACTAATGGAGAGAAGGGTGTCTGTACTAACGGAGAGAAGGGTGTCTGTACTAACGGAGAGAAGGGTGTCTGTACTAACGGAGAGAAGGGTGTCTGTACTCACGGAGAGAAGGGTGTCTGTACTAACGGAGAGAAGGGTGTCTGTACGAACGGAGAGAAGGGTGTCTGTACTAACAGAGAGAAGGGAGTCTGTACTGACGGAGAGAAGGGTGTCTGTATGAATGAAGAGAAAGCTGTCTGTGCAAACGGAGAGAAGGGTGTCTGTACTAATGGAGAGGAGGGTGTCTGTACTAACGGAGAGAAGGCTGTCTGTATGAATGGAGAGAAGGGTGTCTGTATGAATGGAGAGAAGGGTGTCTGTACTAACGGAGAGAAGGGTGTCTGTACTAACGGTGATACGGGTGTCTAATAACGGAGAGAAGGGTGTCTGTACTAACGGTGAGAAAAGTGTCTGTACGAATGGCGCGAATGGTGTTTGTACTAACGGAGAGAAGGGTTTCTGTTCTAATGGAGCGAAGGGTTTCTGTACTAACGGAGAGAAGGGTGTCTGTACTAACGGAGAGAAGGGTGTCTGTACTAACGGAGAGAAGGGTGTCTGTTCTAACGGAGAGAAGGGTGTCTGTACTAACGGAGAGAAGGGTGTCTTTACTAACAGAGAGAAGGGTGTCTGTACTAACGGAGAGAAGGGTGTCTTTACTAACGGAGAGAAGGGTGCCTGTACTACCGGAGAGAAGGGTGTCTGTACTAACGGAGAGAAGGGTGTCTGTACTAACGGAGAGAAGGGTGTCTGTACTAACGGAGAGAAGGGTGTCTGTACTAACGGAGAGAAGGGTGTCTTTACCTACGGAGAGAAGGGTGCCTGTACTAACGGAGAGAAGGGTGTCTGTACTAACGGAGAGAAGGGTGTCTGTACTAACGGAGAGAAGGGTGTCTTTACTAACGGAGAGAAGGGTGCCTGTTTGAATGGAGAGAAGGGTGTCTGTATGAATGGAGAGAAGGGTGTCTGTACTAATGGAGAGAAGGGTGTCAGTACTAATGGAGAGAAGGGTGTTTGTACGAACGGACAGAAGGGTGTCTGTATGAACGGAGAGAAGGGAGTCTGTATGAATGGAGAGAACGGAGTCTGTACTAATGGAGAGACGGGTGTCTGTACTAACGGAGAGAAGAGTGTTTGTAGTAACAGAGAGAAGGGTGTCTGTATGAATGGAGAGAAGGGTGTTTGTACTAACGGAGAGAAGGGGGTCTGTACTAACGGAGAGAAGGGTGTCTGTACTAACGGAGAGATGGGGGTCTGTACTAACGGAGAGAAGGGTGTCTGTACTAACGGAGAGAAGGGTGTCTGTACTAACAGAGAGAAGGGTGTCTGTACTAATGGGGAGAATGGGGTCTGTACGAACGGAGAGAAGTGTGTCTGGACTAACGGAGAGAAGAGTGTCTGTACTAACGGAGTGAATGGTGTCTGTACTAACAGAGAGAAGGGTGTCCTAACGGAGAGAAGGGTGTCTGTACTAACGGAGAGAAGGGTGTTTGTACGAACGGAGAGAAGGGTGTCTGTACTAACGGGGAGAAGGGTGTTTGTACGAACGGAGAGAAGGGTGTCTGTACTAATGGAGAGAAGGGTGTCTGTATGAATGGAGAGAAGGGTGTCTGTACCAACGGAGAGAAGGGTTTCTGTTCTAATGGAGAGAAGGGTTTCTGTACTAACGGAGAGAAGGGTGTCTGTACTAACGGAGAGAAGGGTGTTTGTACTCACGGAGAGAAGGGTGTCTGTACTAATGGAGAGAAGGGTGTCTGTGCTAACGGAGAGAAGGGTGTCTGTACTAACGGAGAGAAGGGTGTCTGTATGAACGGAGAGAAGGGTGTCTGTATGAATGGAGAGAAGGTTGTCTGTACTAACAGAGAGAAGGGTGTCTGTATGAATGGAGAGAAGGGAGTCTGTACTGACGGAGAGAAGGGTGTTTGTACAAATGGCGAGAAGGGTGTCTGTATGAATGGAGAGAAGGGTGTCTGTACTAATGGAGAGAAGGGTGTTTGTAGTAACAGAGAGAAGGGTGTCTGTATGAATGGAGAGAAGGGTGTCTGTATGAATGGAGAGAAGGGTGTCTGTACTAACGGAGAGAAGGCTGTCTGTGCTAATGGAGACAAGGGTGTTTGTTCTAACTGAGAGAAGGGTGTCTGTACTAATGGAGGGAACAGTGTCTGTACTAACGGAGAGAAGGGTGTTGGTACTAACGGAGAGAAGGGTGTCTGTACTAACTGAGAGAAGGGTGACTGTACTAACTGAGAGAAGGGTTTCTGGCCTAACGGTGAGAAGGGTGTCTGTACTAACGGAGAGAAGGGTGTCTGTACTAACGGAGAGAAGGGTGTCTGTCCTAACGGAGAGAAGGGTGTTCTTACTAACGGAGAGAAGGGTGTCTGTACTATCGAAGAGAAGGGTGTCTGTACTAACGGAGAGAAGGGTGTCTGTACTAACGGACAGAAGGGTGTCTGTATGAATGGAGAGAAGGGTGTCTGTATGAATGGAGAGAACGGTGTCTGTACTCATGGAGACAAGGGTGTCTGTACAAATGGAGACAAGGGTGTCTGTACTAATGGAGAGAAGGGTGTCTGTACTAATGGAGAGAAGGGTGTCTGTACTAATGGTGAGAAGGGTGTCTGTATGAATGGAGAGAAGGGTGTCTGTACTAATGGAGACAAGGGTGTCTGTACGAATGGAGAGAAGGGTGTTTGTACTGACGGAGAGAAGGGTGTCTGTACTAATGGAGAGGAGGGTGTCTGTACTAACGGAGAGACGGGTGTCTGTACTAACAGACAGCAGGTTGTCTGTATGAATGGAGAGAAGGGTGTCTGTATGAATGGAGAGATGGGTGTCTGTACTAATGGAGGGGAGGGTGTCTGTACGAACGGAGAGAAGGGTGTCTGTACTAACAGACAGAAGGTTGTCTGTATGAATGGAGAGAAGGGTGTCTGTACTAACGGAGACAAGGGTGTTTGTACTAACGGAGAGAAGGGTGTTTGTACTAACGGAGAGAAGGGTGTCTGTGCTAACGGAGAGAAGGGTGTCTGTACTAACGGAGAGAAGGGTGTCTGTATGAACAGAGAGAAGGGTGTCTGTATGAATGGAGAGAAGGTTGTCTGTACTAACAGAGAGAAGGGTGTTTGTACTAACAGAGAGAAGGGTGTCTGTATGAACAGAGAGAAGGGTGTCTGTATGAACAGAGAGAAGGGTGTCTGTATGAATGGAGAGAAGGGTGTCTGTATGAATGGAGAGAAGGGAGTCTGTACTGACGGAGAGAAGGGTGTTTGTACAAATGGCGAGAAGGGTGTCTGTATGAATGGAGAGAAGGGTGTCTGTACTAATGGAGAGAAGGGTGTTTGTAGTAACAGAGAAGGGTGTCTGTACTAAAGGAGAGAAGGGTGTCTGTATGAATGGAGAGAAGGGTGTCTGTATGAATGGAGAGAAGGGTGTCTGTACTAACGGAGAGAAGGCTGTCTGTGCTAATGGAGACAAGGGTGTTTGTTCTAACTGAGAGAAGGGTGTCTGTACTAATGGAGGGAAGGGTGTTGGTACTAACGGAGAGAAGGGTGTCTGTACTAACGGAGAGAAGGGTGTCTGTACTAATGGGAGAGGAGGGTGTCTGTTCTAACGGAGAGAAAGGTGTCTGTATGAATGGAGAGAACGGTGTCTGTACTCATGGAGAGAAGGGTGTCTGTACTAACGGAGAGAAGGGTGTCTGTACTATCGGAGAGAAGGGTGTCTGTACTAACGGAGAGAAGGGTGTCTGTACTAACGGACAGAAGGGTGTCTGTATGAATGGAGAGAACGGTGTCTGTACTCATGGAGACAAGGGTGTCTGTACAAATGGAGACAAGGGTGTCTGTACTAATGGAGAGAAGGGTGTCTGTACTAATGGAGAGAAGGGTGTCTGTACTAATGGAGAGAAGGGTGTCTGTTTGAATGGAGAGAAGGGTGTCTGTATGAATGGAGAGAAGGGTGTCTGTACTAATGGAGACCAGGGTGTCTGTACGAATGGAGAGAAGGGTGTTTGTACTAACGGAGAGAAGGGTGTCTGTACAAACGGAGAGAAGGGTGTCTGTACTAACGGAGAGAAGGGTGTCTGTACTAACGGAGAGAAGGGTGTCTGTACTAACAGAGAGAAGGGTGTCTGTACTAACGGAGAGAAGGGTGTCTGTACGAACGGAGAGAAGGGTGTCTGTACGAACGGAGAGAAGGGTGTCTGTACTAACGGAGAGAAGGGTGTCTGTACTAACGGAGAGAAGGGTGTCTGTACGAACGGAGAGAAGAGTGTCTGTACTGACGGAGAGAAGAGTGTCTGTACTAATGGAGAGGAGGGTGTCTGTACTAACGGAGAGAAGGGTGTCTGTACTAACAGACAGAAGGTTGTCTGTATGAATGGAGAGAAGGGTGTCTGTATGAATGGAGAGAAGGGTGTCTGTTCTAATGGAGACAAGGGTGTCTGTCCTAACGGAGAGAAGGGTGTCTGTACTAACGGAGAGAAGGGTGTCTGTACTAACGATGAGACGGGTGTCTAATAACGGAGAGAAGGGTGTCTGTACTAATGGAGAGGAGGGTGTCTGTACTAACGGAGAGAAGGGTGTCTGTACTAACAGACAGAAGGTTGTCTGTATGAATGGAGAGAAGGGTGTCTGTATGAATGGAGAGAAGGGTGTCTGTACTAATGGAGAGGAGGGTGTCTGTACTAACGGAGAGAAGGGTGTCTGTACTAACGGAGAGAAGGGTGTCTGTACTAACGGTGAGACGGGTGTCTAATAACGGAGAGAAGGGTGTCTGTACTAACGGAGAGAAAAGTGTCTGTACGAATGGAGCGAATGGTGTTTGTACGAACGGAGAGAAGGGTGTCTATACTAACGGAGAGAAGGGTGTCTGTACTAACGGAGAGAAGGGTGTCTGTACTAACGGAGAGAAGGGTTTCTGTACTAACGGAGAGAAGGGTTTCTGTACTAACGGAGAGAGTGGTGTCTGTACGAATAGAGAGAAGGGTGTCTGTATGAATGGAGAGAACGGTGTCTGTACTCATGGAGACAAGGGTGTCTGTACAAATGGAGACAAGGGTGTCTGTACTAATGGAGAGAAGGGTGTCTGTACTAATGGAGAGGAGGGTGTCTGTACTAATGGAGAGAAGGGTGTCTGTTTGAATGGAGAGAAGGGTGTCTGTACTAATGGAGACAAGGGTGTTTGTACTTGCTGAGAGAAGGGTGTCTGTAATGACGAAGAGAAGGGTGTTTGTACTAACTGAGAGAAGGGTGTCTGTACTAACGGAGAGAAGGGTGTCTGTACTCACGGAGAGAAGGGTGTCTGTACTAACGGAGAGAAGGGTGTCTGTACTAACGGAGAGAAGGGTGTCTGTACTAACGGAGAGAAGGGTGTCTGTACTAACGGAGAGAAGGTTGTCTGTACTAACGGAGAGAAGGGTGTCTGTACTCACGGAGAGAAGGGTGTCTGTACTAACGGAGAGAAGGGTGTCTGTACTAACGGAGAGAAGGGTGTCTGTACTAATGGACAGATGGGTGTCTGTATGAATGGAGAGAAGGGTGTCTGTATGAATGGAGAGAAGGGTGTCTGTACTAATGGAGAGAAGGGTGTCTGTACTAACGGGGAGAAGGGTGTCTGTACGAACGGAGAGAAGGGTGTCTGTACTAACAGAGAGAAGGGAGTCTGTACTGACGGAGAGACGGGTGTCTGTATGAATGAAGAGAAAGCTGTCTGTGCAAACGGAGAGAAGGGTGTCTGTACCAATGGAGAGGAGGGTGTCTGTACTAACGGAGAGAAGGCTGTCTGTATGAATGGAGAGAAGGGTGTCTGTATGAATGGAGAGAAGGGTGTCTGTACTAATGGAGAGGAGGGTGTCTGTACTAACGGAGAGAAGGGTGTCTGTACTAACGGAGAGAAGGGTGTCTGTACTAACGGTGAGACGGGTGTCTAATAACGGAGAGAAGGGTGTCTGTACTAACGGAGAGAAAAGTGTCTGTACGAATGGAGCGAATGGTGTTTGTACTAACGGAGAGAAGGGTTTCTGTTCTAATGGAGAGAAGGGTTTCTGTACTAACGGAGATAAGGGTGTCTGTACTAACGGAGAGAAGGGTGTCTGTACTAACGGAGAGAAGGGTGTCTGTTCTAACGGAGAGAAGGGTGTCTGTACTAACGGAGAGAAGGGTGTCTTTATTAACAGAGAGAAGGGTGTCTGTACTAACGGAGAGAAGGGTGTCTTTACTAACGGAGAGAAGGGTGTCTTTACTAACGGAGAGAAGGGTGTCTGTACTAACGGAGCGAAGGGTGTCTGTACTAACGGAGAGAAGGGTGTCTGTTCTAACGGAGAGAAGGGTGCCTGTACTAACGGAGAGAAGGGTGTCTTTACTAACGGAGAGAAGGGTGTCTGTACTAACGGAGAGAAGGGTGTCTGTACTCACGGAGAGAAGGGTGTCTGTACTAACGGAGAGAAGGGTGTCTTTACTAACGGAGAGAAGGGTGCCTGTTTGAATGGAGAGAAGGGTGTCTGTATGAATGGAGAGAAGGGTGTCTGTACTAATGGAGAGAAGGGTGTCTGTATGAATGGAGAGAAGGGTGTCTGTACTAATGGAGAGAAGGGTGTCTTTACTAACGGAGAGAAGGGTGCCTGTACTAACGGAGAGAAGGGTGTCTGTACTCACGGAGAGAAGGGTGTCTATACTAACGGAGAGAAGGGTGTCTTTACTAACGGAGAGAAGGGTGCCTGTTTGAATGGAGAGAAGGGTGTCTGTATGAATGGAGCGAAGGGTGTCTGTACTAATGGAGAGAAGGGTGTCAGTACTAATGGAGAGAAGGGTGTTTGTACGAACGGACAGAAGGGTGTCTGTACGAACGGAGAGCAGGGAGTCTGTACTAATGGAGAGACGGGTGTCTGTACGAACGGAGAGAAGGGTGTTTGTACTAATGGAGAGACGGGTGTCTGTACGAACGGACAGAAGGGTGTCTGTACGAACGGAGAGCAGGGAGTCTGTACGAATGGAGAGACGGGTGTCTGTACGAACGGAGAGAAGGGTGTTTGTACTAATGGAGAGACGGGTGTCTGTACTAACGGAGAGAAGGGTGTCTGTACTAACGGAGAGAAGGATGTCTGTACTAACGGAGAGACGGGTGTCTGTACGAACGGAGAGAAGGGGGTCTGTACTAACGGAGAGAAGGGCGTCTGTACTAACGGAGAGAAGGGTGTCTGTCCTAATGGAGAGAAGGGTGTCTGTTCTAACGGAGAGAAGGGTGTCTGTACTAACGGAGAGAAGGGTGTCTTTACTAACAGAGAGAAGGGTGTCTGTACTAAGGGAGAGAAGGGTGTCTTTACTAATGGAGAGAAGGGTGCCTGTACTACCGGAGAGAAGGGTGTCTGTACTAACGGAGAGAAGGGTGTCTGTACTAACGGAGAGAAGGGTGTCTGTACTAACGGAGAGAAGGGTGTCTGTACTAACGGAGAGAAGGGTGTCTTTACTAACGGAGAGAAGGGTGTCTGTACTAACGGAGAGAAGGGTGTCTGTACTAACGGAGAGAAGGGTGTCTTTACTAACGGAGAGAAGGGTGTCTGTACTCACGGAGAGAAGGGTGTCTGTACTCACGGAGAGAAGGGTGTCTGTACTCACGGAGAGAAGGGTGTCTGTACTAACGGAGAGAAGGGTGTCTTTACTAACGGAGAGAAGGGTGCCTGTTTGAATGGAGAGAAGGGTGTCTGTATGAATGGAGAGAAGGGTGTCTGTACTAATGGAGAGAAGGGTGTCTGTATGAATGGAGAGAAGGGTGTCTGTACTAATGGAGAGAAGGGTGTCTTTACTAACGGAGAGAAGGGTGCCTGTACTAACGGAGAGAAGGGTGTCTGTACTAACGGAGAGAAGGGTGTCTTGACTAACGGAGAGAAGGGTGCCTGTTTGAATGGAGAGAAGGGTGTCTGTATGAATGGAGAGAAGGGTGTCTGTACGAACGGAGAGCAGGGAGTCTGTACTAATGGAGCGACGGGTGTCTGTACGAACGGACAGAAGGGTGTCTGTACGAACGGAGAGCAGGGAGTCTGTACTAATGGAGAGACGGGTGTCTGTACGAACGGAGAGAAGGGTGTTTGTACTAATGGAGAGACGGGTGTCTGTACTAACGGAGAGAAGGGTGTCTGTACTAACGGAGAGAAGGATGTCTGTACTAACGGAGAGACGGGTGTCTGTACGAACGGAGAGAAGGGGGTCTGTACTAACGGAGAGAAGGGTGTTTGTATGAATGGAGAGAAGGGAGTCTGTCCTAATGGAGAGAAGGGTGTCTGTACTAATGGAGAGAAGGGTGTCTGTACTAACGGAGAGAAGGGTGTTTGTACTAACGGAGAGAAGGGTGTCTGTACTAACGGAGAGAAGGGTGTCTGTACTAATGGAGAGAAGGGTGTCTGTACTAATGGAGAGAAGGGTGTCTTGACTAACGGAGAGAAGGGTGCCTGTTTGAATGGAGAGAAGGGTGTCTGTATGAATGGAGAGAAGGGTGTCTGTACGAACGGAGAGCAGGGAGTCTGTACTAATGGAGGGACGGGTGTCTGTACGAACGGACAGAAGTGTGTCTGTACGAACGGAGAGCAGGGAGTCTGTACTAATGGAGCGACGGGTGTCTGTACGAACGGAGAGAAGGGTGTTTGTACTAATGGAGAGACGGGTGTCTGTACTAACGGAGAGAAGGGTGTCTGTACTAACGGAGAGAAGGGTGTCTGTACGAATGGAGAGAAGGGTGTTGGTACTAACGGAGAGAAGGGGGTCTGTACTAACGGAGAGAAGGGTGTCTGTACTAACGGAGAGAAGGGTGTCTGTACTAACGGAGAAAAGGGTGTCTGTACGAATGGAGAGAAGGGCGTTTGTACTAACGGAGAGAAGGGTGTCTGTACGAATGGAGAGAAGGGTGTTGGTACTAACGGAGAGAAGGGGGTCTGTACTAACGGAGAGAAGGGTGTCTGTACTAACGGAGAGAAGGGTGTCTGTACTAACGGAGAGAAGGGTGTCTGTACGAATGGAGAGAAGGGCGTTTGTACTAACGGAGAGAAGGGGGTCTGTACTAACGGAGAGAAGGGTGTTTGTACTAACGGAGAGAAGGGTGTCTGTACTAACGGAGAGAAGGGTGTCTGTACTAACGGAGAGAAGGGTGTTTGTACTAACGGAGAGAAGGGTGTCTGTACTAACGGAGAGAAGGGTCTCTGTACTAACGGAGAGAAGGGTGTCTGTACTAACGGAGAGAAGGGTGTCTGTACTAACGGAGAGAAGGGTCTCTGTACTAACGGAGAGAAGGGTGTCTGTACTAACGGAGAGAAGGGTGTCTGTACTAACGGAGAGAAGGGTGTCTGTACTAACGGAGAGAAGGGCGTTTGTACTAACGGAGAGAAGGGTGTCTGTACTAACGGGGAGAAGGGTGTCTGTACTAACGGAGAGAAGGGTGTCTGTACTAACGGAGAGAAGGGGGTCTGTACTAACGGAGAGAAGGGTGTCTGTACTAACGGAGAGAAGGGTGTCTGTACTAACGGGGAGAAGGGTGTCTGTACTAACGGAGAGAAGGGTGTCTGTACGAATGGAGAGAAGGGTGTTGGTACTAACGGAGAGAAGGGGGTCTGTACTAACGGAGAGAAGGGTGTCTGTACTAACGGAGAGAAGGGTGTCTGTACTAACGGAGAGAAGGGTGTCTGTACTAACGGAGAGAAGGGTGTCTGCACTAACGGAGAGAAGGGTGTCTGTACTAACGGAGAGAAGGGTGTCTGTACTAACGGAGAGAAGGGTGTCTGTACTAACGGAGAGAAGGGTGTCTGTAGTAACGGAGAGAAGGGTGTCTGTACTAACGGAGAGAAGGGTGTCTGTACTAACGGAGAGAAGGGTGTCTGCACTAACGGAGAGAAGGGTGTCTGTACTAACGGAGAGAAGGGTGTCTGTACTAACGGAGAGAAGGGCGTCTGTACTAACGGAGAGAAGGGTGTCTGTACTAACGGAGAGAAGGGTGTCTGTACTAACGGAGACAAGGGTGTCTGTACTAACGGAGAGAAGGGTGTCTGTACTAACGGAGAGAAGGGTGTCTGTACTAACGGAGAGAAGGGTGTCTGTACTAACGGAGAGAAGGGTGTCTGTACGAATGGAGAGAAGGGTGTTTGTACTAACGGAGAGAAGGGTGTTGGTACTAACGGAGAGAAGGGTGTTGGTACTAACGGAGAGAAGGGTGTTTGTACTAACGGAGAGAAGGGTGTTGGTACTAACGGAGAGAAGGGGGTCTGTACTAACGGAGAGAAGGGTGTCTGTACTAACGGAGAGAAGGGTGTCTGCACTAACGGAGAGAAGGGTGTCTGTACTAACGGAGAGAAGGGTGTCTGTACTAACGGAGAGAAGGGTGTCTGTACGAATGGAGAGAAGGGTGTTTGTACTAACGGAGAGAAGGGTGTTGGTACTAACGGAGAGAAGGGTGTTGGTACTAACGGAGAGAAGGGTGTTTGTACTAACGGAGAGAAGGGTGTTGGTACTAACGGAGAGAAGGGGGTCTGTACTAACGGAGAGAAGGGTGTCTGTACTAACGGAGAGAAGGGTGTCTGTACTAACGGAGAGAAGGGTGTCTGTACTAACGGAGAGAAGGGTGTCTGTACTAACGGAGAGAAGGGTGTCTGTACTAACGGAGAGAAGGGTGTCTGTACTAACGGAGAGAAGGGTGTCTGCACTAACGGAGAGAAGGGTGTCTGTACTAACGGAGAGAAGGGTGTCTGTACTAACGGAGAGAAGGGTGTCTGTACTAACGGAGAGAAGGGTGTCTGTACTAACGGAGAGAAGGGTGTCTGTACTAACGGAGAGAAGGGTGTCTGTACTAACGGAGAGAAGGGTGTCTGTACTAACGGTGAGACGGGTGTCTAATAACGGAGAGAAGGGTGTCTGTACTAACGGAGAGAAAAGTGTCTGTACGAATGGAGCGAATGGTGTTTGTACTAACGGAGAGAAGGGTTTCTGTTCTAATGGAGAGAAGGGTTTCTGTACTAACGGAGATAAGGGTGTCTGTACTAACGGAGAGAAGGGTGTCTGTACTAACGGAGAGAAGGGTGTCTGTTCTAACGGAGAGAAGGGTGTCTGTACTAACGGAGAGAAGGTTGTCTTTACTAACAGAGAGAAGGGTGTCTGTACTAACGGAGAGAAGGGTGTCTTTACTAACGGAGAGAAGGGTGTCTTTACTAACGGAGAGAAGGGTGTCTGTACTAACGGAGAGAAGGGTGTCTGTACTAACGGAGAGAAGGGTGTCTGTTCTAACGGAGAGAAGGGTGCCTGTACTAACGGAGAGAAGGGTGTCTTTACTAACGGAGAGAAGGGTGTCTGTACTAACGGAGAGAAGGGTGTCTGTACTCACGGAGAGAAGGGTGTCTGTACTAACGGAGAGAAGGGTGTCTTTACTAACGGAGAGAAGGGTGCCTGTTTGAATGGAGAGAAGGGTGTCTGTATGAATGGAGAGAAGGGTGTCTGTACTAATGGAGAGAAGGGTGTCTGTATGAATGGAGAGAAGGGTGTCTGTACTAATGGAGAGAAGGGTGTCTTTACTAACGGAGAGAAGGGTGCCTGTACTAACGGAGAGAAGGGTGTCTGTACTCACGGAGAGAAGGGTGTCTATACTAACGGAGAGAAGGGTGTCTTTACTAACGGAGAGAAGGGTGCCTGTTTGAATGGAGAGAAGGGTGTCTGTATGAATGGAGAGAAGGGTGTCTGTACTAATGGAGAGAAGGGTGTCAGTACTAATGGAGAGAAGGGTGTTTGTACGAACGGACAGAAGGGTGTCTGTACGAACGGAGAGCAGGGAGCCTGTACTAATGGAGAGACGGGTGTCTGTACGAACGGAGAGAAGGGTGTTTGTACTAATGGAGAGACGGGTGTCTGTACGAACGGACAGAAGGGTGTCTGTACGAACGGAGCAGGGAGTCTGTACGAATGGAGAGACGGGTGTCTGTACGAACGGAGAGAAGGGTGTTTGTACTAATGGAGAGACGGGTGTCTGTACTAACGGAGAGAAGGGTGTCTGTACTAACGGAGAGAAGGATGTCTGTACTAACGGAGAGACGGGTGTCTGTACGAACGGAGAGAAGGGGGTCTGTACTAACGGAGAGAAGGGCGTCTGTACTAACGGAGAGAAGGGTGTCTGTACTAACGGAGAGAAGGGTGTCTGTACTAACGGAGAGAAGGGTGTCTTTACTAACGGAGAGAAGGGTGTCTGTACTAACGGAGAGAAGGGTGTCTCTACTCACGGAGAGAAGGGTGTCTGTACTAACGGAGAGAAGGGTGTCTTTACTAACGGAGAGAAGGGTGCCTGTTTGAATGGAGAGAAGGGTGTCTGTTCTAACGGAGAGAAGGGTGTCTGTACTAACGGAGAGAAGGGTGTCTTTACTAACAGAGAGAAGGGTGTCTGTACTAACGGAGAGAAGGGTGTCTTTACTAATGGAGAGAAGGGTGCCTGTACTACCGGAGAGAAGGGTGTCTGTACTAACGGAGAGAAGGGTGTCTGTACTAACGGAGAGAAGGGTGTCTGTACTAACGGAGAGAAGGGTGTCTGTACTAACGGAGAGAAGGGTGTCTTTACTAACGGAGAGAAGGGTGTCTGTACTAACGGAGAGAAGGGTGTCTGTACTAACGGAGAGAAGGGTGTCTTTACTAACGGAGAGAAGGGTGTCTGTACTAACGGAGAGAAGGGTGTCTCTACTCACGGAGAGAAGGGTGTCTGTACTAACGGAGAGAAGGGTGTCTTTACTAACGGAGAGAAGGGTGCCTGTTTGAATGGAGAGAAGGGTGTCTGTATGAATGGAGAGAAGGGTGTCTGTACTAATGGAGAGAAGGGTGTCTGTATGAATGGAGAGAAGGGTGTCTGTACTAATGGAGAGAAGGGTGTCTTTACTAACGGAGAGAAGGGTGCCTGTACTAACGGAGAGAAGGGTGTCTGTACTAACGGAGAGAAGGGTGTCTTGACTAACGGAGAGAAGGGTGCCTGTTTGAATGGAGAGAAGGGTGTCTGTATGAATGGAGAGAAGGGTGTCTGTACGAACGGAGAGCAGCGAGTCTGTACTAATGGAGCGACGGGTGTCTGTACGAACGGACAGAAGGGTGTCTGTACGAACGGAGAGCAGGGAGTCTGTACTAATGGAGAGACGGGTGTCTGTACGAACGGAGAGAAGGGTGTTTGTACTAATGGAGAGACGGGTGTCTGTACTAACGGAGAGAAGGGTGTCTGTACTAACGGAGAGAAGGATGTCTGTACTAACGGAGAGACGGGTGTCTGTACGAACGGAGAGAAGGGGGTCTGTACTAACGGAGAGAAGGGTGTCTGTATGAATGGAGAGAAGGGAGTCTGTCCTAATGGAGAGAAGGGTGTCTGTACTAATGGAGAGAAGGGTGTCTGTACTAACGGAGAGAAGGGTGTTTGTACTAACGGAGAGAAGGGTGTCTGTACTAACGGAGAGAAGGGTGTCTGTACTAATGGAGAGAAGGGTGTCTGTACTAATGGAGAGAAGGGTGTCTTGACTAACGGAGAGAAGGGTGCCTGTTTGAATGGAGAGAAGGGTGTCTGTATGAATGGAGAGAAGGGTGTCTGTACGAACGGAGAGCAGGGAGTCTGTACTAATGGAGGGACGGGTGTCTGTACGAACGGACAGAAGGGTGTCTGTACGAACGGAGAGCAGGGAGTCTGTACTAATGGAGAGACGGGTGTCTGTACGAACGGAGAGAAGGGTGTTTGTACTAATGGAGAGACGGGTGTCTGTACTAACGGAGAGAAGGGTGTCTGTACTAACGGAGAGAAGGGTGTCTGTACGAATGGAGAGAAGGGTGTTGGTACTAACGGAGAGAAGGGGGTCTGTACTAACGGAGAGAAGGGTGTCTGTACTAACGGAGAGAAGGGTGTCTGTACTAACGGAGAGAAGGGTGTCTGTACGAATGGAGAGAAGGGCGTTTGTACTAACGGAGAGAAGGGGGTCTGTACTAACGGAGAGAAGGGTGTTTGTACTAACGGAGAGAAGGGTGTCTGTACTAACGGAGAGAAGGGTGTCTGTACTAACGGAGAGAAGGGTGTCTGTACTAACGGAGAGAAGGGTCTCTGTACTAACGGAGAGAAGGGTGTCTGTACTAACGGAGAGAAGGGTGTCTGTACTAACGGAGAGAAGGGTGTCTGTACTAACGGAGAGAAGGGTGTCTGTACTAACGGAGAGAAGGGCGTTTGTACTAACGGAGAGAAGGGTGTCTGTACTAACGGGGAGAAGGGTGTCTGTACTAACGGAGAGAAGGGTGTCTGTACTAACGGAGAGAAGGGGGTCTGTACTAACGGAGAGAAGGGTGTCTGTACTAACGGAGAGAAGGGTGTCTGTACTAACGGGGAGAAGGGTGTCTGTACTAACGGAGAGAAGGGTGTCTGTACGAATGGAGAGAAGGGTGTTGGTACTAACGGAGAGAAGGGGGTCTGTACTAACGGAGAGAAGGGTGTCTGTACTAACGGAGAGAAGGGTGTCTGTACTAACGGAGAGAAGGGTGTCTGTACTAACGGAGAGAAGGGTGTCTGCACTAACGGAGAGAAGGGTGTCTGTACTAACGGAGAGAAGGGTGTCTGAACTAACGGAGAGAAGGGCGTCTGTACTAACGGAGAGAAGGGTGTCTGTACTAACGGAGAGAAGGGTGTCTGTACTAACGGAGACAAGGGTGTCTGTACTAACGGAGAGAAGGGTGTCTGTACTAACGGAGAGAAGGGTGTCTGTACTAACGGAGAGAAGGGTGTCTGTACTAACGGAGAGAAGGGTGTCTGTACTAACGGAAAGAAGGGTGTCTGTACGAATGGAGAGAAGGGTGTTTGTACTAACGGAGAGAAGGGTGTTGGTACTAACGGAGAGAAGGGTGTTGGTACTAACGGAGAGAAGGGTGTTTGTACTAACGGAGAGAAGGGTGTTGGTACTAACGGAGAGAAGGGGGTCTGTACTAACGGAGAGAAGGGTGTCTGTACTAACGGAGAGAAGGGTGTCTGTACTAACGGAGAGAAGGGTGTCTGTACTAACGGAGAGAAGGGTGTCTGTACTAACGGAGAGAAGGGTGTCTGTACGAATGGAGAGAAGGGTGTTTGTACTAACGGAGAGAAGGGTGTTGGTACTAACGGAGAGAAGGGTGTTGGTACTAACGGAGAGAAGGGTGTTTGTACTAACGGAGAGAAGGGTGTTGGTACTAACGGAGAGAAGGGGGTCTGTACTAACGGAGAGAAGGGTGTCTGTACTAACGGAGAGAAGGGTGTCTGTACTAACGGAGAGAAGGGTGTCTGTACTAACGGAGAGAAGGGTGTCTGTACTAACGGAGAGAAGGGTGTCTGTACTAACGGAGAGAAGGGTGTCTGTACTAACGGAGAGAAGGGTGTCTGCACTAACGGAGAGAAGGGTGTCTGTACTAACGGAGAGAAGGGTGTCTGTACTAACGGAGAGAAGGGTGTCTGTACTAACGGAGAGAAGGGTGTCTGTACTAACGGAGAGAAGGGTGTCTGTACTAACGGAGAGAAGGGTGTCTGTACTAACGGAGAGAAGGGTGTCTGTACTAACGGAGAGAAGGGTGTCTGCACTAACGGAGAGAAGGGTGTCTGTACTAACGGAGAGAAGGGTGTCTGTACTAACGGAGAGAAGGGTGTCTGTCCTAACGGAGAGAAGGGTGTCTGTACTAACGGAGAGAAGGGTGTCTGTACTAACGGAGAGAAGGGTCTCTGTACTAACGGAGAGAAGGGTGTCTGTACTAACGGAGAGTAGGGTGTCTGTACTAACGGAGAGAAGGGTGTCTGTACTAACGGAGAGAAGGGTGTCTGTACTAACGGAGAGAAGGGTGTCTGCACTAACGGAGAGAAGGGTGTCTGTACTAACGGAGAGAAGGTTGTCTGTACTAACGGAGAGAAGGGTGTCTGTACTAACGGAGAGAAGGGTGTCTGTTCTAACGGAGAGAAGGGTGTCTGTACTAACGGAGAGAAGGGTCTCTGTACTAACGGAGAGAAGGGTGTCTGTACTAACGGAGAGAAGGGTGTCTGTACTAACGGAGAGAAGGGTCTCTGTACTAACGGAGAGAAGGGTGTCTGTATGAATGGAGAGAAGGGAGTCTGTACTAATGGAGAGAAGGGTGTCTGTATGAATGGAGAGAAGGGAGTCTGTACTAACGGAGAGAAGGGTCTCTGTACTAACGGAGAGAAGGGTGTCTGTACTAACGGAGAGAAGGGTGTCTGTACTAACGGAGAGAAGGGTCTCTGTACTAACGGAGAGAAGGGTGTCTGTACTAACGGAGAGAAGGGTGTCTGTACTAACGGAGAGAAGGGTCTCTGTACTAACGGAGAGAAGGGTGTCTGTACTAACGGAGAGAAGGGTGTCTGTATGAATGGAGAGAAGGGAGTCTGTACTAATGGAGAGAAGGGTGTCTGTACTAACGGAGAGAAGGGTGTCTGTACTAATGGAGAGAAGGGTGTCTGTACTAATGGAGAGAAGGGTGTCTGTATGAATGGAGAGAAGGGAGTCTGTACGAACGGAGAGAAGGGTCTCTGTACTAACGGGGAGAAGGGTGTCTGTACTAATGGAGAGAAGAGTGTCTGTATGAATGGAGAGAAGGGAGTCTGTACTAACGGAGAGAAGGGTCTCTGTACTAATGGAGAGAAGGGTGTCTGTGCTAACGGAGAGAAGGGTGTCTGTACTAAGGGAGAGAAGGGTGTCTGTACTAACGGAGAGAAGGGTGTCTGTACTAACGGAGAGAAGGGTGTCTGTACTAACGGAGAGAAGGGTCTCTGTACTAACGGAGAGAAGGGTGTCTGTACTAACGGAGAGAAGGGTGTCTGTATGAATGGAGAGAAGGGAGTCTGTACTAATGGAGAGAAGGGTGTCTGTATGACTGGAGAGAAGGGTGTCTGTATGACTGGAGAGAAGGGAGTCTGTACTAACGGAGAGAAGGGTCTCTGTACTAACGGAGAGAAGGGTCTCTGTACTAACGGAGAGAAGGGTGTCTGTACTAACGGAGAGAAGGGTGTCTGTACTAACGGAGAGAAGGGTCTTTGTACTAACAGAGAGAAGGGTCTCTGTACTAACAGAGAGAAGGGTGTCTGTACTAACGGAGAGAAGGGCGTTTGTACTAACGGAGAGAAGGGTGTCTGTACTAACGGAGAGAAGGGTGTCTGTACTAACGGAGAGAAGGGTGTCTGTACTAACGGAGAGAAGGGTGTCTGTACTAATGGAGAGAAGGGTGTCTGTACTAACGGAGAGAAGGGGGTCTGTACTAACGGAGAGAAGGGTGTCTGTATGAATGGAGAGAAGGGAGTCTGTACTAATGGAGAGAAGGGTGTCTGTATGAATGGAGAGAAGGGAGTCTGTACTAACGGAGAGAAGGGTGTCTGTATGAATGGAGAGAAGGGAGTCTGTACTAACGGAGAGAAGGGTGTCTGTATGAATGGAGAGAAGGGAGTCTGTACTAACGGAGAGAAGGGTGTCTGTATGAATGGAGAGAAGGGAGTCTGTACTAACGGAGAGAAGGGTGTTTGTAGTAACAGAGAGAAGGGTGTTTGTACTAACGGAGCGAAGGGTGTCTGTACTAACTGAGAGAAGGGTGTTTGTACTAACGGAGAGAAGGGTGACTGTACTAACTGAGAGAAGGGTGTCTGTACTAACGGGGAGAAGGGTGTTTGTACTTGCTGAGAGAAGGGTGACTGTACTAACTGAGAGAAGGGTGTCTGTACTAACGGGGAGAAGGGTGTTTGTACTTGCTGAGAGAAGGGTGTCTGTCCTAACGGAGAGAAGGGTGTTTGTACTAACGGAGAGAAGGGTGTTCTTACTAACGGAGAGAAGGGTGTCTGTACTAACGGAGAGAAGGGTGTCTGTACTGACAGAGAGAAGGGTGTCTGTCCTAACGGAGAGAAGGGTGTTCTTACTAACGGAGAGAAGGGTGTCTGTACTAACGGAGAGAAGGGTGTCTGTACTCACGGAGAGAAGGGTGTTCTTACTAACGGAGAGAAGGGTGTCTGTACTAACGGAGAGAAGGGTGTCTGTACTCACGGAGAGACGGGTGGCTGTACTGACAGAGAGAAGGGTGTCTGTCCTAACGGAGAGAAGGGTGTCTGTACTAACGGAGAGAAGGGTGTTCTTACTAACGGAGAAAAGGGTGTCTGTACTAACGGAGAGAAGGGTGTCTGTACTGACAGAGAGAAGGGTGTCTGTCCTAACGGAGAGAAGGGTGTTCTTACTAACGGAGAGAACGGTGTCTGTACTAACGGAGAGAAGGGTGTCTGTACTAACGGAGAGAAGGGTGTCTGTCCGAACGGAGAGAAGGGTGTTCTTACTAACGGAGAGAAGGGTGTCTGTACTAACGGAGAGAAGGGTGTCTGTACTCACGGAGAGACGGGTGTCTGTACTAACGGAGAGAAGGGTGTCTGTACTAACGGAGAGAAGGGTGTCTGTACTCACGGAGAGAAGGGTGTCTGTACGAACAGAGAGAAGGGTGTTTGTACGAACAGAGAGAAGGGTGTCTGTACTAACGGAGAGAAGGGTCTCTGTACTAACGGAGAGAAGGGTGTCTGTACTAACGGAGAGAAGGGTGTCTGTACTAACGGAGAGAAGGGTCTCTGTACTAACGGAGAGAAGGGTGTCTGTATGAATGGAGAGAAGGGAGTCTGTACTAATGGAGAGAAGGGTGTCTGTATGAATGGAGAGAAGGGAGTCTGTACTAACGGAGAGAAGGGTCTCTGTACTAACGGAGAGAAGGGTGTCTGTACTAACGGAGAGAAGGGTGTCTGTACTAACGGAGAGAAGGGTCTCTGTACTAACGGAGAGAAGGGTGTCTGTACTAACGGAGAGAAGGGTGTCTGTACTAACGGAGAGAAGGGTCTCTGTACTAACGGAGAGAAGGGTGTCTGTACTAACGGAGAGAAGGGTGTCTGTATGAAGGGAGAGAAGGGAGTCTGTACTAATGGAGAGAAGGGTGTCTGTACTAACGGAGAGAAGGGTGTCTGTACTAATGGAGAGAAGGGTGTCTGTACTAATGGAGAGAAGGGTGTCTGTATGAATGGAGAGAAGGGAGTCTGTACTAACGGAGAGAATGGTCTCTGTACTAACGGAGAGAAGGGTGTCTGTACTAATGGAGAGAAGGGTGTCTGTATGAATGGAGAGAAGGGAGTCTGTACTAACGGAGAGAAGGGTCTCTGTACTAACGGAGAGAAGGGTGTCTGTACTAACGGAGAGAAGGGTGTCTGTACTAACGGAGAGAAGGGCGTTTGTACTAACGGAGAGAAGGGTGTCTGTACTAACGGAGAGAAGGGTGTCTGTACTAACGGAGAGAAGGGTGTCTGTACTAACGGAGAGAAGGGTGTCTGTACGAATGGAGAGAAGGGCGTTTGTACTAACGGAGAGAAGGGGGTCTGTACTAACGGAGAGAAGGGTGTTTGTACTACGGAGAGAATGGTGTCTGTACTAACGGAGAGAAGGGTGTCTGTACTAACGGAGAGAAGGGTGTTTGTACTAACGGAGAGAAGGGTGTCTGTACTAACGGAGAGAAGGGTCTCTGTACTAACGGAGAGAAGGGTGTCTGTACTAACGGAGAGAAGGGTGTCTGTACTAACGGAGAGAAGGGTCTCTGTACTAACGGAGAGAAGGGTGTCTGTACTAACGGAGAGAAGGGTGTCTGTACTAACGGAGAGAAGGGTGTCTGAACTAACGGAGAGAAGGTTGTCTGTACTAACGGAGAGAAGGGTCTCTGTACTAACAGAGAGAAGGGTCTCTGTACTAACAGAGAGAAGGGTCTCTGTACTAACGGAGAGAAGGGTGTCTGTACTAACGGAGAGAAGGGTCTCTGTACTAACGGAGAGAAGGGTGTCTGTACTAACGGAGAGAAGGGTGTCTGTACTAACGGAGAGAAGGGCGTTTGTACTAACGGAGAGAAGGGTGTCTGTACTAACGGAGAGAAGGGTGTCTGTACTAACGGAGAGAAGGGTGTCTGTACTAACGGAGAGAAGGGTGTCTGTACTAATGGAGAGAAGGGTGTCTGTACTAACGGAGAGAAGGGGGTCTGTACTAACGGAGAGAAGGGTGTCTGTATGAATGGAGAGAAGGGAGTCTGTACTAATGGAGAGAAGGGTGTCTGTATGAATGGAGAGAAGGGAGTCTGTACTAACGGAGAGAAGGGTGTCTGTATGAATGGAGAGAAGGGAGTCTGTACTAACGGAGAGAAGGGTGTCTGTATGAATGGAGAGAAGGGAGTCTGTACTAACGGAGAGAAGGTTGTCTGTATGAATGGAGAGAAGGGAGTCTGTACTAACGGAGAGAAGGGTGTTTGTAGTAACAGAGAGAAGGGTGTTTGTACGAACTGAGAGAAGGGTGTCTGTACTAACGGGGAGAAGGGTGTTTGTACTTGCTGAGAGAAGGGTGACTGTACTAACTGAGAGAAGGGTGACTGTACTAACGGGGAGAAGGGTGTTTGTACTTGCTGAGAGAAGGGTGTCTGTCCTAACGGAGAGAAGGGTGTTTGTACTAACGGAGAGAAGGGTGTTCTTACTAACGGAGAGAAGGGTGTCTGTACTAACGGAGAGAAGGGTGTCTGTACTGACAGAGAGAAGGGTGTCTGTCCTAACGGAGAGAAGGGTGTTCTTACTAACGGAGAGAAGGGTGTCTGTACTAACGGAGAGAAGGGTGTCTGTACTCACGGAGAGAAGGGTGTTCTTACTAACGGAGAGAAGGGTGTCTGTACTAACGGAGAGAAGGGTGTCTGTACTCACGGAGAGACGGGTGTCTGTACTGACAGAGAGAAGGGTGTCTGTCCTAACGGAGAGAAGGGTGTCTGTACTAACGGAGAGAAGGGTGTTCTTACTAACGGAGAAAAGGGTGTCTGTACTAACGGAGAGAAGGGTGTCTGTACTGACAGAGAGAAGGGTGTCTGTCCTAACGGAGAGAAGGGTGTTCTTACTAACGGAGAGAAGGGTGTCTGTACTAACGGAGAGAAGGGTGTCTGTACTAACGGAGAGAAGGGTGTCTGTCCTAACGGAGAGAAGGGTGTTCTTACTAACGGAGAGAAGGGTGTCTGTACTAACGGAGAGAAGGGTGTCTGTACTCACGGAGAGACGGGTGTCTGTACTAACGGAGAGAAGGGTGTCTGTACTAACGGAGAGAAGGGTGTCTGTACTCACGGAGAGAAGGGTGTCTGTATGAACAGAGAGAAGGGTGTTTGTACGAACAGAGAGAAGGGTGTCTGTACTAACGGAGAGAAGGGTCTCTGTACTAACGGAGAGAAGGGTGTCTGTACTAACGGAGAGAAGGGTGTCTGTACTAACGGAGAGAAGGGTCTCTGTACTAACGGAGAGAAGGGTGTCTGTATGAATGGAGAGAAGGGAGTCTGTACTAATGGAGAGAAGGGTGTCTGTATGAATGGAGAGAAGGGAGTCTGTACTAACGGAGAGAAGGGTCTCTGTACTAACGGAGAGAAGGGTGTCTGTACTAACGGAGAGAAGGGTGTCTGTACTAACGGAGAGAAGGGTCTCTGTACTAACGGAGAGAAGGGTGTCTGTACTAACGGAGAGAAGGGTGTCTGTACTAACGGAGAGAAGGGTCTCTGTACTAACGGAGAGAAGGGTGTCTGTACTAACGGAGAGAAGGGTGTCTGTATGAAGGGAGAGAAGGGAGTCTGTACTAATGGAGAGAAGGGTGTCTGTACTAACGGAGAGAAGGGTGTCTGTACTAATGGAGAGAAGGGTGTCTGTACTAATGGAGAGAAGGGTGTCTGTATGAATGGAGAGAAGGGAGTCTGTACTAACGGAGAGAATGGTCTCTGTACTAACGGAGAGAAGGGTGTCTGTACTAATGGAGAGAAGGGTGTCTGTATGAATGGAGAGAAGGGAGTCTGTACTAACGGAGAGAAGGGTCTCTGTACTAACGGAGAGAAGGGTGTCTGTACTAACGGAGAGAAGGGTGTCTGTACTAACGGAGAGAAGGGCCTTTGTACTAACGGAGAGAAGGGTGTCTGTACTAACGGAGAGAAGGGTGTCTGTACTAACGGAGAGAAGGGTGTCTGTACTAACGGAGAGAAGGGTGTCTGTACGAATGGAGAGAAGGGCGTTTGTACTAACGGAGAGAAGGGGGTCTGTACTAACGGAGAGAAGGGTGTTTGTACTAACGGAGAGAAGGGTGTCTGTACTAACGGAGAGAAGGGTGTCTGTACTAACGGAGAGAAGGGTGTTTGTACTAACGGAGAGAAGGGTGTCTGTACTAACGGAGAGAAGGGTCTCTGTACTAACGGAGAGAAGGGTGTTCTTACTAACGGAGAGAAGGGTGTCTGTACTAACGGAGAGAAGGGTGTCTGTACTGACAGAGAGAAGGGTGTCTGTCCTAACGGAGAGAAGGGTGTTCTTACTAACGGAGAGAAGGGTGTCTGTACTAACGGAGAGAAGGGTGTCTGTACTCACGGAGAGAAGGGTGTTCTTACTAACGGAGAGAAGGGTGTCTGTACTAACGGAGAGAAGGGTGTCTGTACTCACGGAGAGACGGGTGGCTGTACTGACAGAGAGAAGGGTGTCTGTCCTAACGGAGAGAAGGGTGTCTGTACTAACGGAGAGAAGGGTGTTCTTACTAACGGAGAAAAGGGTGTCTGTACTAACGGAGAGAAGGGTGTCTGTACTGACAGAGAGAAGGGTGTCTGTCCTAACGGAGAGAAGGGTGTTCTTACTAACGGAGAGAACGGTGTCTGTACTAACGGAGAGAAGGGTGTCTGTACTAACGGAGAGAAGGGTGTCTGTCCGAACGGAGAGAAGGGTGTTCTTACTAACGGAGAGAAGGGTGTCTGTACTAACGGAGAGAAGGGTGTCTGTACTCACGGAGAGACGGGTGTCTGTACTAACGGAGAGAAGGGTGTCTGTACTAACGGAGAGAAGGGTGTCTGTACTCACGGAGAGAAGGGTGTCTGTACGAACAGAGAGAAGGGTGTTTGTACGAACAGAGAGAAGGGTGTCTGTACTAACGGAGAGAAGGGTCTCTGTACTAACGGAGAGAAGGGTGTCTGTACTAACGGAGAGAAGGGTGTCTGTACTAACGGAGAGAAGGGTCTCTGTACTAACGGAGAGAAGGGTGTCTGTATGAATGGAGAGAAGGGAGTCTGTACTAATGGAGAGAAGGGTGTCTGTATGAATGGAGAGAAGGGAGTCTGTACTAACGGAGAGAAGGGTCTCTGTACTAACGGAGAGAAGGGTGTCTGTACTAACGGAGAGAAGGGTGTCTGTACTAACGGAGAGAAGGGTCTCTGTACTAACGGAGAGAAGGGTGTCTGTACTAACGGAGAGAAGGGTGTCTGTACTAACGGAGAGAAGGGTCTCTGTACTAACGGAGAGAAGGGTGTCTGTACTAACGGAGAGAAGGGTGTCTGTATGAAGGGAGAGAAGGGAGTCTGTACTAATGGAGAGAAGGGTGTCTGTACTAACGGAGAGAAGGGTGTCTGTACTAATGGAGAGAAGGGTGTCTGTACTAATGGAGAGAAGGGTGTCTGTATGAATGGAGAGAAGGGAGTCTGTACTAACGGAGAGAATGGTCTCTGTACTAACGGAGAGAAGGGTGTCTGTACTAATGGAGAGAAGGGTGTCTGTATGAATGGAGAGAAGGGAGTCTGTACTAACGGAGAGAAGGGTCTCTGTACTAACGGAGAGAAGGGTGTCTGTACTAACGGAGAGAAGGGTGTCTGTACTAACGGAGAGAAGGGCGTTTGTACTAACGGAGAGAAGGGTGTCTGTACTAACGGAGAGA
This sequence comes from Mustelus asterias, assembly GCF_964213995.1. Lineage (NCBI taxonomy): Eukaryota > Metazoa > Chordata > Chondrichthyes > Carcharhiniformes > Triakidae > Mustelus > Mustelus asterias. The sequence continues at coordinate 125,477,719 of NC_135805.1, read as the reverse complement.
AGGGTGTCTGTACTAACGGAGAGAAGGGTGTCTGTACTAACGGAGAGAAGGGTGTCTGTACGAATGGAGAGAAGGGCGTTTGTACTAACGGAGAGAAGGGGGTCTGTACTAACGGAGAGAAGGGTGTTTGTACTACGGAGAGAATGGTGTCTGTACTAACGGAGAGAAGGGTGTCTGTACTAACGGAGAGAAGGGTGTTTGTACTAACGGAGAGAAGGGTGTCTGTACTAACGGAGAGAAGGGTCTCTGTACTAACGGAGAGAAGGGTGTCTGTACTAACGGAGAGAAGGGTGTCTGTACTAACGGAGAGAAGGGTCTCTGTACTAACGGAGAGAAGGGTGTCTGTACTAACGGAGAGAAGGGTGTCTGTACTAACGGAGAGAAGGGTGTCTGAACTAACGGAGAGAAGGTTGTCTGTACTAACGGAGAGAAGGGTCTCTGTACTAACAGAGAGAAGGGTCTCTGTACTAACAGAGAGAAGGGTCTCTGTACTAACGGAGAGAAGGGTGTCTGTACTAACGGAGAGAAGGGTCTCTGTACTAACGGAGAGAAGGGTGTCTGTACTAACGGAGAGAAGGGTGTCTGTACTAACGGAGAGAAGGGCGTTTGTACTAACGGAGAGAAGGGTGTCTGTACTAACGGAGAGAAGGGTGTCTGTACTAACGGAGAGAAGGGTGTCTGTACTAACGGAGAGAAGGGTGTCTGTACTAATGGAGAGAAGGGTGTCTGTACTAACGGAGAGAAGGGGGTCTGTACTAACGGAGAGAAGGGTGTCTGTATGAATGGAGAGAAGGGAGTCTGTACTAATGGAGAGAAGGGTGTCTGTATGAATGGAGAGAAGGGAGTCTGTACTAACGGAGAGAAGGGTGTCTGTATGAATGGAGAGAAGGGAGTCTGTACTAACGGAGAGAAGGGTGTCTGTATGAATGGAGAGAAGGGAGTCTGTACTAACGGAGAGAAGGTTGTCTGTATGAATGGAGAGAAGGGAGTCTGTACTAACGGAGAGAAGGGTGTTTGTAGTAACAGAGAGAAGGGTGTTTGTACGAACTGAGAGAAGGGTGTCTGTACTAACGGGGAGAAGGGTGTTTGTACTTGCTGAGAGAAGGGTGACTGTACTAACTGAGAGAAGGGTGTCTGTACTGACGGGGAGAAGGGTGTTTGTACTTGCTGAGAGAAGGGTGTCTGTCCTAACGGAGAGAAGGGTGTTTGTACTAACGGAGAGAAGGGTGTTCTTACTAACGGAGAGAAGGGTGTCTGTACTAACGGAGCGAAGGGTGTCTGTACTGACAGAGAGAAGGGTGTCTGTCCTAACGGAGAGAAGGGTGTTCTTACTAACGGAGAGAAGGGTGTCTGTACTAACGGAGAGAAGGGTGTCTGTACTCACGGAGAGAAGGGTGTTCTTACTAACGGAGAGAAGGGTGTCTGTACTAACGGAGAGAAGGGTGTCTGTACTCACGGAGAGACGGGTGTCTGTACTGACAGAGAGAAGGGTGTCTGTCCTAACGGAGAGAAGGGTGTCTGTACTAACGGAGAGAAGGGTGTTCTTACTAACGGAGAAAAGGGTGTCTGTACTAACTTAGAGAAGGGTGTCTGTACTGACAGAGAGAAGGGTGTCTGTCCTAACGGAGAGAAGGGTGTTCTTACTAACGGAGAGAAGGGTGTCTGTACTAACGGAGAGAAGGGTGTCTGTACTAACGGAGAGAAGGGTGTCTGTCCTAACGGAGAGAAGGGTGTTCTTACTAACGGAGAGAAGGGTGTCTGTACTAACGGAGAGAAGGGTGTCTGTACTCACGGAGAGACGGGTGTCTGTACTAACGGAGAGAAGGGTGTCTGTACTAACGGAGAGAAGGGTGTCTGTACTCACGGAGAGAAGGGTGTCTGTATGAACAGAGAGAAGGGTGTTTGTACGAACAGAGAGAAGGGTGTCTGTACTAACGGAGAGAAGGGTCTCTGTACTAACGGAGAGAAGGGTGTCTGTACTAACGGAGAGAAGGGTGTCTGTACTAACGGAGAGAAGGGTCTCTGTACTAACGGAGAGAAGGGTGTCTGTATGAATGGAGAGAAGGGAGTCTGTACTAATGGAGAGAAGGGTGTCTGTATGAATGGAGAGAAGGGAGTCTGTACTAACGGAGAGAAGGGTCTCTGTACTAACGGAGAGAAGGGTGTCTGTACTAACGGAGAGAAGGGTGTCTGTACTAACGGAGAGAAGGGTCTCTGTACTAACGGAGAGAAGGGTGTCTGTACTAACGGAGAGAAGGGTGTCTGTACTAACGGAGAGAAGGGTCTCTGTACTAACGGAGAGAAGGGTGTCTGTACTAACGGAGAGAAGGGTGTCTGTATGAAGGGAGAGAAGGGAGTCTGTACTAATGGAGAGAAGGGTGTCTGTACTAACGGAGAGAAGGGTGTCTGTACTAATGGAGAGAAGGGTGTCTGTACTAATGGAGAGAAGGGTGTCTGTATGAATGGAGAGAAGGGAGTCTGTACTAACGGAGAGAATGGTCTCTGTACTAACGGAGAGAAGGGTGTCTGTACTAATGGAGAGAAGGGTGTCTGTATGAATGGAGAGAAGGGAGTCTGTACTAACGGAGAGAAGGTTCTCTGTACTAACGGAGAGAAGGGTGTCTGTACTAACGGAGAGAAGGGTGTCTGTACTAACGGAGAGAAGGGCGTTTGTACTAACGGAGAGAAGGGTGTCTGTACTAACGGAGAGAAGGGTGTCTGTACTAACGGAGAGAAGGGTGTCTGTACTAACGGAGAGAAGGGTGTCTGTACGAATGGAGAGAAGGGCGTTTGTACTAACGGAGAGAAGGGGGTCTGTACTAACGGAGAGAAGGGTGTTTGTACTAACGGAGAGAAGGGTGTCTGTACTAACGGAGAGAAGGGTGTCTGTACTAACGGAGAGAAGGGTGTTTGTACTAACGGAGAGAAGGGTGTCTGTACTAACGGAGAGAAGGGTCTCTGTACTAACGGAGAGAAGGGTGTCTGTACTAACGGAGAGAAGGGTGTCTGTACTAACGGAGGGAAGGGTCTCTGTACTAACGGAGAGAAGGGTGTCTGTACTAACGGAGAGAAGGGTGTCTGTACTAACGGAGAGAAGGGTGTCTGAACTAACGGAGAGAAGGTTGTCTGTACTAACGGAGAGAAGGGTCTCTGTACTAACAGAGAGAAGGGTCTCTGTACTAACAGAGAGAAGGGTCTCTGTACTAACGGAGAGAAGGGTGTCTGTACTAACGGAGAGAAGGGTCTCTGTACTAACGGAGAGAAGGGTGTCTGTACTAACGGAGAGAAGGGTGTCTGTACTAACGGAGAGAAGGGCGTTTGTACTAACGGAGAGAAGGGTGTCTGTACTAACGGAGAGAAGGGTGTCTGTACTAACGGAGAGAAGGGTGTCTGTACTAACGGAGAGAAGGGTGTCTGTACTAATGGAGAGAAGGGTGTCTGTACTAACGGAGAGAAGGGGGTCTGTACTAACGGAGAGAAGGGTGTCTGTATGAATGGAGAGAAGGGAGTCTGTACTAATGGAGAGAAGGGTGTCTGTATGAATGGAGAGAAGGGAGTCTGTACTAACGGAGAGAAGGGTGTCTGTATGAATGGAGAGAAGGGAGTCTGTACTAACGGAGAGAAGGGTGTCTGTATGAATGGAGAGAAGGGAGTCTGTACTAACGGAGAGAAGGGTGTCTGTATGAATGGAGAGAAGGGAGTCTGTACTAACGGAGAGAAGGGTGTTTGTAGTAACAGAGAGAAGGGTGTTTGTACTAACGGAGCGAAGGGTGTCTGTACTAACTGAGAGAAGGGTGTTTGTACTAACGGAGAGAAGGGTGACTGTACTAACTGAGAGAAGGGTGTCTGTACTAACGGGGAGAAGGGTGTTTGTACTTGCTGAGAGAAGGGTGTCTGTACTACCGGAGAGAAGGGTGTTTGTACTAACGGAGAGAAGGGTGTTCTTACTAACGGAGAGAAGGGTGTCTGTACTAACGGAGAGAAGGGTGTCTGTACTCACGGAGAGACGGGTGTCTGTACTGACAGAGAGAAGGGTGTCTGTCCTAACGGAGAGAAGGGTGTCTGTACTAACGGAGAGAAGGGTGTTCTTACTAACGGAGAGAAGGGTGTCTGTACTAACGGAGAGAAGGGTGTCTGTACTCACGGAGAGACGGGTGTCTGTACTGACAGAGAGAAGGGTGTCTGTCCTAACGGAGAGAAGGGTGTTCTTACTAACGGAGAGAAGGGTGTCTGTACTAACGGAGAGAAGGGTGTCTGTACTAACGGAGAGAAGGGTGTCTGTCCTAACGGAGAGAAGGGTGTTCTTACTAACGGAGAGAAGGGTGTCTGTACTAACGGAGAGAAGGGTGTCTGTACTCACGGAGAGACGGGTGTCTGTACTAACGGAGAGAAGGGTGTTCTTACTAACGGAGAGAAGGGTGTCTGTACTAACGGAGAGAAGGGTGTCTGTACTCACGGAGAGAAGGGTGTCTGTACGAACAGAGAGAAGGGTGTTTGTACGAACAGAGAGAAGGGTGTCTGTACTAACGGAGAGAAGGGTGTTTGTACTAACGGAGAGAAGGGGGTCTGTACTAACGGAGAGAAGGGTGTCTATATGAATGGAGAGAAGGGAGTCTATACTAATGGAGAGAAGGGTGTTTGTAGTAACAGAGAGAAGGGGGTCTGTACTAACGGAGAGAAGGGTGTTTGTTCTAACTGAGAGAAGGGTGTCTGTACTAATGGAGGGAACAGTGTCTGTACTAACGGAGAGAAGGGTGTTGGTACTAACGGAGAGAAGGCTGTCTGTACTAACGGAGAGAAGGGTGTCTGTACTAACGGAGAGCAGGGTGTCTGTCCTAACGGAGAGAAGGGTGTTCTTACGAACGGAGAGAAGGGTGTCTGTACTAACGGAGAGAAGGGTGTCTGTACTCACGGAGAGACGGGTGTCTGTACTGACAGAGAGAAGGGTGTCTGTACGAACAGAGAGAAGGGTGTCTGTACGAACAGAGAGAAGGGTGTTTGTACGAACAGAGAGAAGGGTGTCTGTACTAACGGAGGGAAGGGTGTCTGTATGAACGGAGAGAAGGGTGTCTGTATGAATGGAGAGAAGGGTGTCTGTACTAACGGAGAGAAGGGTGTCTGTACTAACGGAGAGAAGGGTGTCTGTATGAATGGAGAGAAGGGTGTCTGTACTAACGGAGACAAGGGTGTTTGTACTAACGGAGAGAAGGGTGTTTGTACTAATGGAGAGAAGGGTGTCTGTGCTAACGGAGAGAAGGGTGTCTGTACTAACGGAGAGAAGGGTGTCTGTATGAATGGAGAGATGGTTGTCTGTACTAACAGAGAGAAGGGTGTCTGTATGAATGGAGAGAAGGGTGTCTGTATGAATGGAGAGAAGGTTGTCTGTATGAACGGAGAGAAGGGTGTCTGTACTAACGGAGAGAAGGGTGTCTGTATGAACGGAGAGAAGGGTGTCTGTATGAATGGAGAGAAGGTTGTCTGTATGAATGGAGAGAAGGGTGTCTGTACCAACGGAGAGAAGGGTGTCTGTACTAACGGAGAGAAGGGTGTCTGTACTAACAGAGAGAAGGGTGTCTGTACTAACGGAGAGAAGGGTGTCTGTACTAACGGAGAGAAGGGTGTCTGTACTAACGGGGAGAAGGCTGTCTGTACTAACGGAGAGAAGGCTGTCTGTGCTAATGGAGACAAGGGTGTTTGTTCTAACTGAGAAAAGGGTGTCTGTACTAATGGAGGGAACAGTGCCTGTACTAACGGAGAGAAGGGTGTTGGTACTAACGGAGAGAAGGGTGTCTGTACTAACGGAGGGAAGGGTGTCTGTACTAACGGAGAGCAGGGTGTCTGTCCTAACGGAGAGAAGGGTGTTCTTACTAACGGAGAGAAGGGTGTCTGTACTAACGGAGAGAAGGGTGTCTGTACTCACGGAGTGACGGGTGTCTGTACTGACAGAGAGAAGGGTGTCTGTACGAACAGAGAGAAGGGTGTCTGTACGAACAGAGAGAAGGGTGTCTGTACGAACAGAGAGAAGGGTGTTTGTCCTAATGGAGAGAAGGGTGTCTGTACTAACGGAGAGAAGGGTGTCTGTACGAACGGAGAGAAGTGTGTCTGTACTAACAGAGAGAACGGTGTCTGTACTAACGGAGAGAAGGGTGTCTGTACTAACGGAGAGAAGGGTGTCTGTACTAACGGAGAGAAGGGTGTCTGTACTAACGGAGAGAAGGGGATCTGTACGAACGGAGAGAAGGGTGTCTGTACGAACAGAGAGAACGGTGTCTGTACTAACGGAGAGAAGGGTGTTTGTACTAACGGAGAGAACGGTGTCTGTACTAACGGAGAGAACGGTGTCTGTACTAACGGGGAGAAGGGTGTTTGTTCTTGCTGAGAGAAGGGTGTCTGTACTAACGGAGAGAAGGGTGTCTGTACTAACGGAGAGAAGGGTGTCTGTACTAACGGGGAGAAGGGTGTCTGTACTAACGGAGAGAAGGGGGTCTGTACGAACGGAGAGAAGGGTGTCTGTACGAACGGAGAGAATGGTGTCTGTACTAACGGAGAGAAGGGTGTCTGTACTAACGGAGAGAAGGGTGTTTGTACTAACGGCGAGGAGGGTGTCTCTACTAACGGAGAGAAGGGTGTCTGTACGAACGGAGAGAAGGGTGTCTGTGCTGACGGAGAGAAGGGTGTCTGTGCTGACGGAGAGAAGGGTGTTTGTACTAACGGAGAGAAGGGTGTCTGTATGAATGGAGAGAAGGGTGTCTGTACTAAAGGAGAGAAGTGTGTCTGTACTAACGGAGTGAATGGTGTCTGTACTAACGGAGAGATGGGTGTCTGTACTAACAGAGAGAAGGGGGTCTGGACTAACGGAGAGAAGGGTGTCTGTACTAACGGAGTGAATGGTGTCTGTACTAACAGAGAGATGGGTGTCTGTACTAACAGAGAGATGGGTGTCTGTCCTAACGGAGAGAAGGGTGTCTGTACTAACGGAGAGAAGGGTGTTTGTACTAACGGAGAGAAGGGTGTCTGTACTAACGGAGACAAGGGTGTCTGTACTAACGGAGAGAAGGGTGTTTGTACTAATGGAGAGAAGGGTGTCTGTACTAACGGAGAGAAGGGTGTCTGTATGAATGGAGAGAATGTTGTCTGTACTAACGGAGACAAGGGTGTCTGTACTAACGGAGAGAAGGGTGTTTGTACTAACGGAGAGAAGGGTGTTTGTACTAATGGAGAGAAGGGTGTCTGTGCTAACGGAGAGAAGGGTGTCTGTACTAACGGAGAGAAGGGTGTCTGTATGAACGGAGAGAAGGGTGTCTGTATGAATGGAGAGAAGGTTGTCTGTACTAACAGAGAGAAGGGTGTTTGTAGTAACAGAGAGAAGGGTGTCTGTATGAACGGAGAGAAGGTTGTCTGTACTAATGGAGAGAAGGGTGTTTGTAGTAACAGAGAGAAGGGTGTCTGTATGAATGGAGAGAAGGGTGTCTGTATGAATGGAGAGAAGGGTGTCTGTACGAATGGAGAGAAGGGTGTTTGTAGTAACAGAGAGAAGGGTGTCTGTATGAATGGAGAGAAGGGTGTCTGTACTAATGGAGAGAAGGGTGTTTGTAGTAACAGAGAGAAGGGTGTCTGTATGAATGGAGAGAAGGGTGTCTGTATGAATGGAGAGAAGGGTGTCTGTACTAACGGAGAGAAGGCTGTCTGTGCTAATGGAGCAAGGGAGTTTGTTCTAACTGAGAGAAGGCTGTCTGTACTAATGGAGGGAACAGTGTCTGTACTAACGGAGAGAAGGGTGTTGGTACTAACGGAGAGAAGGGTGTCTGTACTAACGGAGAGAAGGGTGTCTGTACTAACGGAGAGAAGGGTGTCTGTACTAATGGAGAGAAGGGTGTCTGTACTAACAGAGAGAAGGGTGTCTGTACTAACAGAGAGAAGGGTGTCTGTACTAACAGAGAGAAGGGTGTCTGTACGAACGGAGAGAAGGGTGTCTGTACTAATGGAGAGAAGGGTGTCTGTACTAATGGAGAGAAGGGTGTCTGTACTAACAGAGAGAAGGGTGTCTGTACGAACGGAGAGAAGGGTGTCTGTACTAACGGAGAGAAGGGTGTCTGTACTAACGGAGAGAAGGGTGTCTGTACGAACGTAGAGAAGGGTGTTTGTACTGACGGAGAGAAGGGTGTCTGTACTAACGGAGAGAAGGGTGTCTGTACTAACGGAGAGAAGGTTGTCTGTATGAATGGAGAGAAGGGTGTCTGTACTAACGGAGACAAGGGTGTTTGTACTAATGGAGAGAAGGGTGTCTGTGCTAACGGAGAGAAGGGTGTCTGTATTAACGGAGAGAAGGGTGTCTGTATGAACAGAGAGAAGGGTGTCTGTATGAATGGAGAGAAGGTTGTCTGTACTAACAGAGAGAAGGGTGTTTGTACTAACAGAGAGAAGGGTGTCTGTATGAACAGAGAGAAGGGTGTCTGTATGAACGGAGAGAAGGGTGTCTGTATGAATGGAGAGAAGGGTGTCTGTATGAATGGAGAGAAGGGAGTCTGTATTGACGGAGAGAAGGGTGTTTGTACAAATGGCGAGAAGGGTGTCTGTATGAATGGAGAGAAGGGTGTCTGTACTAATGGAGAGAAGGGTGTTTGTAGTAACAGAGAAGGGTGTCTGTATGAATGGAGAGAAGGGTGTCTGTACTCACGGAGAGAAGGCTGTCTGTGCTAATGGAGACAAGGGTGTTTGTTCTAACTGAGAGAAGGGTGTCTGTACTAATGGAGGGAACAGTGTCTGTACTAACGGAGAGAAGGGTGTTGGTACTAACGGAGAGAAGGGTGTCTGTACTAACGGAGAGAAGGGTGTCTGTACTAATGGAGAGGAGGGTGTCTGTACTAACGGAGAGAAGGGTGTCTGTACTAACGGACAGAAGGGTGTCTGTATGAATGGAGAGAAGGGTGTCTGTATGAATGGAGAGAACGGTGTCTGTACTCATGGAGACAAGGGTGTCTGTACAAATGGAGACAAGGGTGTCTGTACTAATGGAGAGAAGGGTGTCTGTACTAAGGGAGAGAAGGGTGTCTGTACTAATGGAGAGAAGGGTGTCTGTTTGAATGGAGAGAAGGGTGTCTGTATGAATGGAGAGAAGGGTGTCTGTACTAATGGAGACAAGGGTGTCTGTACGAATGGAGAGAAGGGTGTCTGTACTAACAGAGAGAAGGGTGTGTGTACTAACGGAGAGAAGTGTGTCTGTACTAACGGAGAGAAGGGTGTCTGTACTAACGGAGAGAAGGGTGTCTGTACGAATGGAGAGGAAGGTGTCTGTACTAACGGAGAGAAGGGAGTCTGTATGAATGGAGAGAAGGGTGTCTGTACCAACGGAGAGAAGGGTATTTGTACTAACAGAGAGAAGGGAGTCTGTATGAATGGAGAGAAGGGTGTCTGTCCGAACGGAGAGAAGGGTGTTTGTACTAACAGAGAGAAGGGTGTCGGTATGAATGGAGAGAAGGGCGTCTGTATGAATGGAGAGAAGGGAGTCTGTACTGACGGAGAGAAGGGTGTTTGTAGTAACAGAGAGAACGGTGTCTGTATGAATGGAGAGAAGGGTGTCTGTACTAACAGAGAGAAGGGTGTTTGTCGTAACAGAGAGAACGGTGTCTGTATGAATGGAGAGAAGGGTGTCTGTACTAATGGAGAGAAGGGTGTTTGTAGTAACAGAGAGAACGGTGTCTGTATGAATGGAGAGAAGGGTGTCTGTATGAATGGAGAGAAGTTTGTCTGTACTAACGGAGAGATGGGTGTCTGCACGAATGGAGAGAAGGGTGTCTGTACGAACGGAGAGAAGGGTGTTTGTACTGACGGAGAGAAGGGTGTCTGTACTAATGGAGAGGAGGGTGTCTGTACTAACGGAGAGAAGGGTGTCTGTACTAACAGACAGAAGGTTGTCTGTATGAATGGAGAGAAGGGTGTCTGTATGAATGGAGAGAAGGGTGTCTGTACTAATGGAGACAAGGGTGTCTGTCCTAACGGAGAGAAGGGTGTCTGTACTAACGGAGAGAAGGGTGTCTGTACTAACGGTGAGACGGGTGTCCAATAACGGAGAGAAGGGTGTCTGTACTAATGGAGAGGAGGGTGTCTGTCCGAACGGAGAGAAGGGTGTCTGTACTAACAGACAGAAGGTTGTCTGTATGAATGGAGAGAAGGGTGTCTGTATGAATGGAGAGAAGGGTGTCTGTACTACTGGAGAGGAGGGTGTCTGTACTAACGGTGAGACGGGTGTCTCATAACGGAGAGAAGGGTGTCTGTACTAACGGAGAGAAAAGTGTCTGTACGAACGGAGAGAAGGGTGTCTGTACTAATGGAGAGAAGGGTGTCTGTACGAACGGAGAGAAGGGTGTCTGTACTAACGGAGAGAAGGGTGTCTGTACTAACGGAGAGAAGGGTTTCTGTACTAACAGAGAGAAGGGTGTTTGTACTCACGGAGAGAAGGGTGTCTGTACGAATGGAGAGGAAGGTGTCTGTACTAACGGAGAGAAGGGAGTCTGTATGAATGGAGAGAAGGGTGTTTGTACTAATGGAGAGAAGGGTGTCTGTCCGAACGGAGAGAAGGGTGTTTGTGCTAACAGAGAGAAGGGTGTCGGTATGAATGGAGAGAAGGGCGTCTATATGAATGGAGAGAAGGGAGTCTGTACTGACGGAGAGAAGGGTGTTTGTAGTAACAGAGAGAACGGTGTCTGTATGAATGGAGAGAAGGGTGTCTGTATGAATGGAGAGAAGGGTGTCTGTACTAACAGAGAGAAGGGTGTTTGTAGTAACAGAGAGAACGGTGTCTGTATGAATGGAGAGAAGGGTGTCTGTACTAATGGAGAGAAGGGTGTCTGTATGAATGGAGAGAAGTTTGTCTGTACTAACGGAGAGATGGGTGTCTGCACGAATGGAGAGAAGGGTGTCTGTATGAATGGAGAGAAGGGTGTCTGTACTAATGGAGAGAAGGGTGTCTGTATGAATGGAGAGAAGTTTGTCTGTACTAACGGAGAGATGGGTGTCTGCACGAATGGAGAGAAGGGTGTCTGTATGAATGGAGAGAAGGGAGTCTGTACTGACGGCGAGAAGTGTGTTTGTACAGATGGCGAAAAGGGTGTCTGTATGAATGGAGAGAAGGGTGTCTGTACTAATGGAGAGAAGGGTGTTTGTAGTAACAGAGAGAAGGGTGTCTGTACTAATGGAGAGAAGGGTGTTTGTAGTAACAGAGAGAAGGGTGTCTGTACGAACGGAGAGAAGGGTGTTTGTAGTAACAGAGAGAAGGGTGTCTGTATGAACGGAGAGAAGGGTGTTTGTACTAACGGAGAGAAGGCTGTCTGTGCTAATGGAGACGAGGGTGTTTGTTCTCACTGAGAGAAGGGTGTCTGTACTAATGGAGAGAAGGGTGTTGGTACTAACGGAGAGAAGGCTGTCTGTGCTAATGGAGACGAGGGTGTTTGTTCTCACTGAGAGAAGGGTGTCTGTACTAACAGAGAGAACGGTGTCTGTGCTGACGGAGAGAAGGGTGTTTGTACTAACGGCGAGGAGGGTGTCTGTATGAATGGAGAGAAGGGTGTCTGTACTAAAGGAGAGAAGTGTGTCTGGACTAACGGAGAGAAGAGTGTCTGTACTAACGGAGTGAATGGTGTCTGTACTAACAGAGAGATGGGTGTCTGTCCTAACGGAGAGAAGGGTGTCTGTACTAACGGAGAGAAGGGTGTTTGTACGAACGGAGAGAAGGGTGTCTGTACTAACGGAGAGAAGGGTGTTTGTACGAACGGAGAGAAGGGTGTCTGTACTCATGGAGAGAAGGGTGTCAGTACTAATGGAGAGAAGGGTGTCTGTATGAATGGAGAGAAGGTTGTCTGTACTAACGGAGAGAAGGGTGTCTGTACTAACGGAGAGAAGGGTGTCTGTATGAACGGAGAGAAGGGTGTCTGTACTAACGGAGAGAAGGGTGTCTGTACTAACGGAGAGAAGGGTGTCTGTACTAACGGAGAGAAGGGTGTCTGTATGAATGGAGAGAAGGGAGTCTGTACTGACGGAGAGAAGGGTGTTTGTAGTAACAGAGAGAACGGTGTCTGTATGAATGGAGAGAAGGGTGTCTGTATGAATGGAGAGAAGGGTGTCTGTATGAATGGAGAGAAGGGTGTCTGTACTAACAGAGAGAAGGGTGTTTGTAGTAACAGAGAGAACGGTGTCTGTATGAATGGAGAGAAGGGTGTCTGTACTAATGGAGAGAAGGGTGTTTGTAGTAACAGACAGAACGGTGTCTGTATGAATGGAGAGAAGGGTGTCTGTATGAATGGAGAGAAGTTTGTCTGTACTAACGGAGAGATGGGTGTCTGCACGAATGGAGAGAAGGGTGTCTGTACGAACGGAGAGAAGGGTGTTTGTACTGACGGAGAGAAGGGTGTCTGTACTAATGGAGAGGAGGGTGTCTGTACTAACGGAGAGAAGGGTGTCTGTACTAACAGACAGAAGGTTGTCTGTATGAATGGAGAGAAGGGTGTCTGTATGAATGGAGAGAAGGGTGTCTGTACTAATGGAGACAAGGGTGTCTGTCCTAACGGAGAGAAGGGTGTCTGTACTAACGGAGAGAAGGGTGTCTGTACTAACGGTGAGACGGGTGTCCAATAACGGAGAGAAGGGTGTCTGTACTAATGGAGAGGAGGGTGTCTGTACGAACGGAGAGAAGGGTGTCTGTACTAACAGACAGAAGGTTGTCTGTATGAATGGAGAGAAGGGTGTCTGTATGAATGGAGAGAAGGGTGTCTGTACTAATGGAGAGGAGGGTGTCTGTACTAACGGTGAGACGGGTGTCTAATAACGGAGAGAAGGGTGTCTGTACTAACGGAGAGAAAAGTGTCTGTACGAACGGAGAGAAGGGTGTCTGTACTAACGGAGAGAAGGGTGTCTGTACGAACGGAGAGAAGGGTGTCTGTACTAACGGAGAGAAGGGTGTCTGTACTAACGGAGAGAAGAGTTTCTGTACTAACAGAGAGAAGGGTGTTTGTACTCACGGAGAGAAGGGTGTCTGTACGAATGGAGAGGAAGGTGTCTGTACTAACGGAGAGAAGGGAGTCTGTATGAATGGAGAGAAGGGTGTTTGTACTAATGGAGAGAAGGGTGTCTGTCCGAACGGAGAGAAGGGTGTTTGTACTAACAGAGAGAAGGGTGTCGGTATGAATGGAGAGAAGGGCGTCTATATGAATGGAGAGAAGGGAGTCTGTACTGACGGAGAGAAGGGTGTTTGTAGTAACAGAGAGAACGGTGTCTGTATGAATGGAGAGAAGGGTGTCTGTATGAATGGAGAGAAGGGTGTCTGTACTAACAGAGAGAAGGGTGTTTGTAGTAACAGAGAGAACGGTGTCTGTATGAATGGAGAGAAGGGTGTCTGTACTAATGGAGAGAAGGGTGTCTGTATGAATGGAGAGAAGTTTGTCTGTACTAACGGAGAGATGGGTGTCTGCACGAATGGAGAGAAGGGTGTCTGTATGAATGGAGAGAAGGGTGTCTGTACTAATGGAGAGAAGGGTGTCTGTATGAATGGAGAGAAGTTTGTCTGTACTAACGGAGAGATGGGTGTCTGCACGAATGGAGAGAAGGGTGTCTGTATGAATGGAGAGAAGGGAGTCTGTACTGACGGCGAGAAGTGTGTTTGTACAGATGGCGAAAAGGGTGTCTGTATGAATGGAGAGAAGGGTGTCTGTACTAATGGAGAGAAGGGTGTTTGTAGTAACAGAGAGAAGGGTGTCTGTACTAATGGAGAGAAGGGTGTTTGTAGTAACAGAGAGAAGGGTGTCTGTACGAACGGAGAGAAGGGTGTTTGTAGTAACAGAGAGAAGGGTGTCTGTATGAACGGAGAGAAGGGTGTTTGTACTAACGGAGAGAAGGCTGTCTGTGCTAATGGAGACGAGGGTGTTTGTTCTCACTGAGAGAAGGGTGTCTGTACTAATGGAGAGAAGGGTGTTGGTACTAACGGAGAGAAGGCTGTCTGTGCTAATGGAGACGAGGGTGTTTGTTCTCACTGAGAGAAGGGTGTCTGTACTAGCAGAGAGAACGGTGTCTGTGCTGACGGAGAGAAGGGTGTTTGTACTAACGGCGAGGAGGGTGTCTGTATGAATGGAGAGAAGGGTGTCTGTACTAAAGGAGAGAAGTGTGTCTGGACTAACGGAGAGAAGAGTGTCTGTACTAACGGAGTGAATGTTGTCTGTACTAACAGAGAGATGGGTGTCTGTCCTAACGGAGAGAAGGGTGTCTGTACTAACGGAGAGAAGGGTGTTTGTACGAACGGAGAGAAGGGTGTCTGTACTAACGGAGAGAAGGGTGTTTGTACGAACGGAGAGAAGGGTGTCTGTACTCATGGAGAGAAGGGTGTCAGTACTAATGGAGAGAAGGGTGTCTGTATGAATGGAGAGAAGGTTGTCTGTACTAACGGAGAGAAGGGTGTCTGTACTAACGGAGAGAAGGGTGTCTGTATGAACGGAGAGAAGGGTGTCTGTACTAACGGAGAGAAGGGTGTCTGTACTAACGGAGAGAAGGGTGTCTGTACTAACGGAGAGAAGGGTGTCTGTATGAACGGAGAGAAGGGTGTCTGTATGAATGGAGAGAAGGTTGTCTGTACTAACAGAGAGAAGGGTGTTTGCACTAACAGAGAGAAGGGTGTCTGTATGAACGGAGAGAAGGTTGTCTGTACTAATGGAGAGAAGGGTGTTTGTAGTAACAGAGAGAAGGGTGTCTGTATGAATGGAGAGAAGGGTGTCTGTATGAATGGAGAGAAGGGTGTCTGTACGAATGGAGAGAAGGGTGTTTGTAGTAACAGAGAGAAGGGTGTCTGTATGAATGGAGAGAAGGGTGTCTGTACTAATGGAGAGAAGGGTGTCTGTACTAACGGAGAGAAGGCTGTCTGTGCTCATGGAGCAAGGGAGTTTGTTCTAACTGAGAGAAGGATGTCTGTACTAATGGAGGGAACAGTGTCTGTACTAACGGAGAGAAGGGTGTTGGTACTAACGGAGAGAAGGGTGTCTGTACTAACGGAGAGAAGGGTGTCTGTACTAACGGAGAGAAGGGTGTCTGTACTAATGGAGAGAAGGGTGTCTGTACGAACAGAGAGAAGGGTGTCTGTACGAACGGAGAGAAGGGTGTCTGTACTAACGGAGAGAAGGTTGTCTGTATGAATGGAGAGAAGGGTGTCTGTACTAACGGAGACAAGGGTGTTTGTACTAATGGAGAGAAGGGTGTCTGTGCTAACGGAGAGAAGGGTGTCTGTACTAACGGAGAGAGGGGTGTCTGTATGAACAGAGAGAAGGGTGTCTGTATGAATGGAGAGAAGGTTGTCTGTACTAACAGAGAGAAGGGTGTTTGTACTAACAGAGAGAAGGGTGTATGTATGAACAGAGAGAAGGGTGTCTGTATGAACGGAGAGAAGGGTGTCTGTATGAATGGAGAGAAGGGTGTCTGTATGAATGGAGAGAAGGGAGTCTGTCCTGACGGAGAGAAGGGTGTTTGTACAAATGGCGAGAAGGGTGTCTGTATGAATGGAGAGAAGGGTGTCTGTACTAATGGAGAGAAGGCTGTCTGTGCTAATGGAGACAAGGGTGTTTCTTCTAACTGAGAGAAGGGTGTCTGTACTAATGGAGGGAACAGTGTCTGTACTAACGGAGAGAAGGGTGTTGGTACTAACGGAGAGAAGGGTGTCTGTACTAACGGAGAGAAGGTTGTCTGTACTAATGGAGAGGAGGGTGTCTGTACTGACGGAGAGAAGGGTGTCTGTACTAACGGACAGAAGGGTGTCTGTATGAATGGAGAGAAGGGTGTCTGTATGAATGGAGAGAACGGTGTCTGTACTCATGGAGACAAGGGTGTCTGTACAAATGGAGACAAGGGTGTCTGTACTAATGGAGAGAATGGTGTCTGTACTAAGGGAGAGAAGGGTGTCTGTACTAATGGAGAGAAGGGTGTCTGTTTGAATGGAGAGAAGGGTGTCTGTATGAATGGAGAGAAGGGTGTCTGTACTAATGGAGACAAGGGTGTCTGTACGAATGGAGAGAAGGGTGTTTGTACTAACGGAGAGAAGGGTGTCTGTACTAACGGAGAGAAGGGTGTCTGTACTAACGGAGAGAAGGGTGTCTGTACTAACGGAGAGAAGGGTGTCTGTACTAACAGAGAGAAGGGTGTCTGTACTAACGGAGAGAAGGGTGTCTGTACGAACGGAGAGAAGGGTGTCTGTACTAACGGAGAGAAGGGTGTCTGTACTAACGGAGAGAAGGGTGTCTGTACGAACGGAGAGAAGGGTGTTTGTACTGACGGAGAGAAGGGTGTCTGTACTAATGGGGAGGAGGGTGTCTGTACTAACGGAGAGAAGGGTGTCTGTACTAACAGACAGAAGGTTGTCTGTATGAATGGAGAGAAGGGTGTCTGTATGAATGGAGAGAAGGGTGTCTGTACTAATGGAGACAAGGGTGTCTGTCCTAACGGAGAGAAGGGTGTCTGTACTAACGGAGATAAGGGTGTCTGTACTAACGGTGAGACGGGTGTCCAATAACGGAGAGAAGGGTGTCTGTACTAATGGAGAGGAGGGTGTCTGTACTAACGGAGAGAAGGGTGTCTGTACTAACAGACAGAAGGTTGTCTGTATGAATGGAGAGAAGGGTGTCTGTATGAATGGAGAGAAGGGTGTCTGTACTAATGGAGAGGAGGGTGTCTGTACTAACGGAGAGAAGGGTGTCTGTACTAACGGAGAGAAGGGTGTCTGTACTAACGGTGAGACGGGTGTCTAATAACGGAGAGAAGGGTGTCTGTACTAACGGAGAGAAAAGTGTCTGTACGAATGGAGCGAATGGTGTTTGTACTAACGGAGAGAAGGGTGTCTGTACGAACGGAGAGAAGGGTGTCTGTACTAACGGAGAGAAGGGTTTCTGTACTAACAGAGAGAAGGGTGTTTGTACTCACGGAGAGAGTGGTGTCTGTACTAACGGAGAGAAGGGTGTCTGTACTAACGGAGAGAAGGGTGTCTGTACTAACAGAGAGAAGGGTGTTTGTACTCACGGAGAGAGTGGTGTCTGTACTAACGGAGAGAAGGGTGTCTGTACTAACGGAGAGAAGGGTGTCTGTACGAATGGAGAGGAAGGAGTCTGTACTAACGGAGAGAAGGGAGTCCGTATGAATGGAGAGAAGGGTGTTTGTACTAATGGAGAGAAGGGTGTCTGTCCGAACGGAGAGAAGGGTGTTTGTACTAACAGAGAGAAGGGTGTCGGTATGAATGGAGAGAAGGGCGTCTGTATGAATGGAGAGAAGGGAGTCTGTACTGACGGAGAGAAGGGTGTTTGTAGTAACAGAGAGAACGGTGTCTGTATGAATGGAGAGAAGGGTGTCTGTATGAATGGAGAGAAGGGTGTCTGTACTAACAGAGAGAAGGGTGTTTGTAGTAACAGAGAGAACGGTGTCTGTATGAATGGAGAGAAGGGTGTCTGTACTAATGGAGAGAAGGGTGTTTGTAGTAACAGAGAGAACGGTGTCTGTATGAATGGAGAGAAGGGTGTCTGTATGAATGGAGAGAAGGGTGTCTGTATGAATGGAGAGAAGGGTGTCTGTATGAATGGAGAGAAGGGTGTCTGTATGAATGGAGAGAAGTTTGTCTGTACTAACGGAGAGATGGGTGTCTGCACGAATGGAGAGAAGGGAGTCTGTATGAATGGAGAGAAGGGTGTCTGTACTAATGGAGAGAAGGGTGTTTGTAGTAACAGAGAGAAGGGTGTCTGTACGAACGGAGAGAAGGGTGTTTGTAGTAACGGAGAGAAGGCTGTCTGTGCCTAATGGAGACAAGGGTGTTTGTTCTCACTGAGAGAAGGGTGTCTGTACTAATGGAGAGAAGGGTGTCTGTACTAATGGAGACAAGGGTGTTTGTTCTCACTGAGAGAAGGGTGTCTGTACTAATGGAGAGAAGGGTGTTTGTACTAATGGAGACAAGGGTGTTTGTTCTCACTGAGAGAAGGGTGTCTGTACTAACGGACAGAAGGGTGTCTGTACTAACGGAGAGAAGGGTGTTGGTACTAACTGAGAGAAGGGTGTCTGTACTAACGGAGAGAAGGGTGTTTGTACTAACGGAGAGAAGGGTGTCTCTACTAACGGAGAGAAGGGTGTTTGTACTAATGGAGAGAAGGGTGTCTGTGCTAACGGAGAGAAGGGTGTCTGTACTAACGGAGAGAAGGGTGTCTGTATGAACGGAGAGAAGGGTGTCTGTATGAATGGAGAGAAGGTTGTCTGTACTAACAGAGAGAAGGGTGTTTGCACTAACAGAGAGAAGGGTGTCTGTATGAACGGAGAGAAGGTTGTCTGTACTAATGGAGAGAAGGGTGTTTGTAGTAACGGAGAGAAGGGTGTCTGTATGAATGGAGAGAAGGGTGTCTGTATGAATGGAGAGAAGGGTGTCTGTACGAATGGAGAGAAGGGTGTTTGTAGTAACAGAGAGAAGGGTGTCTGTATGAATGGAGAGAAGGGTGTCTGTACTAATGGAGAGAAGGGTGTTTGTAGTAACAGAGAGAAGGGTGTCTGTATGAATGGAGAGAAGGGTGTCTGTATGAATGGAGAGAAGGGTGTCTGTACTAACGGAGAGAAGGCTGTCTGTGCTAATGGAGCAAGGGAGTTTGTTCTAACTGAGAGAAGGGTGTCTGTACTAATGGAGGGAACAGTGTCTGTACTAACGGAGAGAAGGGTGTTGGTACTAACGGAGAGAAGGGTGTCTGTACTAACGGAGAGAAGGGTGTCTGTACTAACGGAGAGAAGGGTGTCTGTACTAATGGAGAGAAGGGTGTCTGTACTAACAGAGAGAAGGGTGTCTGTACTAACAGAGAGAAGGGTGTCTGTACTAACAGAGAGAAGGGTGTCTGTACGAACGGAGAGAAGGGTGTCTGTACTAATGGAGAGAAGGGTGTCTGTACTAATGGAGAGAAGGGTGTCTGTACTAACAGAGAGAAGGGTGTCTGTACGAACGGAGAGAAGGGTGTCTGTACTAACGGAGAGAAGGGTGTCTGTACTAACGGAGAGAAGGGTGTCTGTACGAACGTAGAGAAGGGTGTTTGTACTGACGGAGAGAAGGGTGTCTGTATGAATGAAGGGAAAGCTGTCTGTGCAAACGGAGAGAAGGGTGTCTGTACTAACGGAGAGAAGGGTGTCTGTACTAACGGAGAGAAGGTTGTCTGTATGAATGGAGAGAAGGGTGTCTGTACTAACGGAGACAAGGGTGTTTGTACTAATGGAGAGAAGGGTGTCTGTGCTAACGGAGAGAAGGGTGTCTGTACTAACGGAGAGAAGGGTGTCTGTATGAACAGAGAGAAGGGTGTCTGTATGAATGGAGAGAAGGTTGTCTGTACTAACAGAGAGAAGGGTGATTGTACTAACAGAGAGAAGGGTGTCTGTATGAACAGAGAGAAGGGTGTCTGTATGAACGGAGAGAAGGGTGTCTATGAATGGAGAGAAGGGTGTCTGTATGAATGGAGAGAAGTTTGTCTGTACTAACGGAGAGATGGGTGTCTGCACGAATGGAGAGAAGGGTGTCTGTATGAATGGAGAGAAGGGAGTCTGTACTGACGGCGAGAAGTGTGTTTGTACAGATGGCGAAAAGGGTGTCTGTATGAATGGAGAGAAGGGTGTCTGTACTAATGGAGAGAAGGGTGTTTGTAGTAACAGAGAGAAGGGTGTCTGTACTAATGGAGAGAAGGGTGTTTGTAGTAACAGAGAGAAGGGTGTCTGTACAAACGGAGAGAAGGGTGTTTGTAGTAACAGAGAGAAGGGTGTCTGTATGAACGGAGAGAAGGGTGTTTGTACTAACGGAGAGAAGGCTGTCTGTGCTAATGGAGACGAGGGTGTTTGTTCTCACTGAGAGAAGGGTGTCTGTACTAATGGAGAGAAGGGTGTTGGTACTAACGGAGAGAAGGCTGTCTGTGCTAATGGAGACGAGGGTGTTTGTTCTCACTGAGAGAAGGGTGTCTGTACTAACAGAGAGAACGGTGTCTGTGCTGACGGAGAGAAGGGTGTTTGTACTAACGGCGAGGAGGGTGTCTGTATGAATGGAGAGAAGGGTGTCTGTACTAAAGGAGAGAAGTGTGTCTGGACTAACGGAGAGAAGAGTGTCTGTACTAACGGAGTGAATGGTGTCTGTACTAACAGAGAGATGGGTGTCTGTCCTAACGGAGAGAAGGGTGTCTGTACTAACGGAGAGAAGGGTGTTTGTACGAACGGAGAGAAGGGTGTCTGTACTAACGGAGAGAAGGGTGTTTGTACGAACGGAGAGAAGGGTGTCTGTACTCATGGAGAGAAGGGTGTCAGTACTAATGGAGAGAAGGGTGTCTGTATGAATGGAGAGAAGGTTGTCTGTACTAACGGAGAGAAGGGTGTCTGTACTAACGGAGAGAAGGGTGTCTGTATGAATGGAGAGAAGGGTGTCTGTACTAACGGAGAGAAGGGTGTCTGTACTAACGGAGAGAAGGGTGTCTGTACTAACGGAGAGAAGGGTGTCTGTATGAACGGAGAGAAGGGTGTCTGTATGAATGGAGAGAAGGTTGTCTGTACTAACAGAGAGAAGGGTGTTTGCACTAACAGAGAGAAGGGTGTCTGTATGAACGGAGAGAAGGTTGTCTGTACTAATGGAGAGAAGGGTGTTTGTAGTAACAGAGAGAAGGGTGTCTGTATGAATGGAGAGAAGGGTGTCTGTATGAATGGAGAGAAGGGTGTCTGTACGAATGGAGAGAAGGGTGTTTGTAGTAACAGAGAGAAGGGTGTCTGTATGAATGGAGAGAAGGGTGTCTGTACTAATGGAGAGAAGGGTGTCTGTACTAACGGAGAGAAGGCTGTCTGTGCTAATGGAGCAAGGGAGTTTGTTCTAACTGAGAGAAGGATGTCTGTACTAATGGAGGGAACAGTGTCTGTACTAACGGAGAGAAGGGTGTTGGTACTAACGGAGAGAAGGGTGTCTGTACTAACGGAGAGAAGGGTGTCTGTACTAACGGAGAGAAGGGTGTCTGTACTAATGGAGAGAAGGGTGTCTGTACGAACAGAGAGAAGGGTGTCTGTACGAACGGAGAGAAGGGTGTCTGTACTAACGGAGAGAAGGGTGTCTGTACTAACGGAGAGAAGGGTGTCTGTATGAACAGAGAGAAGGGTGTCTGTATGAATGGAGAGAAGGTTGTCTGTACTAACAGAGAGAAGGGTGTTTGTACTAACAGAGAGAAGGGTGTCTGTATGAACAGAGAGAAGGGTGTCTGTATGAACGGAGAGAAGGGTGTCTGTATGAATGGAGAGAAGGGTGTCTGTATGAATGGAGAGAAGGGAGTCTGTACTGACGGAGAGAAGGGTGTTTGTACAAATGGCGAGAAGGGTGTCTGTATGAATGGAGAGAAGGGTGTCTGTACTAATGGAGAGAAGGGTGTTTGTAGTAACAGAGAAGGGTGTCTGTATGAATGGAGAGAAGGGTGTCTGTACTAACGGAGAGAAGGCTGTCTGTGCTAATGGAGACAAGGGTGTTTGTTCTAACTGAGAGAAGGGTGTCTGTACTAATGGAGGGAACAGTGTCTGTACTAACGGAGAGAAGGGTGTTGGTACAAACGGAGAGAAGGGTGTCTGTACTAACGGAGAGAAGGGTGTCTGTACTAATGGAGAGGAGGGTGTCTGTACTAACGGAGAGAAGGGTGTCTGTACTAACGGACAGAAGGGTGTCTGTATGAATGGAGAGAAGGGTGTCTGTATGAATGGAGAGAACGGTGTCTGTACTCATGGAGACAAGGGTGTCTGTACAAATGGAGACAAGGGTGTCTGTACTAATGGAGAGAAGGGTGTCTGTACTAAGGGAGAGAAGGGTGTCTGTACTAATGGAGAGAAGGGTGTCTGTTTGAATGGAGAGAAGGGTGTCTGTATGAATGGAGAGAAGGGTGTCTGTACTAATGGAGACAAGGGTGTCTGTACGAATGGAGAGAAGGGTGTTTGTACTAACGGAGAGAAGGGTGTCTGTACTAACGGAGAGAAGGGTGTCTGTACTAACGGAGAGAAGGGTGTCTGTACTAACGGAGAGAAGGGTGTCTGTACTAACAGAGAGAAGGGTGTCTGTACTAACGGAGAGAAGGGTGTCTGTACGAACGGAGAGAAGGGTGTACTAACGGAGAGAAGGGTGTCTGTACTAACGGAGAGAAGGGTGTCTGTACGAACGGAGAGAAGGGTGTTTGTACTGACGGAGAGAAGGGTGTCTGTACTAATGGAGAGGAGGGTGTCTGTACTAACGGAGAGAAGGGTGTCTGTACTAACAGACAGAAGGTTGTCTGTATGAATGGAGAGAAGGGTGTCTGTATGAATGGAGAGAAGGGTGTCTGTACTAATGGAGACAAGGGTGTCTGTCCTAACGGAGAGAAGGGTGTCTGTACTAACGGAGAGAAGGGTGTCTGTACTAACGGTGAGACGGGTGTCCAATAACGGAGAGAAGGGTGTCTGTACTAATGGAGAGGAGGGTGTCTGTACTAACGGAGAGAAGGGTGTCTGTACTAACAGACAGAAGGTTGTCTGTATGAATGGAGAGAAGGGTGTCTGTATGAATGGAGAGAAGGGTGTCTGTACTAATGGAGAGGAGGGTGTCTGTACTAACGGAGAGAAGGGTGTCTGTACTAACGGAGAGAAGGGTGTCTGTACTAACGGTGAGACGGCTGTCTAATAACGGAGAGAAGGGTGTCTGTACTAACGGAGAGAAAAGTGTCTGTACGAATGGAGCGAATGGTGTTTGTACTAACGGAGAGAAGGGTGTCTGTACGAACGGAGAGAAGGGTGTCTGTACTAACGGAGAGAAGGGTTTCTGTACTAACAGAGAGAAGGGTGTTTGTACTCACGGAGAGAGTGGTGTCTGTACTAACGGAGAGAAGGGTGTCTGTACTAACGGAGAGAAGGGTGTCTGTACTAACAGAGAGAAGGGTGTTTGTACTCACGGAGAGAGTGGTGTCTGTACTAACGGAGAGAAGGGTGTCTGTACTAACGGAGAGAAGGGTGTCTGTACGAATGGAGAGGAAGGTGTCTGTACTAACGGAGAGAAGGGAGTCCGTATGAATGGAGAGAAGGGTGTTTGTACTAATGGAGAGAAGGGTGTCTGTCCGAACGGAGAGAAGGGTGTTTGTACTAACAGAGAGAAGGGTGTCGGTATGAATGGAGAGAAGGGCGTCTGTATGAATGGAGAGAAGGGAGTCTGTACTGACGGAGAGAAGGGTGTTTGTAGCAACAGAGAGAACGGTGTCTGTATGAATGGAGAGAAGGGTGTCTGTATGAATGGAGAGAAGGGTGTCTGTACTAACAGAGAGAAGGGTGTTTGTAGTAACAGAGAGAACGGTGTCTGTATGAATGGAGAGAAGGGTGTCTGTACTAATGGAGAGAAGGGTGTTTGTAGTAACAGAGAGAACGGTGTCTGTATGAATGGAGAGAAGGGTGTCTGTACTAATGGAGAGAAGGGTGTTTGTACTAATGGAGACAAGGGTGTTTGTTCTCACTGAGAGAAGGGTGTCTGTACTAACGGACAGAAGGGTGTCTGTACTAACGGAGAGAAGGGTGTTGGTACGAACTGAGAGAAGGGTGTCTGTACTAACGGAGAGAAGGGTGTTTGTACTAACGGAGAGAAGGGTGTCTCTACTAACGGAGAGAAGGGTGTTTGTACTAATGGAGAGAAGGGTGTCTGTGCTAACGGAGAGAAGGGTGTCTGTACTAACGGAGAGAAGGGTGTCTGTATGAACGGAGAGAAGGGTGTCTGTATGAATGGAGAGAAGGTTGTCTGTACTAACAGAGAGAAGGGTGTTTGCACTAACAGAGAGAAGGGTGTCTGTATGAACGGAGAGAAGGTTGTCTGTACTAATGGAGAGAAGGGTGTTTGTAGTAACGGAGAGAAGGGTGTCTGTATGAATGGAGAGAAGGGTGTCTGTATGAATGGAGAGAAGGGTGTCTGTACGAATGGAGAGAAGGGTGTTTGTAGTAACAGAGAGAAGGGTGTCTGTATGAATGGAGAGAAGGGTGTCTGTACTAATGGAGAGAAGGGTGTTTGTAGTAACAGAGAGAAGGGTGTCTGTATGAATGGAGAGAAGGGTGTCTGTATGAATGGAGAGAAGGGTGTCTGTACTAACGGAGAGAAGGCTGTCTGTGCTAATGGAGCAAGGGAGTTTGTTCTAACTGAGAGAAGGGTGTCTGTACTAATGGAGGGAACAGTGTCTGTACTAACGGAGAGAAGGGTGTTGGTACTAACGGAGAGAAGGGTGTCTGTACTAACGGAGAGAAGGGTGTCTGTACTAACGGAGAGAAGGGTGTCTGTACTAACGGAGAGAAGGGTGTCTGTACTAATGGAGAGAAGGGTGTCTGTACTAACAGAGAGAAGGGTGTCTGTACTAACAGAGAGAAGGGTGTCTGTACTAACAGAGAGAAGGGTGTCTGTACGAACGGAGAGAAGGGTGTCTGTACTAATGGAGAGAAGGGTGTCTGTACTAATGGAGAGAAGGGTGTCTGTACTAACAGAGAGAAGGGTGTCTGTACGAACGGAGAGAAGGGTGTCTGTACTAACGGAGAGAAGGGTGTCTGTACTAACGGAGAGAAGGGTGTCTGTACGAACGTAGAGAAGGGTGTTTGTACTGACGGAGAGAAGGGTGTCTGTATGAATGAAGGGAAAGCTGTCTGTGCAAACGGAGAGAAGGGTGTCTGTACTAACGGAGAGAAGGGTGTCTGTACTAACGGAGAGAAGGTTGTCTGTATGAATGGAGAGAAGGGTGTCTGTACTAACGGAGACAAGGGTGTTTGTACTAATGGAGAGAAGGGTGTCTGTGCTAACGGAGAGAAGGGTGTTTGTACTAACGGAGAGAAGGGTGTCTGTATGAACAGAGAGAAGGGTGTCTGTATGAATGGAGAGAAGGTTGTCTGTACTAACAGAGAGAAGGGTGATTGTACTAACAGAGAGAAGGGTGTCTGTATGAACAGAGAGAAGGGTGTCTGTATGAACGGAGAGAAGGGTGTCTATGAATGGAGAGAAGGGTGTCTGTATGAATGGAGAGAAGGGAGTCTGTACTGACGGAGAGAAGGGTGTTTGTACAAATGGCGAGAAGGGTGTCTGTATGAATGGAGAGAAGGGTGTCTGTACTAATGGAGAGAAGGGTGTTTGTCGTAACAGAGAAGGGTGTCTGTATGATTGGAGAGAAGGGTGTCTGTACTAACGGAGAGAAGGCTGTCTGTGCTAATGGAGACAAGGGTGTTTGTTCTAACTGAGAGAAGGGTGTCTGTACTAATGGAGGGAACAGTGTCTGTACTAACGGAGAGAAGGGTGTTGGTACTAACGGAGAGAAGGGTGTCTGTACTAACGGAGAGAAGGGTGTCTGTACTAATGGAGAGGAGGGTGTCTGTACTAACGGAGAGAAGGGTGTCTGTACTAACGGACAGAAGGGTGTCTGTATGAATGGAGAGAAGGGTGTCTGTATGAATGGAGAGAACGGTGTCTGTACTCATGGAGACAAGGGTGTCTGTACAAATGGAGACAAGGGTGTCTGTACTAATGGAGAGAAGGGTGTCTGTACTAAGGGAGAGAAGGGTGTCTGTACTAATGGAGAGAAGGGTGTCTGTTTGAATGGAGAGAAGGGTGTCTGTATGAATGGAGAGAAGGGTGTCTGTACTAATGGAGACAAGGGTGTCTGTACGAATGGAGAGAAGGGTGTTTGTACTAATGGAGAGAAGGGTGTCTGTACTAACGGAGAGAAGGGTGTCTGTACTAACGGAGAGAAGGGTGTCTGTACTAACGGAGAGAAGGGTGTCTGTACTAACGGAGAGAAGGGTGTCTGTACTAACGGAGAGAAGGGTGTCTGTACTAACGGAGAGAAGGGTGTCTGTACTAACGGAGAGAAGGGTGTCTGTACTAACGGAGAGAAGGGTGTCTGTACTAACGGAGAGAAGGGTGTCTGTACTAACAGAGAGAAGGGTGTCTGTACTAATGGAGAGAAGGGTGTCTGTACTAACGGAGAGAAGGCTGTCTGTACTAACAGAGAGAAGGGTGTCTGTACGAACGGAGAGAAGGGTGTCTGTACTAACGGAGAGAAGGGTGTCTGTACTAACGGAGAGAAGGGTGACTGTACGAACGGAGAGAAGGGTGTTTGTACTGACGGAGAGAAGGGTGTCTGTACTAATGGAGAGGAGGGTGTCTGTACTAACGGAGAGAAGGGTGTCTGTACTAACAGACAGAAGGTTGTCTGTATGAATGGAGAGAAGGGTGTCTGTATGAATGGAGAGAAGGGTGTCTGTACTAATGGAGACAAGGATGTCTGTACTAACGGAGAGAAGGGTGTCTGTACTAACGGAGAGAAGGGTGTCTGTACTAACGGTGAGACGGGTGTCC
Organism: Mustelus asterias; assembly: GCF_964213995.1. NCBI lineage: Eukaryota > Metazoa > Chordata > Chondrichthyes > Carcharhiniformes > Triakidae > Mustelus > Mustelus asterias. The sequence continues at coordinate 125,451,345 of NC_135805.1, read as the reverse complement.
AATAACGGAGAGAAGGGTGTCTGTACTAATGGAGAGGAGGGTGTCTGTACGAACGGAGAGAAGGGTGTCTGTACTAACAGGCAGAAGGTTGTCTGTATGAATGGAGAGAAGGGTGTCTGTATGAATGGAGAGAAGGGTGTCTGTACTAATGGAGAGGAGGGTGTCTGTACTAACGGAAAGAAGGGTGTCTGTACTAACGGAGAGAAGGGTGTCTGTACTAACGGTGAGACGGGTGTCTAATAACGGAGAGAAGGGTGTCTGTACTAACGGAGAGAAAAGTGTCTGTACGAACGGAGCGAATGGTGTTTGTACTAACGGAGAGAAGGGTGTCTGTACGAACGGAGAGAAGGGTGTCTGTACTAACGGAGAGAAGGGTTTCTGTACTAACAGAGAGAAGGGTGTTTGTACTCACGGAGAGAGTGGTGTCTGTACTAACGGAGAGAAGGGTGTCTGTACGAATGGAGAGGAAGGTGTCTGTACTAACGGAGAGAAGGGAGTCTGTATGAATGGAGAGAAGGGTGTTTGTACTAATGGAGAGAAGGGTGTCTGTCCGAACGGAGAGAAGGGTGTTTGTACTAACAGAGAGAAGGGTGTCGGTATGAATGGAGAGAAGGGCGTCTGTATGAATGGAGAGAAGGGCGTCTGTACTGACGGAGAGAAGGGTGTTTGTAGTAACAGAGAGAACGGTGTCTGTATGAATGGAGAGAAGGGTGTCTGTATGAATGGAGAGAAGGGTGTCTGTACTAACAGAGAGAAGGGTGTTTGTAGTAACAGAGAGAACGGTGTCTGTATGAATGGAGAGAAGGGTGTCTGTACTAATGGAGAGAAGGGTGTCTGTATGAATGGAGAGAAGTTTGTCTGTACTAACGGAGAGATGGGTGTCTGCACGAATGGAGAGAAGGGTGTTTGTACTAACAGAGAGAAGGGTGTCTGTATGAATGGAGAGAAGGGTGTCTGTACTAATGGAGAGAAGGGTGTTTGTAGTAACAGAGAGAAGGGTGTCTGTACGAACGGAGAGAAGGGTGTTTGTAGTAACAGAGAGAAGGGTGTCTGTATGAATGGAGAGAAGGGTGTCTGTACTAACAGAGAGAAGGGTGTCTGTACGAACGGAGAGAAGGGTGTCTGTACTAATGGAGAGAAGGGTGTCTGTACTAATGGAGAGAAGGGTGTCTGTACTAACAGAGAGAAGGGTGTCTGTACGAACGGAGAGAAGGGTGTCTGTACTAACGGAGAGAAGGGTGTCTGTACTAACGGAGAGAAGGGTGTCTGTACGAACGTAGAGAAGGGTGTTTGTACTGACGGAGAGAAGGGTGTCTGTATGAATGAAGGGAAAGCTGTCTGTGCAAACGGAGAGAAGGGTGTCTGTACTAACGGAGAGAAGGGTGTCTGTACTAACGGAGAGAAGGTTGTCTGTATGAATGGAGAGAAGGGTGTCTGTACTAACGGAGACAAGGGTGTTTGTACTAATGGAGAGAAGGGTGTCTGTGCTAACGGAGAGAAGGGTGTCTGTACTAACAGAGAGAAGGGTGTCTGTATGAACAGAGAGAAGGGTGTCTGTATGAACGGAGAGAAGGGTGTCTATGAATGGAGAGAAGGGTGTCTGTATGAATGGAGAGAAGTGAGTCTGTACTGACGGAGAGAAGGGTGTTTGTACAAATGGCGAGAAGGGTGTCTGTATGAATGGAGAGAAGGGTGTCTGTACTAATGGAGAGAAGGGTGTTTGTAGTAACAGAGAAGGGTGTCTGTATGAATGGAGAGATGGGTGTCTGTACTAACGGAGAGAAGGCTGTCTGTGCTAATGGAGACAAGGGTGTTTGTTCTAACTGAGAGAAGGGTGTCTGTACTAATGGAGGGAACAGTGTCTGTACTAACGGAGAGAAGGGTGTTGGTACTAACGGAGAGAAGGGTGTCTGTACTAACGGAGAGAAGGGTGTCTGTACTAATGGAGAGGAGGGTGTCTGTACTAACGGAGAGAAGGGTGTCTGTACTAACGGACAGAAGGGTGTCTGTATGAATGGAGAGAAGGGTGTCTGTATGAATGGAGAGAACGGTGTCTGTACTCATGGAGACAAGGGTGTCTGTACAAATGGAGACAAGGGTGTCTGTACTAATGGAGAGAAGGGTGTCTGTACTAAGGGAGAGAAGGGTGTCTGTACTAATGGAGAGAAGGGTGTCTGTTTGAATGGAGAGAAGGGTGTCTGTATGAATGGAGAGAAGGTTGTCTGTACTAACGGAGAGAAGGGTGTCTGTACTAACGGAGAGAAGGGTGTCTGTACTAACGGAGAGAAGGGTGTCTGTATGAACGGAGAGAAGGGTGTCTGTATGAATGGAGAGAAGGTTGTCTGTACTAACAGAGAGAAGGGTGTTTGCACTAACAGAGAGAAGGGTGTCTGTATGAACGGAGAGAAGGTTGTCTGTACTAATGGAGAGAAGGGTGTTTGTAGTAACAGAGAGAAGGGTGTCTGTATGAATGGAGAGAAGGGTGTCTGTATGAATGGAGAGAAGGGTGTCTGTACTAATGGAGAGAAGGGTGTCTGTACTAACGGAGAGAAGGCTGTCTGCGCTAATGGAGCAAGGGAGTTTGTTCTAACTGAGAGAAGGATGTCTGTACTAATGGAGGGAACAGTGTCTGTACTAACGGAGAGAAGGGTGTTGGTACTAACGGAGAGAAGGGTGTCTGTACTAACGGAGAGAAGGGTGTCTGTACTAACGGAGAGAAGGGTGTCTGTACTAATGGAGAGAAGGGTGTCTGTACGAACAGAGAGAAGGGTGTCTGTACGAACGGAGAGAAGGGTGTCTGTACTAACGGAGAGAAGGGTGTCTGTACTAACGGAGAGAAGGTTGTCTGTATGAATGGAGAGAAGGGTGTCTGTACTAACGGAGACAAGGGTGTTTGTACTAATGGAGAGAAGGGTGTCTGTGCTAACGGAGAGAAGGGTGTCTGTACTAACGGAGAGAAGGGTGTCTGTATGAACAGAGAGAAGGGTGTCTGTATGAATGGAGAGAAGGTTGTCTGTACTAACAGAGAGAAGGGTGTTTGTACTAACAGAGAGAAGGGTGTCTGTATGAACAGAGAGAAGGGTGTCTGTATGAACGGAGAGAAGGGTGTCTGTATGAATGGAGAGAAGGGTGTCTGTATGAATGGAGAGAAGGGAGTCTGTACTGACGGAGAGAAGGGTGTTTGTACAAATGGCGAGAAGGGTGTCTGTATGAATGGAGAGAAGGGTGTCTGTACTAATGGAGGGAAGGGTGTTTGTAGTAACAGAGAAGGGTGTCTGTATGAATGGAGAGAAGGGTGTCTGTACTAACGGAGAGAAGGCTGTCTGTGCTAAGGGAGACAAGGGTGTTTGTTATAACTGAGAGAAGGGTGTCTGTACTAATGGAGGGAACAGTGTCTGTACTAACGGAGAGAAGGGTGTTGGTACTAACGGAGAGAAGGGTGTCTGTACTAACGGAGAGATGGGTGTCTGTACTAATGGAGAGGAGGGTGTCTGTACTAACGGAGAGAAGGGTGTCTGTACTAACGGACAGAAGGGTGTCTGTATGAATGGAGAGAAGGGTGTCTGTATGAATGGAGAGAACGGTGTCTGTACTCATGGAGACAAGGGTGTCTGTACAAATGGAGACAAGGGTGTCTGTACTAATGGAGAGAAGGGTGTCTGTACTAAGGGAGAGAAGGGTGTCTGTACTAATGGAGAGAAGGGTGTCTGTTTGAATGGAGAGAAGGGTGTCTGTATGAATGGAGAGAAGGGTGTCTGTACTAATGGAGACAAGGGTGTCTGTACGAATGGAGAGAAGGGTGTTTGTACTAACGGAGAGAAGGGTGTCTGTACTAACGGAGAGAAGGGTCTCTGTACTAACGGAGAGAAGGGTGTCTGTACTAACGGAGAGAAGGGTGTCTGTACTAACAGAGAGAAGGGTGTCTGTACTAACGGAGAGAAGGGTGTCTGTACGAACGGAGAGAAGGGTGTCTGTACTAACGGAGAGAAGGGTGTCTGTACTAACGGAGAGAAGGGTGTCTGTACGAACGGAGAGAAGGGTGTTTGTACTGACGGAGAGAAGGGTGTCTGTACTAATGGAGAGGAGGGTGTCTGTACTAACGGAGAGAAGGGTGTCTGTACTAACAGACAGAAGGTTGTCTGTATGAATGGAGAGAAGGGTGTCTGTATGAATGGAGAGAAGGGTGTCTGTACTAATGGAGACAAGGGTGTCTGTCCTAACGGAGAGAAGGGTGTCTGTACTAACGGAGAGAAGGGTGTCTGTACTAACGGTGAGACGGGTGTCCAATAACGGAGAGAAGGGTGTCTGTACTAATGGAGAGGAGGGTGTCTGTACTAACGGAGAGAAGGGTGTCTGTACTAACAGACAGAAGGTTGTCTGTATGAATGGAGAGAAGGGTGTCTGTATGAATGGAGAGAAGGGTGTCTGTACTAATGGAGAGGAGGGTGTCTGTACTAACGGAGAGAAGGGTGTCTGTACTAACGGAGAGAAGGGTGTCTGTACTAACGGTGAGACGGGTGTCTAATAACGGAGAGAAGGGTGTCTGTACTAACGGAGAGAAAAGTGTCTGTACGAATGGAGCGAATGGTGTTTGTACTAACGGAGAGAAGGGTGTCTGTACGAACGGAGAGAAGGGTGTCTGTACTAACGGAGAGAAGGGTTTCTGTACTAACAGAGAGAAGGGTGTTTGTACTCACGGAGAGAGTGGTGTCTGTACTAACGGAGAGAAGGGTGTCTGTACTAACGGAGAGAAGGGTGTCTGTACTAACAGAGAGAAGGGTGTTTGTACTCACGGAGAGAGTGGTGTCTGTACTAACGGAGAGAAGGGTGTCTGTACTAACGGAGAGAAGGGTGTCTGTACGAATGGAGAGGAAGGTGTCTGTACTAACAGAGAGAAGGGTGTTTGTACTCACGGAGAGAGTGGTGTCTGTACTAACGGAGAGAAGGGTGTCTGTACTAACGGAGAGAAGGGAGTCTGTATGAATGGAGAGAAGGGTGTTTGTACTAATGGAGAGAAGGGTGTCTGTCCGAACGGAGAGAAGGGTGTCTGTACTAACAGAGAGAAGGGTGTCGGTATGAATGGAGAGAAGGGCGTCTGTATGAATGGAGAGAAGGGAGTCTGTACTGACGGAGAGAAGGGTGTTTGTAGTAACAGAGAGAACGGTGTCTGTATGAATGGAGAGAAGGGTGTCTGTATGAATGGAGAGAAGGGTGTCTGTACTAACAGAGAGAAGGGTGTTTGTAGTAACAGAGAGAACGGTGTCTGTATGAATGGAGAGAAGGGTGTCTGTACTAATGGAGAGAAGGGTGTTTGTACTAACAGAGAGAACGGTGTCTGTATGAATGGAGAGAAGGGTGTCTGTATGAATGGAGAGAAGGGTGTCTGTATGAATGGAGAGAAGTTTGTCTGTACTAACGGAGAGATGGGTGTCTGCACGAATGGAGAGAAGGGAGTCTGTATGAATGGAGAGAAGGGTGTCTGTACTAATGGAGAGAAGGGTGTTTGTAGTAACAGAGAGAAGGGTGTCTGTACGAACGGAGAGAAGGGTGTTTGTAGTAACAGAGAGAAGCGTGTCTGTATGAATGGAGAGAAGGGTGTTTGTACTAACGGAGAGAAGGCTGTCTGTGCCTAATGGAGACAAGGGTGTTTGTTCTCACTGAGAGAAGGGTGTCTGTACTAATGGAGAGAAGGGTGTCTGTACTAATGGAGACAAGGGTGTTTGTTCTCACTGAGAGAAGGGTGTCTGTACTAATGGAGAGAAGGGTGTTTGTACTAATGGAGACAAGGGTGTTTGTTCTCACTGAGAGAAGGGTGTCTGTACTAACGGACAGAAGGGTGTATGTACTAACGGAGAGAAGGGTGTTGGTACTAACTGAGAGAAGGGTGTCTGTACTAACGGAGAGAAGGGTGTTTGTACTAACGGAGAGAAGGGTGTCTCTACTAACGGAGAGAAGGGTGTTTGTACTAATGGAGAGAAGGGTGTCTGTGCTAACGGAGAGAAGGGTGTCTGTATGAATGGAGAGAAGGTTGTCTGTACTAACAGAGAGAAGGGTGTTTGCACTAACAGAGAGAAGGGTGTCTGTATGAACGGAGAGAAGGTTGTCTGTACTAATGGAGAGAAGGGTGTTTGTAGTAACGGAGAGAAGGGTGTCTGTATGAATGGAGAGAAGGGTGTCTGTATGAATGGAGAGAAGGGTGTCTGTACGAATGGAGAGAAGGGTGTTTGTAGTAACAGAGAGAAGGGTGTCTGTATGAATGGAGAGAAGGGTGTCTGTACTAATGGAGAGAAGGGTGTTTGTAGTAACAGAGAGAAGGGTGTCTGTATGAATGGAGAGAAGGGTGTCTGTATGAATGGAGAGAAGGGTGTCTGTACTAACGGAGAGAAGGCTGTCTGTGCTAATGGAGCAAGGGAGTTTGTTCTAACTGAGAGAAGGGTGTCTGTACTAATGGAGGGAACAGTGTCTGTACTAACGGAGAGAAGGGTGTTGGTACTAACGGAGAGAAGGGTGTCTGTACTAACGGAGAGAAGGGTGTCTGTACTAACGGAGAGAAGGGTGTCTGTACTACTGGAGAGAAGGGTGTCTGTACTAACGGAGAGAAGGGTGTCTGTACTAACAGAGAGAAGGGTGTCTGTACTAACAGAGAGAAGGGTGTCTGTACGAACGGAGAGAAGGGTGTCTGTACTAATGGAGAGAAGGGTGTCTGTACTAATGGAGAGAAGGGTGTCTGTACTAACAGAGAGAAGGGTGTCTGTACGAACGGAGAGAAGGGTGTCTGTACTAACGGAGAGAAGGGTGTCTGTACTAACGGAGAGAAGGGTGTCTGTACGAACGTAGAGAAGGGTGTTTGTACTGACGGAGAGAAGGGTGTCTGTATGAATGAAGGGAAAGCTGTCTGTGCAAACGGAGAGAAGGGTGTCTGTACTAACGGAGAGAAGGGTGTCTGTACTAACGGAGAGAAGGTTGTCTGTATGAATGGAGAGAAGGGTGTCTGTACTAACGGAGACAAGGGTGTTTGTACTAATGGAGAGAAGGGTGTCTGTGCTAACGGAGAGAAGGGTGTCTGTACTAACGGAGAGAAGGGTGTCTGTATGAACAGAGAGAAGGGTGTCTGTATGAATGGAGAGAAGGTTGTCTGTACTAACAGAGAGAATGGTGATTGTACTAACAGAGAGAAGGGTGTCTGTATGAACAGAGAGAAGGGTGTCTGTATGAACGGAGAGAAGGGTGTCTATGAATGGAGAGAAGGGTGTCTGTATGAATGGAGAGAAGGGAGTCTGTACTGACGGAGAGAAGGGTGTTTGTACAAATGGCGAGAAGGGTGTCTGTATGAATGGAGAGAAGGGTGTCTGTACTAATGGAGAGAAGGGTGTTTGTAGTAACAGAGAAGGGTGTCTGTATGAATGGAGAGAAGGGTGTCTGTACTAACGGAGAGAAGGCTGTCTGTGCTAATGGAGACAAGGGTGTTTGTTCTAACTGAGAGAAGGGTGTCTGTACTAATGGAGGGAACAGTGTCTGTACTAACGGAGAGAAGGGTGTTGGTACTAACGGAGAGAAGGGTGTCTGTACTAACGGAGAGAAGGGTGTCTGTACGAATGGAGAGGAGGGTGTCTGTACTAACGGAGAGAAGGGTGTCTGTACTAACGGACAGAAGGGTGTCTGTATGAATGGAGAGAAGGCTGTCTGTATGAATGGAGAGAACGGTGTCTGTACTCATGGAGACAAGGGTGTCTGTACAAATGGAGACAAGGGTGTCTGTACTAATGGAGAGAAGGGTGTCTGTACTAAGGGAGAGAAGGGTGTCTGTACTAATGGAGAGAAGGGTGTCTGTTTGAATGGAGAGAAGGGTGTCTGTATGAATGGAGAGAAGGGTGTCTGTACTAATGGAGACAAGGGTGTCTGTACGAATGGAGAGAAGGGTGTTTGTACTAACGGAGAGAAGGGTGTCTGTACTAACGGAGAGAAGGGTGTCTGTACTAACGGAGAGAAGGGTGTCTGTACTAACGGAGAGAAGGGTGTCTGTACTAACGGAGAGAAGGGTGTCTGTACTAACGGAGAGAAGGGTGTCTGTACTAACGGAGAGAAGGGTGTCTGTACTAACGGAGAGAAGGGTGTCTGTACTAACAGAGAGAAGGGTGTCTGTACTAATGGAGAGAAGGGTGTCTGTACTAACGGAGAGAAGGGTGCCTGTACTAACAGAGAGAAGGGTGTCTGTACGAACGGAGAGAAGGGTGTCTGTACTAACGGAGAGAAGGGTGTCTGTACTAACGGAGAGAAGGGTGTCTGTACGAACGGAGAGAAGGGTGTTTGTACTGACGGAGAGAAGGGTGTCTGTACTAATGGAGAGGAGGGTGTCTGTACTAACGGAGAGAAGGGTGTCTGTACTAACAGACAGAAGGTTGTCTGTATGAATGGAGAGAAGGGTGTCTGTATGAATGGAGAGAAGGGTGTCTGTACTAATGGAGACAAGGGTGTCTGTCCGAACGGAGAGAAGGGTGTCTGTACTAACGGAGAGAAGGGTGTCTGTACTAACGGTGAGACGGGTGTCCAATAACGGAGAGAAGGGTGTCTGTCCTAATGGAGAGGAGGGTGTCTGTACGAACGGAGAGAAGGGTGTCTGTACTAACAGACAGAAGGTTGTCTGTATGAATGGAGAGAAGGGTGTCTGTATGAATGGAGAGAAGGGTGTCTGTACTAATGGAGAGGAGGGTGTCTGTACTAACGGAGAGAAGGGTGTCTGTACTAACGGAGAGAAGGGTGTCTGTACTAACGGTGAGACGGGTGTCTAATAACGGAGAGAAGGGTGTCTGTACTAACGGAGAGAAAAGTGTCTGTACGAACGGAGCGAATGGTGTTTGTACTAACGGAGAGAAGGGTGTCTGTACGAACGGAGAGAAGGGTGTCTGTACTAACGGAGAGAAGGGTTTCTGTACTAACAGAGAGAAGGGTGTTTGTACTCACGGAGAGAGTGGTGTCTGTACTAACGGAGAGAAGGGTGTCAGTACGAATGGAGAGGAAGGTGTCTGTACTAACGGAGAGAAGGGAGTCTGTATGAATGGAGAGAAGGGTGTTTGTACTAATGGAGAGAAGGGTGTCTGTCCGAACGGAGAGAAGGGTGTTTGTACTAACAGAGAGAAGGGTGTCGGTATGAATGGAGAGAAGGGCGTCTGTATGAATGGAGAGAAGGGAGTCTGTACTGACGGAGAGAAGGGTGTTTGTAGTAACAGAGAGAACGGTGTCTGTATGAATGGAGAGAAGGGTGTCTGTACTAACAGAGAGAAGGGTGTTTGTAGTAACAGAGAGAACGGTGTCTGTATGAATGGAGAGAAGGGTGTCTGTACTAATGGAGAGAAGGGTGTCTGTATGAATGGAGAGAAGTTTGTCTGTACTAACGGAGAGATGGGTGTCTGCACGAATGGAGAGAAGGGTGTTTGTACTAACAGAGAGAAGGGTGTCTGTATGAATGGAGAGAAGGGTGTTTGTACTAATGGAGAGAAGGGTGTTTGTACTAACGGAGAGAAGGGTGTTGGTACTAACGGAGAGAAGGGTGTCTGTGCTAACGGAGAGAAGGGTGTCTGTACTAACGGAGAGAAGGGTGTCTGTACTAACGGAGAGAAGGGTGTTTGTACTAACGGAGAGAAGGGTGTCTGTATGAATGGAGAGAACGGTGTCTGTACTAACGGAGAGAAGGGTGTCTGCACGAATGGAGAGAAGGGTGTTTGTACTAACAGAGAGAAGGGTGTCTGTATGAATGGAGAGAAGGGTGTTTGTACTAATGGAGACGAGGGTGTTTGTTCTCACTGAGAGAAGGGTGTCTGTACTAATGGAGAGAAGGGTGTTTGTACTAACGGAAAGAAGGGTGTCTGTACTAACGGAGAGAAGGGTGTCTGTACTAACGGAGAGAAGGGTGTCTGTACTAACGGAGAGAAGGGTGTCTGTACTAACGGAGAGAAGGATGTCTGTACTAACGGAGAGAAGGGTGTTTGTACTAACGGAGAGAAGGGTGTCTGTACTAACGGAGAGAAGGGTGTTTGTACTAACGGAGAGAAGGGTGTTTGTCCTAATGGCGAGAAGGGTGTCTCTACTAACGGAGAGAAGGGTGTCTGTACTAACGGAGAGAAGGGTGTCTGTACTAACGGAGAGAAGGGTGTCTGTACTAACGGAGAGAAGGGTGTCTGTACTAACGGAGAGAAGGGTGTTTGTACTAACGGAGAGAAGGGTGTTTGTACTAATGGCGAGAAGGGTGTCTCTACTAACGGAGAGAAGGGTGTCTGTACTAACAGAGAGAACGGTGTCTGTGCTGACGGAGAGAAGGGTGTTTGTACTAACGGAGAGAAGAGTGTCTGTACTAACGGAGTGAATGGTGTCTGTACTAACAGAGAGATGGGTGTCTGTCCTAACGGAGAGAAGGGTGTCTGTACTAACGGAGAGAAGGGTGTTTGTACGAACGGAGAGAAGGGTGTCTGTACTCATGGAGAGAAGGGTGTCAGTACTAATGGAGAGAAGGGTGTCTGTATGAATGGAGAGAAGGGTGTTTGTAGTAACAGAGAGAACGGTGTCTGTCCGAACGGAGAGAAGGGTGTTTGTAGTAACAGAGAGAACGGTGTCTGTATGAATGGAGAGAAGGGTGTCTGTACTAATGGAGAGAAGGGTGTTTGTAGTAACAGAGAGAACGGTGTCTGTATGAATGGAGAGAAGGGTGTCTGTATGAATGGAGAGAAGGGTGTCTGTATGAATGGAGAGAAGTTTGTCTGTACTAACGGAGAGATGGGTGTCTGCACGAATGGAGAGAAGGGTGTCTGTATGAATGGAGAGAAGGGTGTCTGTATGAATGGAGAGAAGGGTGTCTGTACTAACGGCGAGAAGTGTGTTTGTACAAATGGCGAAAAGGGTGTCTGTATGAATGGAGAGAAGGGTGTCTGTACTAATGGAGAGAAGGGTGTTTGTAGTAACAGAGAGAAGCGTGTCTGTACGAACGGAGAGAAGGGTGTTTGTAGTAACAGAGAGAAGGGTGTCTGTATGAATGGAGAGAAGGGTGTTTGTTCTCACTGAGAGAAGGGTGTCTGTACTAATGGAGAGAAGGGTGTTTGTACTAACGGAGAGAAGGGTGTTGGTACTAACGGAGAGAAGGCTGTCTGTGCTAATGGAGACGAGGGTGTTTGTTCTCACTGAGAGAAGGGTGTCTGTACTAACGGAGAGAAGGGTGTCTGTACTAACGGAGAGAAGGGTGTCTGTACTAACGGAGAGAAGGGTGTTTGTACTAATGGCGAGAAGGGTGTCTCTACTAACAGAGAGAACGGTGTCTGTGCTGACGGAGAGAAGGGTGTCTGTACTAACGGCGAGGAGGGTGTCTGTATGAATGGAGAGAAGGGTGTCTGTACTAAAGGAGAGAAGTGTGTCTGGACTAACGGAGAGAAGACTGTCTGTACTAACGGAGTGAATGGTGTCTGTACTAACAGAGAGATGGGTGTCTGTCCTAACGGAGAGAAGGGTGTCTGTACTAACGGAGAGAAGGGTGTTTGTACGAACGGAGAGAAGGGTGTCTGTACTCATGGAGAGAAGGGTGTCAGTGCTGACGGAGAGAAGGGTGTCTGTACTAACGGCGAGGAGGGTGTCTGTATGAATGGAGAGAAGGGTGTCTGTACTAAAGGAGAGAAGTGTGTCTGGACTAACGGAGAGAAGAGTGTCTGTACTAACGGAGTGAATGGTGTCTGTACTAACAGAGAGATGGGTGTCTGTCCTAACGGAGAGAAGGGTGTCTGTACTAACGGAGAGAAGGGTGTTTGTACGAACGGAGAGAAGGGTGTCTGTACTCATGGAGAGAAGGGTGTCAGTACTAATGGAGAGAAGGGTGTCTGTATGAATGGAGAGAAGGTTGTCTGTACTAACGGAGACAAGGGTGTTTGTACTAACGGAGAGAAGGGTGTTTGTACTAATGGAGAGAAGGGTGTCTGTGCTAACGGAGAGAAGGGTGTCTGTACTAACAGAGAGAAGGGTGTCTGTACTAACGGAGAGAAGGGTGTCTGTATGAACGGAGAGAAGGGTGTCTGTATGAATGGAGAGAAGGTTGTCTGTACTAACAGAGAGAAGGGTGTTTGCACTAACAGAGAGAAGGGTGTCTGTATGAACGGAGAGAAGGTTGTCTGTACTAATGGAGAGAAGGGTGTTTGTAGTAACAGAGAGAAGGGTGTCTGTATGAATGGAGAGAAGGGTGTCTGTATGAATGGAGAGAAGGGTGTCTGTACGAATGGAGAGAAGGGTGTTTGTAGTAACAGAGAGAAGGGTGTCTGTATGAATGGAGAGAAGGGTGTCTGTACTAATGGAGAGAAGGGTGTCTGTACTAACGGAGAGAAGGCTGTCTGTGCTAATGGAGCAAGGGAGTTTGTTCTAACTGAGAGAAGGGTGTCTGTACTAATGGAGGGAACAGTGTCTGTACTAACGGAGAGAAGGGTGTCTGTATGAATGGAGAGAAGGGTGTCTGTACTAACAGAGAGAAGGGTGTCTGTACGAACGGAGAGAAGGGTGTCTGTACTAATGGAGAGAAGGGTGTCTGTACTAATGGAGAGAAGGGTGTCTGTACTAACAGAGAGAAGGGTGTCTGTACGAACGGAGAGAAGGGTGTCTGTACTAACGGAGAGAAGGGTGTCTGTACTAACGGAGAGAAGGGTGTCTGTACGAACGTAGAGAAGGGTGTTTGTACTGACGGAGAGAAGGGTGTCTGTATGAATGAAGGGAAAGCTGTCTGTGCAAACGGAGAGAAGGGTGTCTGTACTAACGGAGAGAAGGGTGTCTGTACTAACGGAGAGAAGGTTGTCTGTATGAATGGAGAGAAGGGTGTCTGTACTAACGGAGACAAGGGTGTTTGTACTAATGGAGAGAAGGGTGTCTGTGCTAACGGAGAGAAGGGTGTCTGTACTAACAGAGAGAAGGGTGTCTGTATGAACAGAGAGAAGGGTGTCTGTATGAACGGAGAGAAGGGTGTCTATGAATGGAGAGAAGGGTGTCTGTATGAATGGAGAGAAGTGAGTCTGTACTGACGGAGAGAAGGGTGTTTGTACAAATGGCGAGAAGGGTGTCTGTATGAATGGAGAGAAGGGTGTCTGTACTAATGGAGAGAAGGGTGTTTGTAGTAACAGAGAAGGGTGTCTGTATGAATGGAGAGAAGGGTGTCTGTACTAACGGAGAGAAGGCTGTCTGTGCTAATGGAGACGGGTGTTTGTTCTAACTGAGAGAAGGGTGTCTGTACTAATGGAGGGAACAGTGTCTGTACTAACGGAGAGAAGGGTGTTGGTACTAACGGAGAGAAGGGTGTCTGTACTAACGGAGAGAAGGGTGTCTGTACTAATGGAGAGGAGGGTGTCTGTACTAACGGAGAGAAGGGTGTCTGTACTAACGGACAGAAGGGTGTCTGTATGAATGGAGAGAAGGGTGTCTGTATGAATGGAGAGAACGGTGTCTGTACTCATGGAGACAAGGGTGTCTGTACAAATGGAGACAAGGGTGTCTGTACTAATGGAGAGAAGGGTGTCTGTACTAAGGGAGAGAAGGGTGTCTGTACTAATGGAGAGAAGGGTGTCTGTTTGAATGGAGAGAAGGGTGTCTGTATGAATGGAGAGAAGGTTGTCTGTACTAACGGAGAGAAGGGTGTCTGTACTAACGGAGAGAAGGGTGTCTGTACTAACGGAGAGAAGGGTGTCTGTATGAACGGAGAGAAGGGTGTCTGTATGAATGGAGAGAAGGTTGTCTGTACTAACAGAGAGAAGGGTGTTTGCACTAACCGAGAGAAGGGTGTCTGTATGAACGGAGAGAAGGTTGTCTGTACTAATGGAGAGAAGGGTGTTTGTAGTAACAGAGAGAAGGGTGTCTGTATGAATGGAGAGAAGGGTGTCTGTATGAATGGAGAGAAGGGTGTCTGTACTAATGGAGAGAAGGGTGTCTGTACTAACGGAGAGAAGGCTGTCTGCGCTAATGGAGCAAGGGAGTTTGTTCTAACTGAGAGAAGGATGTCTGTACTAATGGAGGGAACAGTGTCTGTACTAACGGAGAGAAGGGTGTTGGTACTAACGGAGAGAAGGGTGTCTGTACTAACGGAGAGAAGGGTGTCTGTACTAACGGAGAGAAGGGTGTCTGTACTAATGGAGAGAAGGGTGTCTGTACGAACAGAGAGAAGGGTGTCTGTACGAACGGAGAGAAGGGTGTCTGTACTAACGGAGAGAAGGGTGTCTGTACTAACGGAGAGAAGGTTGTCTGTATGAATGGAGAGAAGGGTGTCTGTACTAACGGAGACAAGGGTGTTTGTACTAATGGAGAGAAGGGTGTCTGTGCTAACGGAGAGAAGGGTGTCTGTACTAACGGAGAGAAGGGTGTCTGTATGAACAGAGAGAAGGGTGTCTGTATGAATGGAGAGAAGGTTGTCTGTACTAACAGAGAGAAGGGTGTTTGTACTAACAGAGAGAAGGGTGTCTGTATGAACAGAGAGAAGGGTGTCTGTATGAACGGAGAGAAGGGTGTCTGTATGAATGGAGAGAAGGGTGTCTGTATGAATGGAGAGAAGGGAGTCTGTACTGACGGAGAGAAGGGTGTTTGTACAAATGGCGAGAAGGGTGTCTGTATGAATGGAGAGAAGGGTGTCTGTACTAATGGAGAGAAGGGTGTTTGTAGTAACAGAGAAGGGTGTCTGTATGAATGGAGAGAAGGGTGTCTGTACTAACGGAGAGAAGGCTGTCTGTGCTAAGGGAGACAAGGGTGTTTGTTATAACTGAGAGAAGGGTGTCTGTACTAATGGAGGGAACAGTGTCTGTACTAACGGAGAGAAGGGTGTTGGTACTAACGGAGAGAAGGGTGTCTGTACTAACGGAGAGATGGGTGTCTGTACTAATGGAGAGGAGGGTGTCTGTACTAACGGAGAGAAGGGTGTCTGTACTAACGGACAGAAGGGTGTCTGTATGAATGGAGAGAAGGGTGTCTGTATGAATGGAGAGAACGGTGTCTGTACTCATGGAGACAAGGGTGTCTGTACAAATGGAGACAAGGGTGTCTGTACTAATGGAGAGAAGGGTGTCTGTACTAAGGGAGAGAAGGGTGTCTGTACTAATGGAGAGAAGGGTGTCTGTTTGAATGGAGAGAAGGGTGTCTGTATGAATGGAGAGAAGGGTGTCTGTACTAATGGAGACAAGGGTGTCTGTACGAATGGAGAGAAGGGTGTTTGTACTAACGGAGAGAAGGGTGTCTGTACTAACGGAGAGAAGGGTCTCTGTACTAACGGAGAGAAGGGTGTCTGTACTAACGGAGAGATGGGTGTCTGTACTAACAGAGAGAAGGGTGTCTGTACTAACGGAGAGAAGGGTGTCTGTACGAACGGAGAGAAGGGTGTCTGTACTAACGGAGAGAAGGGTGTCTGTACTAACGGAGAGAAGGGTGTCTGTACGAACGGAGAGAAGGGTGTTTGTACTGACGGAGAGAAGGGTGTCTGTACTAATGGAGAGGAGGGTGTCTGTACTAACGGAGAGAAGGGTGTCTGTACTAACAGACAGAAGGTTGTCTGTATGAATGGAGAGAAGGGTGTCTGTATGAATGGAGAGAAGGGTGTCTGTACTAATGGAGACAAGGGTGTCTGTCCTAACGGAGAGAAGGGTGTCTGTACTAACGGAGAGAAGTGTGTCTGTACTAACGGTGAGACGGGTGTCCAATAACGGAGAGAAGGGTGTCTGTACTAATGGAGAGGAGGGTGTCTGTACTAACGGAGAGAAGGGTGTCTGTACTAACAGACAGAAGGTTGTCTGTATGAATGGAGAGAAGGGTGTCTGTATGAATGGAGAGAAGGGTGTCTGTACTAATGGAGAGGAGGGTGTCTGTACTAACGGAGAGAAGGGTGTCTGTACTAACGGAGAGAAGGGTGTCTGTACTAACGGTGAGACGGGTGTCTAATAACGGAGAGAAGGGTGTCTGTACTAACGGAGAGAAAAGTGTCTGTACGAATGGAGCGAATGGTGTTTGTACTAACGGAGAGAAGGGTGTCTGTACGAATGGAGAGAAGGGTGTCTGTACTATCGGAGAGAAGGGTTTCTGTACTAACAGAGAGAAGGGTGTTTGTACTCACGGAGAGAGTGGTGTCTGTACTAACGGAGAGAAGGGTGTCTGTACTAACGGAGAGAAGGGTGTCTGTACTAACAGAGAGAAGGGTGTTTGTACTCACGGAGAGAGTGGTGTCTGTACTAACGGAGAGAAGGGTGTCTGTACTAACGGAGAGAAGGGTGTCTGTACGAATGGAGAGGAAGGTGTCTGTACTAACAGAGAGAAGGGTGTTTGTACTCACGGAGAGAGTGGTGTCTGTACTAACGGAGAGAAGGGTGTCTGTACTAACGGAGAGAAGGGAGTCTGTATGAATGGAGAGAAGGGTGTTTGTACTAATGGAGAGAAGGGTGTCTGTCCGAACGGAGAGAAGGGTGTTTGTACTAACAGAGAGAAGGGTGTCGGTATGAATGGAGAGAAGGGCGTCTGTATGAATGGAGAGAAGGGAGTCTGTACTGACGGAGAGAAGGGTGTTTGTAGTAACAGAGAGAACGGTGTCTGTATGAATGGAGAGAAGGGTGTCTGTATGAATGGAGAGAAGGGTGTCTGTACTAACAGAGAGAAGGGTGTTTGTAGTAACAGAGAGAACGGTGTCTGTATGAATGGAGAGAAGGGTGTCTGTACTAATGGAGAGAAGGGTGTTTGTACTAACAGAGAGAACGGTGTCTGTATGAATGGAGAGAAGGGTGTCTGTATGAATGGAGAGAAGGGTGTCTGTATGAATGGAGAGAAGTTTGTCTGTACTAACGGAGAGATGGGTGTCTGCACGAATGGAGAGAAGGGAGTCTGTATGAATGGAGAGAAGGGTGTCTGTACTAATGGAGAGAAGGGTGTTTGTAGTAACAGAGAGAAGGGTGTCTGTACGAACGGAGAGAAGGGTGTTTGTAGTAACAGAGAGAAGCGTGTCTGTATGAATGGAGAGAAGGGTGTTTGTACTAACGGAGAGAAGGCTGTCTGTGCCTAATGGAGACAAGGGTGTTTGTTCTCACTGAGAGAAGGGTGTCTGTACTAATGGAGAGAAGGGTGTCTGTACTAATGGAGACAAGGGTGTTTGTTCTCACTGAGAGAAGGGTGTCTGTACTAATGGAGAGAAGGGTGTTTGTACTAATGGAGACAAGGGTGTTTGTTCTCACTGAGAGAAGGGTGTCTGTACTAACGGACAGAAGGGTGTATGTACTAACGGAGAGAAGGGTGTTGGTACTAACTGAGAGAAGGGTGTCTGTACTAACGGAGAGAAGGGTGTTTGTACTAACGGAGAGAAGGGTGTCTCTACTAACGGAGAGAAGGGTGTTTGTACTAATGGAGAGAAGGGTGTCTGTGCTAACGGAGAGAAGGGTGTCTGTATGAATGGAGAGAAGGTTGTCTGTACTAACAGAGAGAAGGGTGTTTGCACTAACAGAGAGAAGGGTGTCTGTATGAACGGAGAGAAGGTTGTCTGTACTAATGGAGAGAAGGGTGTTTGTAGTAACGGAGAGAAGGGTGTCTGTATGAATGGAGAGAAGGGTGTCTGTATGAATGGAGAGAAGGGTGTCTGTACGAATGGAGAGAAGGGTGTTTGTAGTAACAGAGAGAAGGGTGTCTGTATGAATGGAGAGAAGGGTGTCTGTACTAATGGAGAGAAGGGTGTTTGTAGTAACAGAGAGAAGGGTGTCTGTATGAATGGAGAGAAGGGTGTCTGTATGAATGGAGAGAAGGGTGTCTGTACTAACGGAGAGAAGGCTGTCTGTGCTAATGGAGCAAGGGAGTTTGTTCTAACTGAGAGAAGGGTGTCTGTACTAATGGAGGGAACAGTGTCTGTACTAACGGAGAGAAGGGTGTTGGTACTAACGGAGAGAAGGGTGTCTGTACTAACGGAGAGAAGGGTGTCTGTACTAACGGAGAGAAGGGTGTCTGTACTACTGGAGAGAAGGGTGTCTGTACTAACGGAGAGAAGGGTGTCTGTACTAACAGAGAGAAGGGTGTCTGTACTAACAGAGAGAAGGGTGTCTGTACGAACGGAGAGAAGGGTGTCTGTACTAATGGAGAGAAGGGTGTCTGTACTAATGGAGAGAAGGGTGTCTGTACTAACAGAGAGAAGGGTGTCTGTACGAACGGAGAGAAGGGTGTCTGTACTAACGGAGAGAAGGGTGTCTGTACTAACGGAGAGAAGGGTGTCTGTACGAACGTAGAGAAGGGTGTTTGTACTGACGGAGAGAAGGGTGTCTGTATGAATGAAGGGAAAGCTGTCTGTGCAAACGGAGAGAAGGGTGTCTGTACTAACGGAGAGAAGGGTGTCTGTACTAACGGAGAGAAGGTTGTCTGTATGAATGGAGAGAAGGGTGTCTGTACTAACGGAGACAAGGGTGTTTGTACTAATGGAGAGAAGGGTGTCTGTGCTAACGGAGAGAAGGGTGTCTGTACTAACGGAGAGAAGGGTGTCTGTATGAACAGAGAGAAGGGTGTCTGTATGAATGGAGAGAAGGTTGTCTGTACTAACAGAGAGAAGGGTGATTGTACTAACAGAGAGAAGGGTGTCTGTATGAACAGAGAGAAGGGTGTCTGTATGAACGGAGAGAAGGGTGTCTATGAATGGAGAGAAGGGTGTCTGTATGAATGGAGAGAAGGGAGTCTGTACTGACGGAGAGAAGGGTGTTTGTACAAATGGCGAGAAGGGTGTCTGTATGAATGGAGAGAAGGGTGTCTGTACTAATGGAGAGAAGGGTGTTTGTAGTAACAGAGAAGGGTGTCTGTATGAATGGAGAGAAGGGTGTCTGTACTAACGGAGAGAAGGCTGTCTGTGCTAATGGAGACAAGGGTGTTTGTTCTAACTGAGAGAAGGGTGTCTGTACTAATGGAGGGAACAGTGTCTGTACTAACGGAGAGAAGGGTGTTGGTACTAACGGAGAGAAGGGTGTCTGTACTAACGGAGAGAAGGGTGTCTGTACGAATGGAGAGGAGGGTGTCTGTACTAACGGAGAGAAGGGTGTCTGTACTAACGGACAGAAGGGTGTCTGTATGAATGGAGAGAAGGGTGTCTGTATGAATGGAGAGAACGGTGTCTGTACTCATGGAGACAAGGGTGTCTGTACAAATGGAGACAAGGGTGTCTGTACTAATGGAGAGAAGGGTGTCTGTACTAAGGGAGAGAAGGGTGTCTGTACTAATGGAGAGAAGGGTGTCTGTTTGAATGGAGAGAAGGGTGTCTGTATGAATGGAGAGAAGGGTGTCTGTACTAATGGAGACAAGGGTGTCTGTACGAATGGAGAGAAGGGTGTTTGTACTAACGGAGAGAAGGGTGTCTGTACTAACGGAGAGAAGGGTGTCTGTACTAACGGAGAGAAGGGTGTCTGTACTAACGGAGAGAAGGGTGTCTGTACTAACGGAGAGAAGGGTGTCTGTACTAACGGAGAGAAGGGTGTCTGTACTAACGGAGAGAAGGGTGTCTGTACTAACGGAGAGAAGGGTGTCTGTACTAACAGAGAGAAGGGTGTCTGTACTAATGGAGAGAAGGGTGTCTGTACTAACGGAGAGAAGGGTGCCTGTACTAACAGAGAGAAGGGTGTCTGTACGAACGGAGAGAAGGGTGTCTGTACTAACGGAGAGAAGGGTGTCTGTACTAACGGAGAGAAGGGTGTCTGTACGAACGGAGAGAAGGGTGTTTGTACTGACGGAGAGAAGGGTGTCTGTACTAATGGAGAGGAGGGTGTCTGTACTAACGGAGAGAAGGGTGTCTGTACTAACAGACAGAAGGTTGTCTGTATGAATGGAGAGAAGGGTGTCTGTATGAATGGAGAGAAGGGTGTCTGTACTAATGGAGACAAGGGTGTCTGTCCTAACGGAGAGAAGGGTGTCTGTACTAACGGAGAGAAGGGTGTCTGTACTAACGGTGAGACGGGTGTCCAATAACGGAGAGAAGGGTGTCTGTACTAATGGAGAGGAGGGTGTCTGTACGAACGGAGAGAAGGGTGTCTGTACTAACAGACAGAAGGTTGTCTGTATGAATGGAGAGAAGGGTGTCTGTATGAATGGAGAGAAGGGTGTCTGTACTAATGGAGAGGAGGGTGTCTGTACTAACGGAGAGAAGGGTGTCTGTACTAACGGAGAGAAGGGTGTCTGTACTAACGGTGAGACGGGTGTCTAATAACGGAGAGAAGGGTGTCTGTACTAACGGAGAGAAAAGTGTCTGTACGAACGGAGCGAATGGTGTTTGTACTAACGGAGAGAAGGGTGTCTGTAGGAACGGAGAGAAGGGTGTCTGTACTAACGGAGAGAAGGGTTTCTGTACTAACAGAGAGAAGGGTGTTTGTACTCACGGAGAGAGTGGTGTCTGTACTAACGGAGAGAAGGGTGTCTGTACGAATGGAGAGGAAGGTGTCTGTACTAACGGAGAGAAGGGAGTCTGTATGAATGGAGAGAAGGGTGTTTGTACTAATGGAGAGAAGGGTGTCTGTCCGAACGGAGAGAAGGGTGTTTGTACTAACAGAGAGAAGGGTGTCGGTATGAATGGAGAGAAGGGCGTCTGTATGAATGGAGAGAAGGGAGTCTGTACTGACGGAGAGAAGGGTGTTTGTAGTAACAGAGAGAACGGTGTCTGTATGAATGGAGAGAAGGGTGTCTGTACTAACAGAGAGAAGGGTGTTTGTAGTAACAGAGAGAACGGTGTCTGTATGAATGGAGAGAAGGGTGTCTGTACTAATGGAGAGAAGGGTGTCTGTATGAATGGAGAGAAGTTTGTCTGTACTAACGGAGAGATGGGTGTCTGCACGAATGGAGAGAAGGGTGTTTGTACTAACAGAGAGAAGGGTGTCTGTATGAATGGAGAGAAGGGTGTTTGTACTAATGGAGAGAAGGGTGTTTGTACTAACGGAGAGAAGGGTGTTGGTACTAACGGAGAGAAGGGTGTCTGTACTAACGGAGAGAAGGGTGTCTGTACTAACGGAGAGAAGGGTGTCTGTACTAACGGAGAGAAGGGTGTTTGTACTAACGGAGAGAAGGGTGTCTGTATGAATGGCGAGAAGGGTGTCTCTACTAACGGAGAGAAGGGTGTCTGTACTAACGGAGAGAAGGGTGTCTGTACTAACGGAGAGAAGGGTGTCTGTACTAACGGAGAGAAGGGTGTCTGTACTAACGGAGAGAAGGGTGTTTGTACTAACGGAGAGAAGGGTGTTTGTACTAATGGCGAGAAGGGTGTCTCTACTAACGGAGAGAAGGGTGTCTGTACTAACAGAGAGAACGGTGTCTGTGCTGACGGAGAGAAGGGTGTTTGTACTAACGGAGAGAAGAGTGTCTGTACTAACGGAGTGAATGGTGTCTGTACTAACAGAGAGATGGGTGTCTGTCCTAACGGAGAGAAGGGTGTCTGTACTAACGGAGAGAAGGGTGTTTGTACGAACGGAGAGAAGGGTGTCTGTACTCATGGAGAGAAGGGTGTCAGTACTAATGGAGAGAAGGGTGTCTGTATGAATGGAGAGAAGGGTGTTTGTAGTAACAGAGAGAACGGTGTCTGTCCGAACGGAGAGAAGGGTGTTTGTAGTAACAGAGAGAACGGTGTCTGTATGAATGGAGAGAAGGGTGTCTGTACTAATGGAGAGAAGGGTGTTTGTAGTAACAGAGAGAACGGTGTCTGTATGAATGGAGAGAAGGGTGTCTGTATGAATGGAGAGAAGGGTGTCTGTATGAATGGAGAGAAGTTTGTCTGTACTAACGGAGAGATGGGTGTCTGCACGAATGGAGAGAAGGGTGTCTGTATGAATGGAGAGAAGGGTGTCTGTATGAATGGAGAGAAGGGTGTCTGTACTAACGGCGAGAAGTGTGTTTGTACAAATGGCGAAAAGGGTGTCTGTATGAATGGAGAGAAGGGTGTCTGTACTAATGGAGAGAAGGGTGTTTGTAGTAACAGAGAGAAGCGTGTCTGTACGAACGGAGAGAAGGGTGTTTGTAGTAACAGAGAGAAGGGTGTCTGTATGAATGGAGAGAAGGGTGTTTGTTCTCACTGAGAGAAGGGTGTCTGTACTAATGGAGAGAAGGGTGTTTGTACTAACGGAGAGAAGGGTGTTGGTACTAACGGAGAGAAGGCTGTCTGTGCTAATGGAGACGAGGGTGTTTGTTCTCACTGAGAGAAGGGTGTCTGTACTAACGGAGAGAAGGGTGTCTGTACTAACGGAGAGAAGGGTGTCTGTACTAACGGAGAGAATGGTGTTTGTACTAATGGCGAGAAGGGTGTCTCTACTAACAGAGAGAACGGTGTCTGTGCTGACGGAGAGAAGGGTGTCTGTACTAACGGCGAGGAGGGTGTCTGTATGAATGGAGAGAAGGGTGTCTGTACTAAAGGAGAGAAGTGTGTCTGGACTAACGGAGAGAAGAGTGTCTGTACTAACGGAGTGAATGGTGTCTGTACTAACAGAGAGATGGGTGTCTGTCCTAACGGAGAGAAGGGTGTCTGTACTAACGGAGAGAAGGGTGTTTGTACGAACGGAGAGAAGGGTGTCTGTACTCATGGAGAGAAGGGTGTCAGTGCTGACGGAGAGAAGGGTGTCTGTACTAACGGCGAGGAGGGTGTCTGTATGAATGGAGAGAAGGGTGTCTGTACTAAAGGAGAGAAGTGTGTCTGGACTAACGGAGAGAAGAGTGTCTGTACTAACGGAGTGAATGGTGTCTGTACTAACAGAGAGATGGGTGTCTGTCCTAACGGAGAGAAGGGTGTCTGTACTAACGGAGAGAAGGGTGTTTGTACGAACGGAGAGAAGGGTGTCTGTACTCATGGAGAGAAGGGTGTCAGTACTAATGGAGAGAAGGGTGTCTGTATGAATGGAGAGAAGGTTGTCTGTACTAACGGAGACAAGGGTGTTTGTACTAACGGAGAGAAGGGTGTTTGTACTAATGGAGAGAAGGGTGTCTGTGCTAACGGAGAGAAGGGTGTCTGTACTAACAGAGAGAAGGGTGTCTGTACTAACGGAGAGAAGGGTGTCTGTATGAACGGAGAGAAGGGTGTCTGTATGAATGGAGAGAAGGTTGTCTGTACTAACAGAGAGAAGGGTGTTTGCACTAACAGAGAGAAGGGTGTCTGTATGAACGGAGAGAAGGTTGTCTGTACTAATGGAGAGAAGGGTGTTTGTAGTAACAGAGAGAAGGGTGTCTGTATGAATGGAGAGAAGGGTGTCTGTATGAATGGAGAGAAGGGTGTCTGTACGAATGGAGAGAAGGGTGTTTGTAGTAACAGAGAGAAGGTTGTCTGTATGAATGGAGAGAAGGGTGTCTGTACTAATGGAGAGAAGGGTGTCTGTACTAACGGAGAGAAGGCTGTCTGTGCTAATGGAGCAAGGGAGTTTGTTCTAACTGAGAGAAGGGTGTCTGTACTAATGGAGGGAACAGTGTCTGTACTAACGGAGAGAAGGGTGTTGGTACTAACGGAGAGAAGGGTGTCTGTACTAACGGAGAGAAGGGTGTCTGTACTAACGGAGAGAAGGGTGTCTGTACTAATGGAGAGAAGGGTGTCTGTACGAACAGAGAGAAGGCTGTCTGTACGAACGGAGAGAAGGGTGTCTGTACTAACGGAGAGAAGGGTGTCTGTACTAACGGAGAGAAGGTTGTCTGTATGAATGGAGAGAAGGGTGTCTGTACTAACGGAGACAAGGGTGTTTGTACTAATGGAGAGAAGGGTGTCTGTGCTAATGGAGAGAAGGGTGTCTGTACTAACGGAGAGAAGGGTGTCTGTATGAACAGAGAGAAGGGTGTCTGTATGAATGGAGAGAAGGTTGTCTGTACTAACAGAGAGAAGGGTGTTTGTACTAACAGAGAGAAGGGTGTCTGTATGAACAGAGAGAAGGGTGTCTGTATGAACGGAGAGAAGGGTGTCTGTATGAACAGAGAGAAGGGTGTCTGTATGAATGGAGAGAAGGGAGTCTGTTCTGACGGAGAGAAGGGTGTTTGTACAAATGGCGAGAAGGGTGTCTGTATGAATGGAGAGAAGGGTGTCTGTACTAATGGAGAGAAGGGTGTTTGTAGTAACAGAGAAGGGTGTCTGTATGAATGGAGAGAAGGGTGTCTGTACTAACGGAGAGAAGGCTGTCTGTGCTAATGGAGACAAGGGTGTTTGTTCAAACTGAGAGAAGGGTGTCTGTACTAATGGAGGGAACAGTGTCTGTACTAACGGAGAGAAGGGTGTTGGTACTAACGGAGAGAAGGGTGTCTGTACTAACGGAGAGAAGGGTGTCTGTACTAATGGAGAGGAGGGTGTCTGTACTAACGGAGAGAAGGGTGTCTGTACTAACGGACAGAAGGGTGTCTGTATGAATGGAGAGAAGGGTGTCTGTATGAATGGAGAGAACGGTGTCTGTACTCATGGAGACAAGGGTGTCTGTACAAATGGAGACAAGGGTGTCTGTACTAATGGAGAGAAGGGTGTCTGTACTAAGGGAGAGAAGGGTGTCTGTACTAATGGAGAGAAGGGTGTCTGTTTGAATGGAGAGAAGGGTGTCTGTATGAATGGAGAGAAGGGTGTCTGTACTAATGGAGACAAGGGTGTCTGTACGAATGGAGAGAAGGGTGTTTGTACTAACGGAGAGAAGGGTGTCTGTACTAACGGAGAGAAGGGTGTCTGTACTAACGGAGAGAAGGGTGTCTGTACTAACGGAGAGAAGGGTGTCTGTACTAACGGAGAGAAGGGTGTCTGTACTAACGGAGAGAAGGGTGTCTGTACGAACGGAGAGAAGGGTGTCTGTACTAACGGAGAGAAGGGTGTCTGTACTGACGGAGAGAAGGGTGTCTGTACTAATGGAGAGGAGGGTGTCTGTACTAACGGAGAGAAGGGTGTCTGTACTAACAGACAGAAGGTTGTCTGTATGAATGGAGAGAAGGGTGTCTGTATGAATGGAGAGAAGGGTGTCTGTACTAATGGAGACAAGGGTGTCTGTCCTAACGGAGAGAAGGGTGTCTGTACTAACGGAGAGAAGGGTGTCTGTACTAACGGTGAGACGGGTGTCCAATAACGGAGAGAAGGGTGTCTGTACTAATGGAGAGGAGGGTGTCTGTACTAACGGAGAGAAGGGTGTCTGTACTAACAGACAGAAGGTTGTCTGTATGAATGGAGAGAAGGGTGTCTGTATGAATGGAGAGAAGGGTGTCTGTACTAATGGAGAGGAGGGTGTCTGTACTAACGGAGAGAAGGGTGTCTGTACTAACGGTGAGACGGGTGTCTAATAACGGAGAGAAGGGTGTCTGTACTAACGGAGAGAAAAGTGTCTGTACGAATGGAGCGAATGGTGTTTGTACTAACGGAGAGAAGGGTGTCTGTACGAACGGAGAGAAGGGTGTCTGTACTAACGGAGAGAAGGGTGTCTGTACTAACGGAGAGAAGGGTGTCTGTACTCACGGAGAGAGTGGTGTCTGTACTAACGGAGAGAAGGGTGTCTGTACGAATAGAGAGGAAGGTGTCTGTACTAACGGAGAGAAGGGAGTCTGTATGAATGGAGAGAAGGGTGTTTGTACTAATGGAGAGAAGGGTGTCTGTCCGAACGGAGAGAATGGTGTTTGTAGTAACAGAGAGAACGGTGTCTGTATGAATGGAGAGAAGGGTGTCTGTACTAATGGAGAGAAGGGTGTTTGTAGTAACAGAGAGAACGGTGTCTGTATGAATCGAGAGAAGGGTGTCTGTATGAATGGAGAGAAGGGTGTCTGTATGAATGGAGAGAAGTTTGTCTGTACTAACGGAGAGATGGGTGTCTGCACGAATGGAGAGAAGGGAGTCTGTATGAATGGAGAGAAGGGTGTCTGTACTAATGGCGAGAAGGGTGTTTGTAGTAACAGAGAGAAGGGTGTCTGTACGAACGGAGAGAAGGGTGTTTGTAGTAACAGAGAGAAGCGTGTCTGTATGAATGGGGAGAAGGGTGTTTGTACTAACGGAGAGAAGGCTGTCTGTGCCTAATGGAGACAAGGGTGTTTGTTCTCACTGAGAGAAGGGTGTCTGTACTAATGGAGAGAAGGGTGTTTGTACTAACGGAGAGAAGGGTGTTGGTACTAACTGAGAGAAGGGTGTCTGTACTAACGGAGAGAAGGGTGTTTGTACTAATGGCGAGAAGGGTGTCTCTACTAACGGAGAGAAGGGTGTTTGTACTAATGGAGAGAAGGGTGTCTGTGCTAACGGAGAGAAGGGTGTCTGTACTAACAGAGAGAAGGGCGTCTGTATGAACGGAGAGAAGGGTGTCTGTATGAATGGAGAGAAGGTTGTCTGTACTAACAGAGAGAAGGGTGTTTGCACTAACAGAGAGAAGGGTGTCTGTATGAACGGAGAGAAGGTTGTCTGTACTAATGGAGAGAAGGGTGTTTGTAGTAACGGAGAGAAGGGTGTCTGTATGAATGGAGAGAAGGGTGTCTGTATGAATGGAGAGAAGGGTGTCTGTACGAATGGAGAGAAGGGTGTTTGTAGTAACAGAGAGAAGGGTGTCTGTATGAATGGAGAGAAGGGTGTCTGTACTAATGGAGAGAAGGGTGTTTGTAGTAACAGAGAGAAGGGTGTCTGTATGAATGGAGAGAAGGGTGTCTGTATGAATGGAGAGAAGGGTGTCTGTACTAACGGAGAGAAGGCTGTCTGTGCTAATGGAGCAAGGGAGTTTGTTCTAACTGAGAGAAGGGTGTCTGTACTAATGGAGGGAACAGTGTCTGTACTAACGGAGAGAAGGGTGTTGGTACTAACGGAGAGAAGGGTGTCTGTACTAACGGAGAGAAGGGTGTCTGTACTAACGGAGAGAAGGGTGTCTGTACTAATGGAGAGAAGGGTGTCTGTACTAACAGAGAGAAGGGTGTCTGTACTAACAGAGAGAAGGGTGTCTGTACGAACGGAGAGAAGGGTGTCTGTACTAATGGAGAGAAGGGTGTCTGTACTAATGGAGAGAAGGGTGTCTGTACTAACAGAGAGAAGGGTGTCTGTACGAACGGAGAGAAGGGTGTCTGTACTAACGGAGAGAAGGGTGTCTGTACTAACGGAGAGAAGGGTGTCTGTACGAACGTAGAGAAGGGTGTTTGTACTGACGGAGAGAAGGGTGTCTGTATGAATGAAGGGAAAGCTGTCTGTGCAAACGGAGAGAAGGGTGTCTGCACTAACGGAGAGAAGGGTGTCTGTACTAACGGAGAGAAGGTTGTCTGTATGAATGGAGAGAAGGGTGTCTGTACTAACGGAGACAAGGGTGTTTGTACTAATGGAGAGAAGGGTGTCTGTGCTAACGGAGAGAAGGGTGTCTGTACTAACGGAGAGAAGGGTGTCTGTATGAACAGAGAGAACGGTGTCTGTACTAACGGTGAGACGGGTGTCTAATAACGGAGAGAAGGGTGTCTGTACTAACGGAGAGAAAAGTGTCTGTACGAACGGAGCGAATGGTGTTTGTACTAACGGAGAGAAGGGTGTCTGTACGAACGGAGAGAAGGGTGTCTGTTCTAACGGAGAGAAGAGTTTCTGTACTAACAGAGAGAAGGGTGTTTGTACTCACGGAGCGAGTGGTGTCTGTTCTAACGGAGAGAAGGGTGTCTGTACTAACGGAGAGAAGGGTGTCTGTACTCACGGAGAGAGTGGTGTCTGTACTAACGGAGAGAAGGGTGTCTGTACGAATGGAGAGGAAGGTGTCTGTACTAACGGAGAGAAGGGAGTCTGTATGAATGGAGAGAAGGGTGTTTGTACTAATGGAGCGAAGGGTGTCTGTCCGAACGGAGAGAAGGGTGTTTGTAGTAACAGAGAGAATGGTGTCTGTATGAATGGAGAGAAGGGTGTCTGTACTAATGGAGAGAAGGGTGTTTGTAGTAACAGAGAGAACGGTGTCTGTATGAATGGAGAGAAGGGTGTCTGTATGAATGGAGAGAAGGGTGTCTGTATGAATGGAGAGAAGTTTGTCTGTACTAACGGAGAGATGGGTGTCTGCACGAATGGAGAGAAGGGAGTCTGTATGAATGGAGAGAAGGGTGTTTGTACTAATGGAGAGAAGGGTGTTTGTAGTAACAGAGAGAACGGTGTCTGTATGAATCGAGAGAAGGGTGTCTGTATGAATGGAGAGAAGGGTGTCTGTATGAATGGAGAGAAGTTTGTCTGTACTAACGGAGAGATGGGTGTCTGCACGAATGGAGAGAAGGTAGTCTGTATGAATGGAGAGAAGGGTGTCTGTACTAATGGCGAGAAGGGTGTTTGTAGTAACAGAGAGAAGGGTGTCTGTACGAACGGAGAGAAGGGTGTTTGTAGTAACAGAGAGAAGCGTGTCTGTATGAATGGAGAGAAGGGTGTTTGTACTAACGGAGAGAAGGCTGTCTGTGCCTAATGGAGACAAGGGTGTTTGTTCTCACTGAGAGAAGGGTGTCTGTACTAATGGAGAGAAGGGTGTTTGTACTAACGGAGAGAAGGGTGTTGGTACTAACTGAGAGAAGGGTGTCTGTACTAACGGAGAGAAGGGTGTCTGTACTAACGGAGAGAAGGGTGTTTGTACTAATGGCGAGAAGGGTGTCTCTACTAACGGAGAGAAGGGTGTTTGTACTAATGGAGAGAAGGGTGTCTGTGCTAACGGAGAGAAGGGTGTCTGTACTAACGGAGAGAAGGGCGTCTGTATGAACGGAGAGAAGGGTGTCTGTATGAATGGAGAGAAGGTTGTCTGTACTAACAGAGAGAAGGGTGTTTGCACTAACAGAGAGAAGGGTGTCTGTATGAACGGAGAGAAGGTTGTCTGTACTAATGGAGAGAAGGGTGTTTGTAGTAACGGAGAGAAGGGTGTCTGTATGAATGGAGAGAAGGGTGTCTGTATGAATGGAGAGAAGGGTGTCTGTACGAATGGAGAGAAGGGTGTTTGTAGTAACAGAGAGAAGGGTGTCTGTATGAATGGAGAGAAGGGTGTCTGTACTAATGGAGAGAAGGGTGTTTGTAGTAACAGAGAGAAGGGTGTCTGTATGAATGGAGAGAAGGGTGTCTGTATGAATGGAGAGAAGGGTGTCTGTACTAACGGAGAGAAGGCTGTCTGTGCTAATGGAGCAAGGGAGTTTGTTCTAACTGAGAGAAGGGTGTCTGTACTAATGGAGGGAACAGTGTCTGTACTAACGGAGAGAAGGGTGTTGGTACTAACGGAGAGAAGGGTGTCTGTACTAACGGAGAGAAGGGTGTCTGTACTAACGGAGAGAAGGGTGTCTGTACTAATGGAGAGAAGGGTGTCTGTACTAACAGAGAGAAGGGTGTCTGTACTAACAGAGAGAAGGGTGTCTGTACTAACAGAGAGAAGGGTGTTTGTACGAACGGAGAGAAGGGTGTCTGTACTAATGGAGAGAAGGGTGTCTGTACTAATGGAGAGAAGGGTGTCTGTACTAACAGAGAGAAGGGTGTCTGTACGAACGGAGAGAAGGGTGTCTGTACTAACGGAGAGAAGGGTGTCTGTACTAACGGAGAGAAGGGTGTCTGTACGAACGTAGAGAAGGGTGTTTGTACTGACGGAGAGAAGGGTGTCTGTATGAATGAAGGGAAAGCTGTCTGTGCAAACGGAGAGAAGGGTGTCTGTACTAACGGAGAGAAGGGTGTCTGTACTAACGGAGAGAAGGTTGTCTGTATGAATGGAGAGAAGGGTGTCTGTACTAACGGAGACAAGGGTGTTTGTACTAATGGAGAGAAGGGTGTCTGTGCTAACGGAGAGAAGGGTGTCTGTACTAACGGAGAGAAGGGTGTCTGTATGAACAGAGAGAAGGGTGTCTGTACTAACGGTGAGACGGGTGTCTAATAACGGAGAGAAGGGTGTCTGTACTAACGGAGAGAAAAGTGTCTGTACGAACGGAGCGAATGGTGTTTGTACTAACGGAGAGAAGGGTGTCTGTACGAACGGAGAGAAGGGTGTCTGTACTAACGGAGAGAAGAGTTTCTGTACTAACAGAGAGAAGGGTGTTTGTACTCACGGAGCGAGTGGTGTCTGTTCTAACGGAGAGAAGGGTGTCTGTACTAACGGAGAGAAGGGTGTCTGTACTCACGGAGAGAGTGGTGTCTGTACTAACGGAGAGAAGGGTGTCTGTACGAATGGAGAGGAAGGTGTCTGTACTGACGGAGAGAAGGGAGTCTGTATGAATGGAGAGAAGGGTGTTTGTACTAATGGAGAGAAGGGTGTCTGTCCGAACGGAGAGAAGGGTGTTTGTAGTAACAGAGAGAACGGTGTCTGTATGAATGGAGAGAAGGGTGTCTGTACTAATGGAGAGAAGGGTGTTTGTAGTAACAGAGAGAACGGTGTCTGTATGAATGGAGAGAAGGGTGTCTGTATGAATGGAGAGAAGGGTGTCTGTATGAATGGAGAGAAGTTTGTCTGTACTAACGGAGAGATGGGTGTCTGCACGAATGGAGAGAAGGGAGTCTGTATGAATGGAGAGAAGGGTGTCTGTACTAATGGAGAGAAGGGTGTTTGTAGTAACAGAGAGAAGGGTGTCTGTACGAACGGAGAGAAGGGTGTTTGTAGTAACAGAGAGAAGCGTGTCTGTATGAATGGAGAGAAGGGTGTTTGTACTAACGGAGAGAAGGCTGTCTGTGCCTAATGGAGACAAGGGTGTTTGTTCTCACTGAGAGAAGGGTGTCTGTACTAATGGAGAGAAGGGTGTTTGTACTAACGGAGAGAAGGGTGTTGGTACTAACTGAGAGAAGGGTGTCTGTACTAACGGAGAGAAGGGTGTCTGTACTAACGGAGAGAAGGGTGTTTGTACTAATGGCGAGAAGGGTGTCTCTACTAACGGAGAGAAGGGTGTTTGTACTAATGGAGAGAAGGGTGTCTGTGCTAACGGAGAGAAGGGTGTCTGTACTAACGGAGAGAAGGGTGTCTGTATGAACGGAGAGAAGGGTGTCTGTATGAATGGAGAGAAGGTTGTCTGTACTAACAGAGAGAAGGGTGTTTGCACTAACAGAGAGAAGGGTGTCTGTATGAACGGAGAGAAGGTTGTCTGTACTAATGGAGAGAAGGGTGTTTGTAGTAACGGAGAGAAGGGTGTCTGTATGAATGGAGAGAAGGGTGTCTGTATGAATGGAGAGAAGGGTGTCTGTACGAATGGAGAGAAGGGTGTTTGTAGTAACAGAGAGAAGGGTGTCTGTATGAATGGAGAGAAGGGTGTCTGTACTAATGGAGAGAAGGGTGTTTGTAGTAACAGAGAGAAGGGTGTCTGTATGAATGGAGAGAAGGGTGTCTGTATGAATGGAGAGAAGGGTGTCTGTACTAACGGAGAGAAGGCTGTCTGTGCTAATGGAGCAAGGGAGTTTGTTCTAACTGAGAGAAGGGTGTCTGTACTAATGGAGGGAACAGTGTCTGTACTAACGGAGAGAAGGGTGTTGGTACTAACGGAGAGAAGGGTGTCTGTACTAACGGAGAGAAGGGTGTCTGTACTAACGGAGAGAAGGGTGTCTGTACTAATGGAGAGAAGGGTGTCTGTACTAACAGAGAGAAGGGTGTCTGTACTAACAGAGAGAAGGGTGTCTGTACTAACAGAGAGAAGGGTGTCTGTACGAACGGAGAGAAGGGTGTCTGTACTAATGGAGAGAAGGGTGTCTGTACTAATGGAGAGAAGGGTGTCTGTACTAACAGAGAGAAGGGTGTCTGTACGAACGGAGAGAAGGGTGTCTGTACTAACGGAGAGAAGGGTGTCTGTACTAACGGAGAGAAGGGTGTCTGTACGAACGTAGAGAAGGGTGTTTGTACTGACGGAGAGAAGGGTGTCTGTATGAATGAAGGGAAAGCTGTCTGTGCAAACGGAGAGAAGGGTGTCTGTACTAACGGAGAGAAGGGTGTCTGTACTCACGGAGAGAAGGTTGTCTGTATGAATGGAGAGAAGGGTGTCTGTACTAACGGAGACAAGGGTGTTTGTACTAATGGAGAGAAGGGTGTCTGTGCTAACGGAGAGAAGGGTGTCTGTGCTAACGGAGAGAAGGGTGTCTGTACTAACGGAGAGAAGGGTGTCTGTATGAACAGAGAGAAGGGTGTCTGTATGAACGGAGAGAAGGGTGTCTATGAATGGAGAGAAGGGTGTCTGTATGAATGGAGAGAAGGGAGTCTGTACTGACGGAGAGAAGGGTGTTTGTACAAATGGCGAGAAGGGTGTCTGTATGAATGGAGAGAAGGGTGTCTGTACTAATGGAGAGAAGGGTGTTTGTAGTAACAGAGAAGGGTGTCTGTATGAATGGAGAGAAGGGTGTCTGTACTAACGGAGAGAAGGCTGTCTGTGCTAATGGAGACAAGGGTGTTTGTTCTAACTGAGAGAAGGGTGTCTGTACTAATGGAGGGAACAGTGTCTGTACTAACGGAGAGAAGGGTGTTGGTACTAACGGAGAGAAGGGTGTCTGTACTAACGGAGAGAAGGGTGTCTGTACTAATGGAGAGGAGGGTGTCTGTACTAACGGAGAGAAGGGTGTCTGTACTAACGGACAGAAGGGTGTCTGTATGAATGGAGAGAAGGGTGTCTGTATGAATGGAGAGAACGGTGTCTGTACTCATGGAGACAAGGGTGTCTGTACAAATGGAGACAAGGGTGTCTGTACTAATGGAGAGAAGGGTGTCTGTACTAAGGGAGAGAAGGGTGTCTGTACTAATGGAGAGAAGGGTGTCTGTTTGAATGGAGAGAAGGGTGTCTGTATGAATGGAGAGAAGGGTGTCTGTACTAATGGAGACAAGGGTGTCTGTACGAATGGAGAGAAGGGTGTTTGTACTAACGGAGAGAAGGGTGTCTGTACTAACGGAGAGAAGGGTGTCTGTACTAACGGAGAGAAGGGTGTCTGTACTAACGGAGAGAAGGGTGTCTGTACTAACGGAGAGAAGGGTGTCTGTACTAACAGAGAGAAGGGTGTCTGTACTAACGGAGAGAAGGGTGTCTGTACTAACAGAGAGAATGGTGTCTGTACTAACGGAGAGAAGGGTGTCTGTACTAACAGAGAGAAGGGTGTCTGTACTAACGGAGAGAAGGGTGTCTGTACTAACGGAGAGAAGGGTGTCTGTACTAACAGAGAGAAGGGTGTCTGTACGAACGGAGAGAAGGGTGTCTGTACTAACGGAGAGAAGGGTGTCTGTACGAACGGAGAGAAGGGTGTTTGTACTGACGGAGAGAAGGGTGTCTGTACTAATGGAGAGGAGGGTGTCTGTACTAACGGAGAGAAGGGTGTCTGTACTAACGGAGAGAAGGGTGTCTGTACTAACAGAGAGAAGGGTGTCTGTACGAACGGAGAGAAGGCTGTCTGTACTAACGGAGAGAAGGGTGTCTGTACTAACGGAGAGAAGGGTGTCTGTACGAACGGAGAGAAGGGTGTTTGTACTGACGGAGAGAAGGGTGTCTGTACTAATGGAGAGGAGGGTGTCTGTACTAACGGAGAGAAGGGTGTCTGTACTAACAGACAGAAGGTTGTCTGTATGAATGGAGAGAAGGGTGTCTGTATGAATGGAGAGAAGGGTGTCTGTACTAATGGAGACAAGGGTGTCTGTCCTAACGGAGAGAAGGGTGTCTGTACTAACGGAGAGAAGGGTGTCTGTACTAACGGTGAGACGGGTGTCCAATAACGGAGAGAAGGGTGTCTGTACTAATGGAGAGGAGGGTGTCTGTACGAACGGAGAGAAGGGTGTCTGTACTAACAGACAGAAGGTTGTCTGTATGAATGGAGAGAAGGGTGTCTGTATGATTGGAGAGAAGGGTGTCTGTACTAACGGAGAGAAGGGTGTCTGTACTAACGGAGAGAAGGGTGTCTGTACTAACGGTGAGACGGGTGTCTAATAACGGAGAGAAGGGTGTCTGTACTAACGGAGAGAAAAGTGTCTGTACGAACGGAGCGAATGGTGTTTGTACTAACGGAGAGAAGGGTGTCTGTACTAACGGAGAGAAGGGTGTCTGTACTAACGGAGAGAAGGGTGTCTGTACGAATGGGGAGGAAGGTGTCTGTACTAACGGAGAGAAGGGAGTCTGTATGAATGGAGAGAAGGGTGTTTGTACTAATGGAGAGAAGGGTGTCTGTCCGAACGGAGAGAAGGGTGTTTGTACTAACAGAGAGAAGGGTGTCGGTATGAATGGAGAGAAGGGCGTCTGAATGAATGGAGAGAAGGGAGTCTGTACTGACGGAGAGAAGGGTGTTTGTAGTAACAGAGAGAAGGGTGTTTGTCGTAACAGAGAGAACGGTGTCTGTATGAATGGAGAGAAGGGTGTCTGTACTAATGGAGAGAAGGGTGTCTGTACTAACAGAGAGAAGGGTGTTTGTCGTAACAGAGAGAACGGTGTCTGTATGAATGGAGAGAAGGGTGTCTGTACTAATGGAGAGAAGGGTGTCTGTATGAATGGAGAGAAGTTTGTCTGTACTAACGGAGAGATGGGTGTCTGCACGAATGGAGAGAAGGGTGTTTGTACTGACGGAGAGAAGGGTGTCTGTACTAATGGAGAGGAGGGTGTCTGTACTAACGGAGAGAAGGGTGTCTGTACTAACAGACAGAAGGTTGTCTGTATGAATGGAGAGAAGGGTGTCTGTATGAATGGAGAGAAGGGTGTCTGTACTAATGGAGACAAGGGTGTCTGTCCTAACGGAGAGAAGGGTGTCTGTACTAACGGAGAGAAGGGTGTCTGTACTAACGGAGAGAAGGGTGTCTGTACTAACGGAGAGAAGGGTGTCTGTACTAACGGAGAGAAGGGTGTCTGTACTAATGGAGAGGAGGGTGTCTGTACTGACGGAGAGAAGGGTGTCTGTACTAACGGAGAGAAGGGTGTCTGTACTAATGGAGAGGAGGGTGTCTGTACTGACGGAGAGAAGGGTGTCTGTACTAATGGAGAGGAGGGTGTCTGTACTAACGGAGAGAAGGGTGTCTGTACTAACGGAGAGAAGGGTGTCTGTACTAATGGAGAGGAGGGTGTCTGTACTGACGGAGAGAAGGGTGTCTGTCCTAATGGAGAGGAGGGTGTCTGTACTAACGGAGAGAAGGGTGTCTGTACTAACAGACAGAAGGTTGTCTGTATGAATGGAGAGAAGGGTGTCTGTATGAATGGAGAGAAAGGTGTCTGTACTAATGGAGACAAGGGTGTCTGTCCTAACGGTGAGAAGGGTGTCTGTACTAACGGAGAGAAGGGTGTCTGTACTAACGGTGAGACGGGTGTCCAATAACGGAGAGAAGGGTGTCTGTACTAATGGAGAGGAGAGTGTCTGTACTAACGGAGAGAAGGGTGTCTGTACTAACAGACAGAAGGTTGTCTGTATGAATGGAGAGAAGGGTGTCTGTATGAATGGAGAGAAGGGTGTCTGTACTAATGGAGAGGAGGGTGTCTGTACTAACGGAGAGAAGGGTGTCTGTACTAACGGAGAGAAGGGTGTCTGTACTAACGGTGAGACGGGTGTCTAATAACGGAGAGAAGGGTGTCTGTACGAACGGAGAGAAGGGTGTCTGTACTAACGGAGAGAAGGGTTTCTGTACTAACGGAGAGAAGGGTTTCTGTACTAACAGAGAGAAGGGTGTTTGTACTCACGGACAGAGTGGTGTCTGTACTAACGGAGAGAAGGGTGTCTGTACCAACGGAGAGAAGGGAGTCTGTATGAATGGAGAGAAGGGTGTTTGTACTAATGGAGAGAAGGGTGTCTGTCCGAACGGAGAGAAGGGTGTCTGTATGAATGGAGAGAAGGGTGTTTGTACTAATGGAGAGAAGGGTGTCTGTCCGAACGGAGAGAAGGGTGTTTGTACTAACAGAGAGAAGGGTGTCGGTATGAATGGAGAGAAGGGCGTCTGTATGAATGGAGAGAAGGGAGTCTGTACTGACGGAGAGAAGGGTGTTTGTAGTAACAGAGAGAACGGTGTCTGTATGAATGGAGAGAAGGGTGTCTGTATGAATGGAGAGAAGGGTGTCTGTACTAACAGAGAGAAGGGTGTTTGTAGTAACAGAGAGAACGGTGTCTGTATGAATGGAGAGAAGGGTGTCTGTACTAATGGAGAGAAGGGTGTTTGTAGTAACAGAGAGAACGGTGTCTGTATGAATGGAGAGAAGGGTGTCTGTATGAATGGAGAGAAGGGTGTCTGTATGAATGGAGAGAAGTTTGTCTGTACTAACGGAGAGATGGGTGTCTGCACGAATGGAGAGAAGGGAGTTTGTATGAATGGAGAGAAGGGAGTCTGTACTGACGGAGAGAAGGGTGTTTGTAGTAACAGAGAGAACGGTGTCTGTATGAATGGAGAGAAGGGTGTCTGTATGAATGGAGAGAAGGGTGTCTGTACTAACAGAGAGAAGGGTGTTTGTAGTAACAGAGAGAACGGTGTCTGTATGAATGGAGAGAAGGGTGTCTGTACTAATGGAGAGAAGGGTGTTTGTAGTAACAGAGAGAACGGTGTCTGTATGAATGGAGAGAAGGGTGTCTGTATGAATGGAGAGAAGGGTGTCTGTATGAATGGAGAGAAGTTTGTCTGTACTAACGGAGAGATGGGTGTCTGCACGAATGGAGAGAAGGGAGTTTGTATGAATGGAGAGAAGGGAGTCTGTCCTGACGGCGAGAAGTGTGTTTGTACAGATGGCGAAAAGGGTGTCTGTATGAATGGAGAGAAGGGTGTCTGTACTAATGGAGAGAAGGGTGTCTGTATGAATGGAGAGAAGGGTGTCTGTACTGACGGCGAGAAGTGTGTTTGTACAGATGGCGAAAAGGGTGTCTGTATGAATGGAGAGAAGGGTGTCTGTACTAATGGAGAGAAGGGTGTTTGTAGTAACAGAGAGAAGGGTGTCTGTACGAACGGAGAGAAGGGTGTTTGTAGTAACAGAGAGAAGCGTGTCTGTATGAATGGAGAGAAGGGTGTTTGTACTAACGGAGAGAAGGCTGTCTGTGCCTAATGGAGACAAGGGTGTTTGTTCTCACTGAGAGAAGGGTGTCTGTACTAATGAAGAGAAGGGTGTTTGTACTAACGGAGAGAAGGGTGTTGGTACTAACTGAGAGAAGGGTGTCTGTACTAACGGAGAGAAGGGTGTTTGTACTAACGGAGAGAAGGGTGTTTGTACTAATGGCGAGAAGGGTGTCTCTACTAACGGAGAGAAGGGTGTTTGTACTAATGGAGAGAAGGGTGTCTGTGCTAACGGAGAGAAGGGTGTCTGTACTAACGGAGAGAAGGGTGTCTGTATGAACGGAGAGAAGGGTGTCTGTATGAATGGAGAGAAGGTTGTCTGTACTAACAGAGAGAAGGGTGTTTGCACTAACAGAGAGAAGGGTGTTTGCACTAACAGAGAGAAGGGTGTCTGTATGAACGGAGAGAAGGGTGTTTGTAGTAACGGAGAGAAGGGTGTCTGTATGAATGGAGAGAAGGGTGTCTGTATGAATGGAGAGAAGGGTGTCTGTACGAATGGAGAGAAGGGTGTTTGTAGTAACAGAGAGAAGGGTGTCTGTATGAATGGAGAGAAGGGTGTCTGTACTAATGGAGAGAAGGGTGTTTGTAGTAACAGAGAGAAGGGTGTCTGTATGAATGGAGAGAAGGGTGTCTGTATGAATGGAGAGAAGGGTGTCTGTACTAACGGAGAGAAGGCTGTCTGTGCTAATGGAGCAAGGGAGTTTGTTCTAACTGAGAGAAGGGTGTCTGTACTAATGGAGGGAACAGTGTCTGTACTAACGGAGAGAAGGGTGTTGGTACTAACGGAGAGAAGGGTGTCTGTACTAACGGAGAGAAGGGTGTCTGTACTAACGGAGAGAAGGGTGTCTGTACTAATGGAGAGAAGGGTGTCTGTACTAACAGAGAGAAGGGTGTCTGTACTAACAGAGAGAAGGGTGTCTGTACTAACAGAGAGAAGGGTGTCTGTAAGAACGGAGAGAAGGGTGTCTGTACTAATGGAGAGAAGGGTGTCTGTACTAATGGAGAGAAGGGTGTCTGTACTAACACAGAGAAGGGTGTCTGTACGAACGGAGAGAAGGGTGTCTGTACTAACAGAGAGAAGGGTGTCTGTACGAACGGAGAGAAGGGTGTCTGTACTAACGGAGAGAAGGGTGTCTGTACTAACGGAGAGAAGGGTGTCTGTACGAACGTAGAGAAGGGTGTTTGTACTGACGGAGAGAAGGGTGTCTGTATGAATGAAGGGAAAGCTGTCTGTGCAAACGGAGAGAAGGGTGTCTGTACTAACGGAGAGAAGGGTGTCTGTACTAACGGAGAGAAGGTTGTCTGTATGAATGGAGAGAAGGGTGTCTGTACTAACGGAGACAAGGGTGTTTGTACTAATGGAGAGAAGGGTGTCTGTGCTAACGGAGAGCAGGGTGTCTGTACTAACGGAGAGAAGGGTGTCCGTATGAACAGAGAGAAGGGTGTCTGTATGAATGGAGAGAAGGTTGTCTGTACTAACAGAGAGAAGGGTGATTGTACTAACAGAGAGAAGG
This sequence comes from Mustelus asterias, assembly GCF_964213995.1. Lineage (NCBI taxonomy): Eukaryota > Metazoa > Chordata > Chondrichthyes > Carcharhiniformes > Triakidae > Mustelus > Mustelus asterias. The sequence goes on along the minus strand of NC_135805.1, from coordinate 125,412,971 downwards.
GTGTCTGTATGAACAGAGAGAAGGGTGTCTGTATGAACGGAGAGAAGGGTGTCTATGAATGGAGAGAAGGGTGTCTGTATGAATGGAGAGAAGGGAGTCTGTACTGACGGAGAGAAGGGTGTTTGTACAAATGGCGAGAAGGGTGTCTGTATGAATGGAGAGAAGGGTGTCTGAACTAATGGAGAGGAGGGTGTTTGTAGTAACAGAGAAGGGTGTCTGTATGAATGGAGAGAAGGGTGTCTGTACTAACGGAGAGAAGGCTGTCTGTGCTAATGGAGACAAGGGTGTTTGTTCTAACTGAGAGAAGGGTGTCTGTACTAATGGAGGGAACAGTGTCTGTACTAACGGAGAGAAGGGTGTTAGTACTAACGGAGAGAAGGGTGTCTGTACTAACGGAGAGAAGGGTGTCTGTACTAATGGAGAGGAGGGTGTCTGTACTAACGGAGAGAAGGGTGTCTGTACTAACGGAGAGAAGGGTGTCTGTATGAATGGAGAGAAGGGTGTCTGTATGAATGGAGAGAACGGTGTCTGTACTCATGGAGACAAGGGTGTCTGTACAAATGGAGACAAGGGTGTCTGTACTAATGGAGAGAAGGGTGTCTGTACTAAGGGAGAGAAGGGTGTCTGTACTAATGGAGAGAAGGGTGTCTGTTTGAATGGAGAGAAGGGTGTCTGTATGAATGGAGAGAAGGGTGTCTGTACTAATGGAGACAAGGGTGTCTGTACGAATGGAGAGAAGGGTGTTTGTACTAACGGAGAGAAGGGTGTCTGTACTAACGGAGAGAAGGGTGTCTGTACTAACAGAGAGAAGGGTGTCTGTACTAACGGAGAGAAGGGTGTCTGTACTAACAGAGAGAAGGGTGTCTGTACTAACGGAGAGAAGGGTGTCTGTACTAACAGAGAGAAGGGTGTCTGTACTAACGGAGAGAAGGGTGTCTGTACTAACAGAGAGAAGGGTGTCTGTACTAATGGAGAGAAGGGTGTCTGTACTAACGGAGAGAAGGGTGTCTGTACTAACAGAGAGAAGGGTGTCTGTACGAACGGAGAGAAGGCTGTCTGTACTAACGGAGAGAAGGGTGTCTGTACTAACGGAGAGAAGGGTGTCTGTACGAACGGAGAGAAGGGTGTTTGTACTGACGGAGAGAAGGGTGTCTGTACTAATGGAGAGGAGGGTGTCTGTACTAACGGAGAGAAGGGTGTCTGTACTAACAGACAGAAGGTTGTCTGTATGAATGGAGAGAAGGGTGTCTGTATGAATGGAGAGAAGGGTGTCTGTACTAATGGAGACAAGGGTGTCTGTCCTAACGGAGAGAAGGGTGTCTGTACTAACGGAGAGAAGGGTGTCTGTACTAACGGTGAGACGGGTGTCCAATAACGGAGAGAAGGGTGTCTGTACTAATGGAGAGGAGGGTGTCTGTACGAACGGAGAGAAGGGTGTCTGTACTAACAGACAGAAGGTTGTCTGTATGAATGGAGAGAAGGGTGTCTGTATGAATGGAGAGAAGGGTGTCTGTACTAATGGAGAGGAGGGTGTCTGTACTAACGGAGAGAAGGGTGTCTGTACTAACGGAGAGAAGGGTGTCTGTACTAACGGTGAGACGGGTGTCTAATAACGGAGAGAAGGGTGTCTGTACTAACGGAGAGAAAAGTGTCTGTACTCACGGAGAGAGTGGTGTCTGTACTAACGGAGAGAAGGGTGTCTGTACGAACGGAGAGAAGGGTGTCTGTACTAACGGAGAGAAGGGTTTCTGTACTAACAGAGAGAAGGGTGTTTGTACTCACGGAGAGAGTGGTGTCTGTACTAACGGAGAGAAGAGTGTCTGTACTAACGGAGAGAAGGGTGTCTGTACTCACGGAGAGAGTGGTGTCTGTACTAACGGAGAGAAGGGTGTCTGTACGAATGGAGAGGAAGGTGTCTGTACTAACGGAGAGAAGGGAGTCTGTATGAATGGAGAGAAGGGTGTTTGTACTAATGGAGAGAAGGGTGTCTGTCCGAACGGAGAGAAGGGTGTTTGTAGTAACAGAGAGAACGGTGTCTGTATGAATGGAGAGAAGGGTGTCTGTACTAATGGAGAGAAGGGTGTTTGTAGTAACAGAGAGAACGGTGCCTGTATGAATGGAGAGAAGGGTGTCTGTATGAATGGAGAGAAGTTTGTCTGTACTAACGGAGAGATGGGTGTCTGCACGAATGGAGAGAAGGGAGTCTGTATGAATGGGGAGAAGGGTGTCTGTACTAATGGAGAGAAGGGTGTTTGTAGTAACAGAGAGAAGGGTGTCTGTACGAACGGAGAGAAGGGTGTTTGTAGTAACAGAGAGAAGCGTGTCTGTATGAATGGAGAGAAGGGTGTTTGTACTAACGGAGAGAAGGCTGTCTGTGCCTAATGGAGACAAGGGTGTTTGTTCTCACTGAGAGAAGGGTGTCTGTACTAATGGAGAGAAGGGTGTTTGTACTAACGGAGAGAAGGGTGTTGGTACTAACTGAGAGAAGGGTGTCTGGACTAACGGAGAGAAGGGTGTCTGAACTAACGGAGAGAAGGGTGTTTGTACTAATGGCGAGAAGGGTGTCTCTACTAACGGAGAGAAGGGTGTTTGTACTAATGGAGAGAAGGGTGTCTGTGCTAACGGAGAGAAGGGTGTCTGTACTAACGGAGAGAAGGGTGTCTGTATGAACGGAGAGAAGGGTGTCTGTATGAATGGAGAGAAGGTTGTCTGTACTAACAGAGAGAAGGGTGTCTGTATGAACGGAGAGAAGGTTGTCTGTACTAATGGAGAGAAGGGTGTTTGTAGTAACGGAGAGAAGGGTGTCTGTATGAATGGAGAGAAGGATGTCTGTATGAATGGAGAGAAGGGTGTCTGTACGAATGGAGAGAAGGGTGTTTGTAGTAACAGAGAGAAGGGTGTCTGTATGAATGGAGAGAAGGGTGTCTGTACTAATGGAGAGAAGGGTGTTTGTAGTAACAGAGAGAAGGGTGTCTGTATGAATGGAGAGAAGGGTGTCTGTATGAATGGAGAGAAGGGTGTCTGTACTAACGGAGAGAAGGCTGTCTGTGCTAATGGAGCAAGGGAGTTTGTTCTAACTGAGAGAAGGGTGTCTGTACTAATGGAGGGAACAGTGTCTGTACTAACGGAGAGAAGGGTGTTGGTACTAACGGAGAGAAGGGTGTCTGTACTAACGGAGAGAAGGGTGTCTGTACTAACGGAGAGAAGGGTGTCTGTACTAATGGAGAGAAGGGTGTCTGTACTAACAGAGAGAAGGGTGTCTGTACTAACAGAGAGAAGGGTGTCTGTACTAACAGAGAGAAGGGTGTCTGTACGAACGGAGAGAAGGGTGTCTGTACTAATGGAGAGAAGGGTGTCTGTACTAATGGAGAGAAGGGTGTCTGTACTAACAGAGAGAAGGGTGTCTGTACGAACGGAGAGAAGGGTGTCTGTACTAACGGAGAGAAGGGTGTCTGTACTAACGGAGAGAAGGGTGTCTGTACGAACGTAGAGAAGGGTGTTTGTACTGACGGAGAGAAGGGTGTCTGTATGAATGAAGGGAAAGCTGTCTGTATGAATGAAGGGAAAGCTGTCTGTGCAAACGGAGAGAAGGGTGTCTGTACTCACGGAGAGAAGGTTGTCTGTATGAATGGAGAGAAGGGTGTCTGTACTAACGGAGACAAGGGTGTTTGTACTAATGGAGAGAAGGGTGTCTGTGCTAACGGAGAGAAGGGTGTCTGTACTAACGGAGAGAAGGGTGTCTGTATGAACAGAGAGAAGGGTGTCTGTATGAATGGAGAGAAGGTTGTCTGTACTAACAGAGAGAAGGGTGATTGTACTAACAGAGAGAAGGGTGTCTGTATGAACAGAGAGAAGGGTGTCTGTATGAACGGAGAGAAGGGTGTCTATGAATGGAGAGAAGGGTGTCTGTATGAATGGAGAGAAGGGAGTCTGTACTGACGGAGAGAAGGGTGTTTGTACAAATGGCGAGAAGGGTGTCTGTATGAATGGAGAGAAGGGTGTCTGTACTAACGGAGAGAAGGCTGTCTGTGCTAATGGAGACAAGGGTGTTTGTTCTAACTGAGAGAAGGGTGTCTGTACTAATGGAGGGAACAGTGTCTGTACTAACGGAGAGAAGGGTGTTAGTACTAACGGAGAGAAGGGTGTCTGTACTAACGGAGAGAAGGGTGTCTGTACTAATGGAGAGGAGGGTGTCTGTACTAACGGAGAGAAGGGTGTCTGTACTAACGGAGAGAAGGGTGTCTGTATGAATGGAGAGAAGGGTGTCTGTATGAATGGAGAGAACGGTGTCTGTACTCATGGAGACAAGGGTGTCTGTACAAATGGAGACAAGGGTGTCTGTACTAATGGAGAGAAGGGTGTCTGTACTAAGGGAGAGAAGGGTGTCTGTACTAATGGAGAGAAGGGTGTCTGTACTAATGGAGAGAAGGGTGTCTGTATGAATGGAGAGAAGGGTGTCTGTACTAATGGAGACAAGGGTGTCTGTACGAATGGAGAGAAGGGTGTTTGTACTAACGGAGAGAAGGGTGTCTGTACTAACGGAGAGAAGGGTGTCTGTACTAACGGAGAGAAGGGTGTCTGTACTAACGGAGAGAAGGGTGTCTGTACTAACGGAGAGAAGGGTGTCTGTACTAACAGAGAGAAGGGTGTCTGTACTAACGGAGAGAATGGTGTCTGCACTAACAGAGAGAAGGGTGTCTGTACTAACGGAGAGAAGGGTGTCTGTCCTAACAGAGAGAAGGGTGTCTGTACTAATGGAGAGAAGGGTGTCTGTACTAACGGAGAGAAGGGTGTCTGTACTAACAGAGAGAAGGGTGTCTGTACGAACGGAGAGAAGGGTGTCTGTACTAACGGAGAGAAGGGTGTCTGTACTAACGGAGAGAAGGGTGTCTGTACGAACGGAGAGAAGGGTGTTTGTACTGACGGAGAGAAGGGTGTCTGTACTAATGGAGAGGAGGGTGTCTGTACTAACGGAGAGAAGGGTGTCTGTACTAACAGACAGAAGGTTGTCTGTATGAATGGAGAGAAGGGTGTCTGTATGAATGGAGAGAAGGGTGTCTGTACTGATGGAGACAAGGGTGTCTGTCCTAACGGAGAGAAGGGTGTCTGTACTAACGGAGAGAAGGGTGTCTGTACTAACGGTGAGACAGGTGTCCAATAACGGAGAGAAGGGTGTCTGTACTAATGGAGAGGAGGGTGTCTGTACGAACGGAGAGAAGGGTGTCTGTACTAACAGACAGAAGGTTGTCTGTATGAATGGAGAGAAGGGTGTCTGTATGAATGGAGAGAAGGGTGTCTGTACTAATGGAGAGGAGGGTGTCTGTACTAACGGAGAGAAGGGTGTCTGTACTAACGGAGAGAAGGGTGTCTGTACTAACGGTGAGACGGGTGTCTAATAACGGAGAGAAGGGTGTCTGTACTAACGGAGAGAAAAGTGTCTGTACTCACGGAGAGAGTGGTGTCTGTACTAACGGAGAGAAGGGTGTCTGTACGAACGGAGAGAAGGGTGTCTGTACTAACGGAGAGAAGGGTTTCTGTACTAACAGAGAGAAGGGTGTTTGTACTCACGGAGAGAGTGGTGTCTGTACTAACGGAGAGAAGAGTGTCTGTACTAACGGAGAGAAGGGTGTCTGTACTCACGGAGAGAGTGGTGTCTGTACTAACGGAGAGAAGGGTGTCTGTACGAATGGAGAGGAAGGTGTCTGTACCAACGGAGAGAAGGGAGTCTGTATGAATGGAGAGAAGGGTGTTTGTACTAATGGAGAGAAGGGTGTCTGTCCGAACGGAGAGAAGGGTGTTTGTAGTAACAGAGAGAACGGTGTCTGTATGAATGGAGAGAAGGGTGTCTGTACTAATGGAGAGAAGGGTGTTTGTAGTAACAGAGAGAACGGTGCCTGTATGAATGGAGAGAAGGGTGTCTGTATGAATGGAGAGAAGTTTGTCTGTACTAACGGAGAGATGGGTGTCTGCACGAATGGAGAGAAGGGAGTCTGTATGAATGGAGAGAAGGGTGTCTGTACTAATGGAGAGAAGGGTGTTTGTAGTAACAGAGAGAAGGGTGTCTGTACGAACGGAGAGAAGGGTGTTTGTAGTAACAGAGAGAAGCGTGTCTGTATGAATGGAGAGAAGGGTGTTTGTACTAACGGAGAGAAGGCTGTCTGTGCCTAATGGAGACAAGGGTGTTTGTTCTCACTGAGAGAAGGGTGTCTGTACTAATGGAGAGAAGGGTGTTTCTACTAACGGAGAGAAGGGTGTTGGTACTAACTGAGAGAAGGGTGTCTGTACTAACGGAGAGAAGGGTGTCTGTACTAACGGAGAGAAGGGTGTTTGTACTAATGGCGAGAAGGGTGTCTCTACTAACGGAGAGAAGGGTGTTTGTACTAATGGAGAGAAGGGTGTCTGTGCTAACGGAGAGAAGGGTGTCTGTACTAACGGAGAGAAGGGTGTCTGTATGAACGGAGAGAAGGGTGTCTGTATGAATGGAGAGAAGGTTGTCTGTACTAACAGAGAGAAGGGTGTCTGTATGAACGGAGAGAAGGTTGTCTGTACTAATGGAGAGAAGGGTGTTTGTAGTAACGGAGAGAAGGGTGTCTGTGTGAATGGAGAGAAGGGTGTCTGTATGAATGGAGAGAAGGGTGTCTGTACGAATGGAGAGAAGGGTGTCTGTGCTAATGGAGCAAGGGAGTTTGTTCTAACTGAGAGAAGGGTGTCTGTACTAATGGAGGGAACAGTGTCTGTACTAACGGAGAGAAGGGTGTTGGTACTAACGGAGAGAAGGGTGTCTGTACTAACGGAGAGAAGGGTGTCTGTACTAACGGAGAGAAGGGTGTCTGTACTAATGGAGAGAAGGGTGTCTGTACTAACGGAGAGAAGGGTGTCTGTACTAACAGAGAGAAGGGTGTCTGTACTAACAGAGAGAAGGGTGTCTGTACGAACGGAGAGAAGGGTGTCTGTACTAATGGAGAGAAGGGTGTCTGTACTAATGGAGAGAAGGGTGTCTGTACTAACGGAGAGAAGGGTGTCTGTACTAACAGAGAGAAGGGTGTCTGTACGAACGGAGAGAAGGGTGTCTGTACTAACGGAGAGAAGGGTGTCTGTACTAACGGAGAGAAGGGTGTCTGTACGAACGTAGAGAAGGGTGTTTGTACTGACGGAGAGAAGGGTGTCTGTATGAATGAAGGGAAAGCTGTCTGTGCAAACGGAGAGAAGGGTGTCTGTACTAACGGAGAGAAGGGTGTCTGTACTAACGGAGAGAAGGTTGTCTGTATGAATGGAGAGAAGGGTGTCTGTACTAACGGAGACAAGGGTGTTTGTACTAATGGAGAGAAGGGTGTCTGTGCTAACGGAGAGAAGGGTGTCTGTACTAACGGAGAGAAGGGTGTCTGTATGAACAGAGAGAAGGGTGTCTGTATGAATGGAGAGAAGGTTGTCTGTACTAACAGAGAGAAGGGTGATTGTACTAACAGAGAGAAGGGTGTCTGTATGAACAGAGAGAAGGGTGTCTGTATGAACAGAGAGAAGGGTGTCTGTATGAACGGAGAGAAGGGTGTCTATGAATGGAGAGAAGGGTGTCTGTATGAATGGAGAGAAGGGAGTCTGTACTGACGGAGAGAAGGGTGTTTGTACAAATGGCGAGAAGGGTGTCTGTATGAATGGAGAGAAGGGTGTCTGTACTAATGGAGAGAAGGGTGTTTGTAGTAACAGAGAAGGGTGTCTGTATGAATGGAGAGAAGGGTGTCTGTACTAACGGAGAGAAGGCTGTCTGTGCTAATGGAGACAAGGGTGTTTGTTCTAACTGAGAGAAGGGTGTCTGTACTAATGGAGGGAACAGTGTCTGTACTAACGGAGAGAAGGGTGTTGGTACTAACGGAGAGAAGGGTGTCTGTACTAACGGAGAGAAGGGTGTCTGTACTAATGGAGAGGAGGGTGTCTGTACTAACGGAGAGAAGGGTGTCTGTACTAACGGACAGAAGGGTGTCTGTATGAATGGAGAGAAGGGTGTCTGTATGAATGGAGAGAACGGTGTCTGTACTCATGGAGACAAGGGTGTCTGTACAAATGGAGACAAGGGTGTCTGTACTAATGGAGAGAAGGGTGTCTGTACTAAGGGAGAGAAGGGTGTCTGTACTAATGGAGAGAAGGGTGTCTGTTTGAATGGAGAGAAGGGTGTCTGTATGAATGGAGAGAAGGGTGTCTGTACTAATGGAGACAAGGGTGTCTGTACGAATGGAGAGAAGGGTGTTTGTACTCACGGAGAGAGTGGTGTCTGTACTAACGGAGAGAAGGGTGTCTGTACGAATGGAGAGGAAGGTGTCTGTACTAACGGAGAGAAGGGAGTCTGTATGAATGGAGAGAAGGGTGTTTGTACTAATGGAGAGAAGGGTGTCTGTCCGAACGGAGAGAAGGGTGTTTGTACTAACAGAGAGAAGGGTGTCGGTATGAATGGAGAGAAGGGCGTCTGTATGAATGGAGAGAAGGGAGTCTGTACTGACGGAGAGAAGGGTGTTTGTAGTAACAGAGAGAACGGTGTCTGTATGAATGGAGAGAAGGGTGTCTGTATGAATGGAGAGAAGGGTGTCTGTACTAACAGAGAGAAGGGTGTTTGTAGTAACAGAGAGAACGGTGTCTGTATGAATGGAGAGAAGGGTGTCTGTACTAATGGAGAGAAGGGTGTCTGTATGAATGGAGAGAAGTTTGTCTGTACTAACGGAGAGATGGGTGTCTGCACGAATGGAGAGAAGGGTGTTTGTACTGACGGAGAGAAGGGTGTCTGTACTAATGGAGAGGAGGGTGTCTGTACTAACGGAGAGAAGGGTGTCTGTACTAACAGACAGAAGGTTGTCTGTATGAATGGAGAGAAGGGTGTCTGTATGAATGGAGAGAAGGGTGTCTGTACTAATGGAGACAAGGGTGTCTGTCCTAACGGAGAGAAGGGTGTCTGTACTAACGGAGAGAAGGGTGTCTGTACTAATGGAGAGGAGGGTGTCTGTACTGACGGAGAGAAGGGTGTCTGTACTAACGGAGAGAAGGGTGTCTGTACTAATGGAGAGGAGGGTGTCTGTACTGACGGAGAGAAGGGTGTCTGTACTAATGGAGAGGAGGGTGTCTGTACTAACGGAGAGAAGGGTGTCTGTACTAACGGAGAGAAGGGTGTCTGTACTAATGGAGAGGAGGGTGTCTGTACTGACGGAGAGAAGGGTGTCTGTACTCATGGAGAGGAGGGTGTCTGTACTAACGGAGAGAAGGGTGTCTGTACTAACAGACAGAAGGTTGTCTGTATGAATGGAGAGAAGGGTGTCTGTATGAATGGAGAGAAGGGTGTCTGTACTAATGGAGACAAGGGTGTCTGTCCTAACGGAGAGAAGGGTGTCTGTACTAACGGTGAGACGGGTGTCCAATAACGGAGAGAAGGGTGTCTGTACTAATGGAGAGGAGAGTGTCTGTACTAACGGAGAGAAGGGTGTCTGTACTAACAGACAGAAGGTTGTCTGTATGAATGGAGAGAAGGGTGTCTGTATGAATGGAGAGAAGGGTGTCTGTACTAATGGAGAGGAGGGTGTCTGTACTAACGGAGAGAAGGGTGTCTGTACTAACGGAGAGAAGGGTGTCTGTACTAACGGTGAGACGGGTGTCTAATAACGGAGAGAAGGGTGTCTGTACGAACGGAGAGAAGGGTGTCTGTACTAACGGAGAGAAGGGTTTCTGTACTAACGGAGAGAAGGGTTTCTGTACTAACAGAGAGAAGGGTTTCTGTACTAACAGAGAGAGTGGTGTCTGTACTAACGGAGAGAAGGGTGTCTGTACTAACGGAGAGAAGGGTGTCTGTACGAATGGAGAGGAAGGTGTCTGTACTAACGGAGAGAAGGGAGTCTGTATGAATAGAGAGAAGGGTGTTTGTACTAATGGAGAGAAGGGTGTCTGTCCGAACGGAGAGAAGGGTGTTTGTACTAATGGAGAGAAGGGTGTCTGTCCGAACGGAGAGAAGGGTGTCTGTATGAATGGAGAGAAGGGTGTTTGTACTAATGGAGAGAAGGGTGTCTGTCCGAACGGAGAGAAGGGTGTTTGTACTAACAGAGAGAAGGGTGTCGGTATGAATGGAGAGAAGGGCGTCTGTATGAATGGAGAGAAGGGAGTCTGTACTGACGGAGAGAAGGGTGTTTGTAGTAACAGAGAGAACGGTGTCTGTATGAATGGAGAGAAGGGTGTCTGTATGAATGGAGAGAAGGGTGTCTGTACTAACAGAGAGAAGGGTGTTTGTAGTAACAGAGAGAACGGTGTCTGTATGAATGGAGAGAAGGGTGTCTGTACTAATGGAGAGAAGGGTGTTTGTAGTAACAGAGAGAACGGTGTCTGTATGAATGGAGAGAAGGGTGTCTGTATGAATGGAGAGAAGGGTGTCTGTATGAATGGAGAGAAGTTTGTCTGTACTAACGGAGAGATGGGTGTCTGCACGAATGGAGAGAAGGGAGTTTGTATGAATGGAGAGAAGGGAGTCTGTACTGACGGAGAGAAGGGTGTTTGTAGTAACAGAGAGAACGGTGTCTGTATGAATGGAGAGAAGGGTGTCTGTACTAACAGAGAGAAGGGTGTTTGTAGTAACAGAGAGAACGGTGTCTGTATGAATGGAGAGAAGGGTGTCTGTACTAATGGAGAGAAGGGTGTTTGTAGTAACAGAGAGAACGGTGTCTGTATGAATGGAGAGAAGGGTGTCTGTATGAATGGAGAGAAGTTTGTCTGTACTAACGGAGAGATGGGTGTCTGCACGAATGGAGAGAAGGGAGTTTGTATGAATGGAGAGAAGGGAGTCTGTCCTGACGGCGAGAAGTGTCTTTGTACAGATGGCGAAAAGGGTGTCTGTATGAATGGAGAGAAGGGTGTCTGTACTAATGGAGAGAAGGGTGTCTGTATGAATGGAGAGAAGGGTGTCTGTACTGACGGCGAGAAGTGTGTTTGTACAGATGGCGAAAAGGGTGTCTGTATGAATGGAGAGAAGGGTGTCTGTACTAATGGAGAGAAGGGTGTTTGTAGTAACAGAGAGAAGGGTGTCTGTACGAACGGAGAGAAGGGTGTTTGTCGTAACAGAGAGAAGCGTGTCTGTATGAATGGAGAGAAGGGTGTTTGTACTAACGGAGAGAAGGCTGTCTGTGCCTAATGGAGACAAGGGTGTTTGTTCTCACTGAGAGAAGGGTGTCTGTACTAATGGAGAGAAGGGTGTTTGTACTAACGGAGAGAAGGGTGTTGGTACTAACTGAGAGAAGGGTGTCTGTACTAACGGAGAGAAGGGTGTTTGTACTAACGGAGAGAAGGGTGTTTGTACTAATGGCGAGAAGGGTGTCTCTACTAACGGAGAGAAGGGTGTTTGTACTAATGGAGAGAAGGGTGTCTGTGCTAACGGAGAGAAGGGTGTCTGTACTAACGGAGAGAAGGGTGTCTGTATGAACGGAGAGAAGGGTGTCTGTATGAATGGAGAGAAGGTTGTCTGTACGAACAGAGAGAAGGGTGTTTGCACTAACAGAGAGAAGGGTGTCTGTATGAACGGAGAGAAGGTTGTCTGTACTAATGGAGAGAAGGGTGTTTGTAGTAACGGAGAGAAGGGTGTCTGTATGAATGGAGAGAAGGGTGTCTGTATGAATGGAGAGAAGGGTGTCTGTACGAATGGAGAGAAGGGTGTTTGTAGTAACAGAGAGAAGGGTGTCTGTATGAATGGAGAGAAGGGTGTCTGTACTAATGGAGAGAAGGGTGTTTGTAGTAACAGAGAGAAGGGTGTCTGTATGAATGGAGAGAAGGGTGTCTGTATGAATGGAGAGAAGAGTGTCTGTACTAACGGAGAGAAGGCTGTCTGTGCTAATGGAGCAAGGGAGTTTGTTCTAACTGAGAGAAGGGTGTCTGTACTAATGGAGGGAACAGTGTCTGTACTAACGGAGAGAAGGGTGTTGGTACTAACGGAGAGAAGGGTGTCTGTACTAACGGAGAGAAGGGTGTCTGTACTAACGGAGAGAAGGGTGTCTGTACTAATGGAGAGAAGGGTGTCTGTAATAACAGAGAGAAGGGTGTCTGTACTAACAGAGAGAAGGGTGTCTGTACTAACAGAGAGAAGGGTGTCTGTACGAACGGAGAGAAGGGTGTCTGTACTAATGGAGAGAAGGGTGTCTGTACTAATGGAGAGAAGGGTGTCTGTACTAACAGAGAGAAGGGTGTCTGTACGAACGGAGAGAAGGGTGTCTGTACTAACGGAGAGAAGGGTGTCTGTACTAACGGAGAGAAGGGTGTCTGTACGAACGTAGAGAAGGGTGTTTGTACTGACGGAGAGAAGGGTGTCTGTATGAATGAAGGGAAAGCTGTCTGTGCAAACGGAGAGAAGGGTGTCTGTACTAACGGAGAGAAGGGTGTCTGTACTAACGGAGAGAAGGTTGTCTGTATGAATGGAGAGAAGGGTGTCTGTACTAACGGAGACAAGGGTGTTTGTACTAATGGAGAGAAGGGTGTCTGTGCTAACGGAGAGAAGGGTGTCTGTACTAACGGAGAGAAGGGTGTCTGTATGAACAGAGAGAAGGGTGTCTGTATGAACAGAGAGAAGGGTGTCTGTATGAATGGAGAGAAGGTTGTCTGTACTAACAGAGAGAAGGGTGATTGTACTAACAGAGAGAAGGGTGTCTGTATGAACAGAGAGAAGGGTGTCTGTATGAACGGAGAGAAGGGAGTCTGTACTGACGGAGAGAAGGGTGTTTGTACAAATGGCGAGAAGGGTGTCTGTATGAATGGAGAGAAGGGTGTCTGTACTAATGGAGAGAAGGGTGTTTGTAGTAACAGAGAAGGGTGTCTGTATGAACGGAGAGAAGGGAGTCTGTACTGACGGAGAGAAGGGTGTTTGTACAAATGGCGAGAAGGGTGTCTGTATGAATGGAGAGAAGGCTGTCTGTGCTAATGGAGACAAGGGTGTTTGTTCTAACTGAGAGAAGGGTGTCTGTACTAATGGAGGGAACAGTGTCTGTACTAACGGAGAGAAGGGTGTTGGTACTAACGGAGAGAAGGGTGTCTGTACTAACGGAGAGAAGGGTGTCTGTACTAATGGAGAGGAGGGTGTCTGTACTAACGGAGAGAAGGGTGTCTGTACTAACGGACAGAAGGGTGTCTGTATGAATGGAGAGAAGGGTGTCTGTATGAATGGAGAGAACGGTGTCTGTACTCATGGAGACAAGGGTGTCTGTACAAATGGAGACAAGGGTGTCTATACTAATGGAGAGAAGGGTGTCTGTACTAAGGGAGAGAAGGGTGTCTGTACTAATGGAGAGTAGGGTGTCTGTTTGAATGGAGAGAAGGGTGTCTGTATGAATGGAGAGAAGGGTGTCTGTACTAATGGAGACAAGGGTGTCTGTACGAATGGAGAGAAGGGTGTTTGTACTAACGGAGAGAAGGGTGTCTGTACTAACGGAGAGAAGGGTGTCTGTACTAACGGAGAGAAGGGTGTCTGTACTAACGGAGAGAAGGGTGTCTGTACTAACGGAGAGAAGGGTGTCTGTACTAACAGAGAGAAGGGTGTCTGTACTAACGGAGAGAAGGGTGTCTGTACTAACAGAGAGAAGGGTGTCTGTACTAACGGAGAGAAGGGTGTCTGTACTAACAGAGAGAAGGGTGTCTGTACTAACGGAGAGAAGGGTGTCTGTACTAACAGAGAGAAGGGTGTCTGTACTAACAGAGAGAAGGGTGTCTGTACTAATGGAGAGAAGGGTGTCTGTACTAACGGAGAGAAGGGTGCCTGTACTAACAGAGAGAAGGGTGTCTGTACGAACGGAGAGAAGGGTGTCTGTACTAACGGAGAGAAGGGTGTCTGTACTAACGGAGAGAAGGGTGTCTGTACGGACGGAGAGAAGGGTGTTTGTACTGACGGAGAGAAGGGTGTCTGTACTAATGGAGAGGAGGGTGTCTGTACTAACGGAGAGAAGGGTGTCTGTACTAACAGACAGAAGGTTGTCTGTATGAATGGAGAGAAGGGTGTCTGTATGAATGGAGAGAAGGGTGTCTGTACTAATGGAGACAAGGGTGTCTGTCCTAACGGAGAGAAGGGTGTCTGTACTAACGGAGAAAAGGGTGTCTGTACTAACGGTGAGACGGGTGTCCAATAACGGAGAGAAGGGTGTCTGTACTAATGGAGAGGAGGGTGTCTGTACGAACGGAGAGAAGGGTGTCTGTACTAACAGACAGAAGGTTGTCTGTATGAATGGAGAGAAGGGTGTCTGTATGAATGGAGAGAAGGGTGTCTGTACTAATGGAGAGGAGGGTGTCTGTACTAACGGAGAGAAGGGTGTCTGTACTAACGGAGAGAAGGGTGTCTGTACTAACGGTGAGACGGGTGTCTAATAACGGAGAGAAGGGTGTCTGTACTAACGGAGAGAAAAGTGTCTGTACGAACGGAGCGAATGGTGTTTGTACTAACGGAGAGAAGGGTGTCTGTACGAACGGAGAGAAGGGTGTCTGTACTAACGGAGAGAAGGGTGTCTGTACTAACGGAGAGAAGGGTGTTTGTACGAACGGAGAGAAGGGTGTTTGTACTCACGGAGAGAGTGGTGTCTGTACTAACGGAGAGAAGGGTGTCTGTACGAATGGAGAGGAAGGTGTCTGTACTAACGGAGAGAAGGGAGTCTGTATGAATGGAGAGAAGGGTGTTTGTACTAATGGAGAGAAGGGTGTCTGTCCGAACGGAGAGAAGGGTGTTTGTACTAACAGAGAGAAGGGTGTCGGTATGAATGGAGAGAAGGGCGTCTGTATGAATGGAGAGAAGGGAGTCTGTACTGACGGAGAGAAGGGTGTTTGTAGTAACAGAGAGAACGGTGTCTGTATGAATGGAGAGAAGGGTGTCTGTACTAACAGAGAGAAGGGTGTTTGTAGTAACAGAGAGAACGGTGTCTGTATGAATGGAGAGAAGGGTGTCTGTACTAATGGAGAGAAGGGTGTCTGTATGAATGGAGAGAAGTTTGTCTGTACTAACGGAGAGATGGGTGTCTGCACGAATGGAGAGAAGGGTGTTTGTACTAACAGAGAGAAGGGTGTCTGTATGAATGGAGAGAAGGGTGTCTGTATGAATGGAGAGAAGGGTGTTTGTACTAACGGAGAGAAGGCTGTCTGTACTAATGGAGACGAGGGTGTTTGTTCTCACTGAGAGAAGGGTGTCTGTACTAATGGAGAGAAGGGTGTTTGTACTAACGGAGAGAAGGGTGTTGGTACTAACTGAGAGAAGGGTGTCTGTACTAACGGAGAGAAGGGTGTCTGTACTAACGGAGAGAAGGGTGTCTGTACTAACGGAGAGAAGGGTGTTTGTACTAATGGCGAGAAGGGTGTCTCTACTAACGGAGAGAAGGGTGTCTGTACTAACGGAGAGAAGGGTGTCTGTACTAACGGAGAGAAGGGTGTCTGTACTAACGGAGAGAAGGGTGTCTGTACTAATGGAGAGAAGGGTGTCTGTACTAACGGAGAGAAGGGTGTCTGTACTAACAGAGAGAAGGGTGTCTGTACTAATGGAGAGAAGGGTGTCAGTACTAATGGAGAGAAGGGTGTCTGTATGAATGGAGAGAAGGTTGTCTGTACTAACGGAGACAAGGGTGTTTGTACTAACGGAGAGAAGGGTGTTTGTACTAATGGAGAGAAGGGTGTCTGTGCTAACGGAGAGAAGGGTGTCTGTACTAACGGAGAGAGGGGTGTCTGTACTAACGGAGAGAAGGGTGTCTGTATGAACGGAGAGAAGGGTGTCTGTATGAATGGAGAGAAGGTTGTCTGTACTAACAGAGAGAAGGGTGTTTGCACTAACAGAGAGAAGGGTGTCTGTATGAACGGAGAGAAGGTTGTCTGTACTAATGGAGAGAAGGGTGTTTGTAGTAACAGAGAGAAGGGTGTCTGTATGAATGGAGAGAAGGGTGTCTGTATGAATGGAGAGAAGGGTGTCTGTACGAATGGAGAGAAGGGTGTTTGTAGTAACAGAGAGAAGGGTGTCTGTATGAATGGAGAGAAGGGTGTCTGTACTAATGGAGAGAAGGGTGTCTGTACTAACGGAGAGAAGGCTGTCTGTGCTAATGGAGCAAGGGAGTTTGTTCTAACTGAGAGAAGGGTGTCTGTACTAATGGAGGGAACAGTGTCTGTACTAACGGAGAGAAGGGTGTTGGTACTAACGGAGAGAAGGGTGTCTGTACTAACGGAGAGAAGGGTGTCTGTACTAACGGAGAGAAGGGTGTCTGTACTAATGGAGAGAAGGGTGTCTGTACGAACAGAGAGAAGGGTGTCTGTACGAACGGAGAGAAGGGTGTCTGTACTAACGGAGAGAAGGGTGTCTGTACTAACGGAGAGAAGGTTGTCTGAATGGAGAGAAGGGTGTCTGTACTAACGGAGACAAGGGTGTTTGTACTAATGGAGAGAAGGGTGTCTGTGCTAACGGAGAGAAGGGTGTCTGTACTAACGGAGAGAAGGGTGTCTGTATGAACAGAGAGAAGGGTGTCTGTATGAACGGAGAGAAGGGTGTCTGTATGAATGGAGAGAAGGGTGTCTGTATGAGTGGAGAGAAGGGAGTCTGTACTGACGGAGAGAAGGGTGTTTGTACAAATGGCGAGAAGGGTGTCTGTATGAATGGAGAGAAGGGTGTCTGTACTAATGGAGAGAAGGGTGTTTGTAGTAACAGAGAAGGGTGTCTGTATGAATGGAGAGAAGGGTGTCTGTACTAACGGAGAGAAGGCTGTCTGTGCCAATGGAGACAAGGGTGTTTGTTCTAACTGAGAGAAGGGTGTCTGTACTAATGGAGGGAACAGTGTCTGTACTAACGGAGAGAAGGGTGTTGGTACTAACTGAGAGAAGGGTGTCTGTACTAACGGAGAGAAGGGTGTCTGTACTAACGGAGAGAAGGGTGTCTGTACTAACGGAGAGAAGGGTGTTTGTACTAATGGCGAGAAGGGTGTCTCTACTAACGGAGAGAAGGGTGTCTGTACTAACGGAGAGAAGGGTGTCTGTACTAACGGAGAGAAGGGTGTCTGTACTAACGGAGAGAAGGGTGTCTGTACTAACGGAGAGAAGGGTGTCTGTACTAATGGAGAGAAGGGTGTCTGTACTAACGGAGAGAAGGGTGTTTGTACTAATGGCGAGAAGGGTGTCTCTACTAACGGAGAGAAGGGTGTCTGTACTAACGGAGAAAAGGGTGTCTGTACTAACGGAGAGAAGGGTGTCTGTCCTAACGGAGAGAAGGGTGTCTGTACTAATGGAGAGAAGGGTGTCTGTACTAACGGAGAGAAGGGTGTCTGTACTAACAGAGAGAAGGGTGTCTGTACTAATGGAGAGAAGGGTGTCTGTACTAACGGAGAGAAGGGTGTCTGTACTAACGGAGAGAAGGGTGTTTGTACTAACGGAGAGAAGGGTGTTTGTACTAATGGCGAGAAGGGTGTCTCTACTAACGGAGAGAAGGGTGTCTGTACTAACAGAGAGAACGGTGTCTGTACTAACGGAGAGAAGGGTGTTTGTACGAACGGAGAGAAGGGTGTCTGTACTAATGGAGAGAAGGGTGTCAGTACTCATGGAGAGAAGGGTGTCTGTATGAATTGAGAGAAGTGTGTCTGTCCTAATGGAGAGAAGGGTGTCTGTATGAATGGAGAGAGGTTTGTCTGTACTAACGGAGAGATGGGTGTCTGCACGAATGGAGAGAAGGGTGTCTGTATGAATGGAGAGAAGGGTGTCTGTATGAATGGAGAGAAGGGTGTCTGTACTGACGGCGAGAAGTGTGTTTGTACTAACGGAGAGAAGGGTGTCTGTACTAATGGAGAGAAGGGTGTTTGTAGTAACAGAGAGAAGGGTGTCTGTACGAACGGAGAGAAGGGTGTTTGTACTAACGGAGAGAAGGCTGTCTGTGCTAATGGAGACGAGGGTGTTTGTTCTCACTGAGAGAAGGGTGTCTGTACTAATGGAGAGAAGGGTGTTTGTACTAACGGAGAGAAGGGTGTTGGTACTAACGGAGAGAAAGCTGTCTGTGCTAATGGAGAGAAGGGTGTCTGTACTAACGGAGAGAAGGGTGTTTGTACTAATGGCGAGAAGGGTGTCTCTACTAACGGAGAGAAGGGTGTCTGTACTAACAGAGAGAACGGTGTCTGTGCTGACGGAGAGAAGGGTGTTTGCACTAACGGCGAGGAGGGTGTCTGTATGAATGGAGAGAAGGGTGTCTGTACTCAAGGAGAGAAGTGTGTCTGGACTAACGGAGAGAAGAGTGTCTGTACTAACGGAGTGAATGGTGTCTGTACTAACAGAGAGATGGGTGTCTGTCCTAACGGAGAGAAGGGTGTCTGTACTAACGGAGAGAAGGGTGTTTGTACGAACGGAGAGAAGGGTGTCTGTACTCATGGAGAGAAGGGTGTCAGTACTAATGGAGAGAAGGGTGTCTGTATGAATGGAGAGAAGGTTGTCTGTACTAACGGAGACAAGGGTGTTTGTACTAACGGAGAGAAGGGTGTTTGTACTAATGGAGAGAAGGGTGTCTGTGCTAACGGAGAGAAGGGTGTCTGTACTAACGGAGAGAAGGGTGTCTGTACTAACGGAGAGAAGGGTGTCTGTATGAACGGAGAGAAGGGTGTCTGTATGAATGGAGAGAAGGTTGTCTGTACTAACAGAGAGAAGGGTGTTTGCACTAACAGAGAGAAGGGTGTCTGTATGAACGGAGAGAAGGTTGTCTGTACTAATGGAGAGAAGGGTGTTTGTAGTAACAGAGAGAAGGGTGTCTGTATGAATGGAGAGAAGGGTGTCTGTATGAATGGAGAGAAGGGTGTCTGTACGAATGGAGAGAAGGGTGTTTGTAGTAACAGAGAGAAGGGTGTCTGTATGAATGGAGAGAAGGGTGTCTGTACTAATGGAGAGAAGGGTGTCTGTACTAACGGAGAGAAGGCTGTCTGTGCTAATGGAGCAAGGGAGTTTGTTCTAACTGAGAGAAGGGTGTCTGTACTAATGGAGGGAACAGTGTCTGTACTAACGGAGAGAAGGGTGTTGGTACTAACGGAGAGAAGGGTGTCTGTACTAACGGAGAGAAGGGTGTCTGTACTAACGGAGAGAAGGGTGTCTGTACTAATGGAGAGAAGGGTGTCTGTACGAACGGAGAGAAGGGTGTCTGTACTAACGGAGAGAAGGGTGTCTGTACTAACGGAGAGAAGGTTGTCTGAATGGAGAGAAGGGTGTCTGTACTAACGGAGACAAGGGTGTTTGTACTAATGGAGAGAAGGGTGTCTGTGCTAACGGAGAGAAGGGTGTCTGTACTAACGGAGAGAAGGGTGTCTGTATGAACAGAGAGAAGGGTGTCTGTATGAACGGAGAGAAGGGTGTCTGTATGAATGGAGAGAAGGGTGTCTGTATGAATGGAGAGAAGGGAGTCTGTACTGACGGAGAGAAGGGTGTTTGTACAAATGGCGAGAAGGGTGTCTGTATGAATGGAGAGAAGGGTGTCTGTACTAATGGAGAGAAGGGTGTTTGTAGTAACAGAGAAGGGTGTCTGTATGAATGGAGAGAAGGGTGTCTGTACTAACGGAGAGAAGGCTGTCTGTGCCAATGGAGACGAGGGTGTTTGTTCTAACTGAGAGAAGGGTGTCTGTACTAATGGAGGGAACAGTGTCTGTACTAACGGAGAGAAGGGTGTTGGTACTAACGGAGAGAAGGGTGTCTGTACTAACGGAGAGAACGGTGTTTGTACTAACGGACAGAAGGGTGTCTGTACTAACAGCGAGAAGGGTGTCTGTACTAACGGAGAGAAGGGTGTCTGTACTAACGGAGAGAAGGCTGTCTGTACTAACAGAGAGACGGGCGTTTGTACTAACGGAGAGAAGTGTGTCTGTACTAACAGCGAGAACGGTGTCTGTACTAACGGAGAGAAGGGTGTCTGTACTAACGGAGAGAACGCTGTCTGTACTAACGGAGGGAACGGTGTCTGTACTAACGGAGAGAAGGGTGTCTGTACTAACGTAGAGAAGGGTGTCTGTACTCATGGAGAGAAGGCTGTCTGTACTAACGGAGGGAACGGTGTCTGTTCTAACGGAGAGAAGGGTGTCTGTACTAACGGAGAGAAGGGTGTCTGTACGAACGGAGAGAAGGGTGTTTGTACTAACGGAGAGATGTGTGTCTGTACTAACGGAGAGAAGGGTGTTTGTACTGATGGAGAGAAGGGTGTCTGTACGAACGGAGAGAAGGGTGTCTGTACTAACTGAGAGATGTGTGTCTGGACTAACGGAGAGATGTGTGTCTGTACTAACGGAGAGAAGGGTGTTTGTACTAACGGAGAGAAGTGTGCCTGTACTAACGGAGAGAAGGGTGTCTGTACTGACGGAGGGAAGGGTGTCTGTTCTAACGGAGAGAAGGGTGTCTGTACTAACGGAGAGAAGTGTGCCTGTACTAACTGGGAGAAGTGTGCCTGTACTAACTGAGAGAAGGGTGTCTGTACTAATGGAGGGAACGGTGTCCGTAATAACGGAGAGAAGGGTGTTTGTCCTAATGGAGAGAAGGGTGTTTGTAGTAACAGAGAGAACGGTGTCTGTATGAATGGAGAGAAGGGTGTCTGTATGAATGGAGAGAAGTTTGTCTGTACTAACGGAGAGATGGGTGTCTGCACGAATGGAGAGAAGGGTGTTTGTACTAACAGAGAGAAGGGTGTCTGTGTGAATGGAGAGAAGGGTGTCTGTATGAATGGAGAGAAGGGAGTCTGTACTGACGGCGAGAAGTGTGTTTGTCCAGATGGCGAAAAGGGTGTCTGTATGAATGGAGAGAAGGGTGTTTGTACTCACTGAGAGAAGGGAGTCTGTACTAACGGAGAGAAGGGTGTTGGTACTAACTGAGAGAAGGGTGTCTGTACTAACGGAGAGAAGGGTGTCTGTACTAACAGAGAGAAGGGTGTCTGTACTAACGGAGAGAAGGATGTTTGTACTAATGGAGAGAAGGATATCTGTACGAATGGAGAGAAGGGTGTCTGTACTAACAGAGAGAAGGGTGTTTGTACTAACGAAGAGAAGGGTGTTTGTACTAATGGAGAGAAGGTGGTCTGTACTAATGGAGGGAAGGGTGTCTGTACTAACGGAGAGAAGGGTGTCTGGTCTAACGGAGTGAATGGTGTCTGTTCGGACGGAGAGAAGGGTGTCTGTACGAACGGAGAGAAGGGCGTCTGTACTAACGGAGAGAAGGGCGTCTGTACTAACGGAGAGAAGGGTGTTTGTACTAACTGAGAGAAGGGTGTCTGAACGAACGGAGAGAAGGGCGTCTGTACTAACGGAGAGAAGGGTGTTTGTACTAACTGAGAGAAGGGTGTCTGTACGAACGGAGAGAAGGGCGTCTGTACTAACTGAGAGAAGGGTGTTTGTACGAATGGAGAGAAGGGTGTCTGTACTAACGGAGAGAAGGGTGTCTGTACTAACGGAGAGAAGGTTGTCTGTACTAATGGAGAGAAGGGTGTTTGTACTCACGGAGAGAAGGGTGTCTGTACTAATGGAGAGAAGGGCGTCTGTACTAACGGATAGAAGGGTGTCTGTAGTAACGGAGGGAAGGGTGTCTGTACTGACGGAGAGAAGGGTGTTAGTACTAACGGCGAGAAGGGTGTCTGTACTAACGGAGAGACGGGTGTCTGTACTAACGGATAGAAGGGTGTCTGTAGTAACGGAGGGAAGGGTGTCTGTACCCATGGAGAGGAGGGTGTTTGTACTCATGGAGAGAAGGGTGTTTGTACTGAAGGAGAGAAGGGTGTCTGTACTAACGGAGAGAAGGGTGTTTGTACTGAAGGAGAGAAGGGTGTTTGTACTGACGGAGAGACGGGTGTCTGTACTGACGGAGAGACGGGTGTCTGTACTCATGGAGAGAAGGGTGTCTGTACTAACAGATAGAATGGTGTCTGTTCTAATGGAGAGAAGGGTGTTTTTACTAGCTGAGAGAAGGCTGTCTGTACTAACGGCGAGAAGGGTGTCTGTACTAATGGAGAGAAGGG
Organism: Mustelus asterias; assembly: GCF_964213995.1. Lineage (NCBI taxonomy): Eukaryota > Metazoa > Chordata > Chondrichthyes > Carcharhiniformes > Triakidae > Mustelus > Mustelus asterias. The sequence goes on along the minus strand of NC_135805.1, from coordinate 125,391,004 downwards.
TGTCTGTACTAACAGCGAGAAGGGTGTCTGTACTAACGGAGAGAAGGGTGTCTGTACTAACGGAGAGAAGGGTGTCTGTACTAACGGAGAGAAGGGTGTCTGTACTCATGGAGAGAAGGCTGTCTGTACTAACGGAGGGAACGGTGTCTGTACTAACGGAGAGAAGGGTGTCTGTACTAACGGAGAGAACGGTGTTTGTACTAACGGACAGAAGGGTGTCTGTACTAACAGCGAGAAGGGTGTCTGTACTAACGGAGAGACGGGCGTTTGTACTAACGGAGAGAAGTGTGTCTGTACTAACAGCGAGAAGGGTGTCTGTACTAACGGAGAGAAGGGTGTCTGTACTAACGGAGAGAACGCTGTCTGTACTAACGGAGGGAACGGTGTCTGTACTAACGGAGAGAAGGGTGTCTGTACTAACGTAGAGAAGGGTGTCTGTACTCATGGAGAGAAGGCTGTCTGTACTAACGGAGGGAACGGTGTCTGTTCTAACGGAGAGAAGGGTGTCTGTACTAACGGAGAGAAGGGTGTCTGTACGAACGGAGAGAAGGGTGTTTGTACTAACGGAGAGATGTGTGTCTGTACTAACGGAGAGAAGGGTGTTTGTACTGATGGAGAGAAGGGTGTCTGTACGAACGGAGAGAAGGGTGTCTGTACTAACTGAGAGATGTGTGTCTGGACTAACGGAGAGATGTGTGTCTGTACTAACGGAGAGAAGGGTGTTTGTACTAACGGAGAGAAGTGTGCCTGTACTAACGGAGAGAAGGGTGTCTGTACTGACGGAGGGAAGGGTGTCTGTTCTAACGGAGAGAAGGGTGTCTGTACTAACGGAGAGAAGTGTGCCTGTACTAACTGGGAGAAGTGTGCCTGTACTAACTGAGAGAAGGGTGTCTGTACTAATGGAGGGAACGGTGTCCGTAATAACGGAGAGAAGGGTGTTTGTCCTAATGGAGAGAAGGGTGTTTGTAGTAACAGAGAGAACGGTGTCTGTATGAATGGAGAGAAGGGTGTCTGTATGAATGGAGAGAAGTTTGTCTGTACTAACGGAGAGATGGGTGTCTGCACGAATGGAGAGAAGGGTGTTTGTACTAACAGAGAGAAGGGTGTCTGTGTGAATGGAGAGAAGGGTGTCTGTATGAATGGAGAGAAGGGAGTCTGTACTGACGGCGAGAAGTGTGTTTGTCCAGATGGCGAAAAGGGTGTCTGTATGAATGGAGAGAAGGGTGTTTGTACTAACTGAGAGAAGGGTGTCTGTACTAACGGAGAGAAGGGTGTTGGTACTAACTGAGAGAAGGGTGTCTGTACTAACGGAGAGAAGGGTGTTGGTACTAACTGAGAGAAGGGTGTCTGTACTAACGGAGAGAAGGGTGTTGGTACTAACTGAGAGAAGGGTGTCTGTACTAACGGAGAGAAGGGTGTTGGTACTAACTGAGAGAAGGGTGTCTGTACTAATGGAGAGAAGGGTGTTTGTACTAACTGAGAGAAGGGTGTCTGTACTAACGGAGAGAAGGGTGTTGGTACTAACTGAGAGAAGGGTGTCTGTACTAACGGAGAGAAGGGTGTCTGTACTAACGGAGAGAAGGGGGTCTGTACTAACGGAGAGAAGGGTGTCTGTACTAACGGAGAGAAGGGTGTCTGTACTAACAGAGAGAAGGGCGTCTGTACTAACAGAGAGAAGGGTGTCTGTACTAACGGAGAGAAGGGGGTCTGTACGAACGGAGAGAAGGGTGTCTGTATGAATGGAGAGAAGGTTGTCTGTACTAACGGAGAGAAGGGTGTCTGTACGAACGTAGAGAAGGGTGTTTGTACTGACGGAGAGAAGGGTGTCTGTATGAATGAAGGGAAAGCTGTCTGTGCAAACGGAGAGAAGGGTGTCTGTACTAACGGAGAGAAGGTTGTCTGTATGAATGGAGAGAAGGGTGTCTGTACTAACGGAGAGAAGGGTGTCTGTACTAATGGAGAGAAGGGTGTCTGTGCTAACGGAGAGAAGGGTGTTTGTATGAACAGAGAGAAGGGTGTCTGTATGAATGGAGAGAAGGTTGTCTGTACTAACAGAGAGAAGGGTGTTTGTACTAACAGAGAGAAGGGTGTCTGTATGAACAGAGAGAAGGGTGTCTGTATGAATGGAGAGAAGGGTGTCTGTATGAATGGAGAGAAGGGTGTCTGTATGAATGGAGAGAAGGGTGTCTGTACTGACGGAGAGAAGGGTGTTTGTACAAATGGCGAGAAGGGTGTCTGTATGAATGGAGAGAAGGGTGTCTGTACTAATGGAGAGAAGGGTGTTTGTATGAATGGAGAGAAGGGTGTCTGTACTAACGGAGAGAAGGCTGTCTGTGCTAATGGAGACAAGGGTGTTTGTTCTAACTGAGAGAAGGGTGTCTGTACTAATGGAGGGAACAGTGTCTGTACTAACGGAGAGAAGGGTGTTGGTACTAACGGAGAGAAGGGTGTCTGTACTAACTGAGAGAAGGGTGTCTGTACTAACGGAGAGAAGGGTGTCTGCACTAACGGTGAGACGGGTGTCTAATAACGGAGAGAAGGGTGTCTGTACTAACGGAGAGAAAAGTGTCTGTACGAATGGAGCGAATGGTGTTTGTACTAACGGAGAGAAGGGTGTCTGTACGAACGGAGAGAAGGGTGTCTGTACTAACAGAGAGAAGGGTGTGTGTACTAACGGAGAGAGTGGTGTCTGTACTAACGGAGAGAAGGGTGTCTGTACTAACGGAGAGAAGGGTGTCTGTACTAACGGAGAGAAGGGTTTCTGTACTAACAGAGAGAAGGGTGTGTGTACTAACGGAGAGAAGGGTGTCTGTACTAACAGAGAGAAGGGTGTTTGTACTCACGGAGAGAAGGGTTTCTGTACTAACAGAGAGAAGGGTGTCTGTGCTAACGGAGAGAAGGGTGTCTGTACTAACGGAGAGAAGGGTTTCTGTACTAACAGAGAGAAGGGTGTGTGTACTAACGGAGAGAGTGGTGTCTGTACTAACGGAGAGAAGGGTGTCTGTACTAACGGAGAGAAGGGTGTCTGTACTAACGGAGAGAAGGGAGTCTGTACTAACGGAGAGAAGGGTGTTTGTACTAACAGAGAGAAGGGTGTCGGTATGAATGGAGAGAAGGGCGTCTGTAATAACAGAGAGAAGTGTGTCTGTACTAACAGAGAGAAGGGTGTCTGTACTAACAGAGAGAAGGTTGTCTGTACGAACGGAGAGAAGGGTGTCTGTACTAATGGAGAGAAGGGTGTCTGTACTAATGGAGAGAAGGGTGTCTGTACTAACAGAGAGAAGGGTGTCTGTACGAACGGAGAGAAGGGTGTCTGTACTAACGGAGAGAAGGGTGTCTGTACTAACGGAGAGAAGGGTGTCTGTACGAACGTAGAGAAGGGTGTTTGTACTGACGGAGAGAAGGGTGTCTGTATGAATGAAGGGAAAGCTGTCTGTGCAAACGGAGAGAAGGGTGTCTGTACTAACGGAGAGAAGGGTGTCTGTACTAACGGAGAGAAGGTTGTCTGTATGAATGGAGAGAAGGGTGTCTGTACTAACGGAGACAAGGGTGTTTGTACTAATGGAGAGAAGGGTGTCTGTGCTAACGGAGAGAAGGGTGTCTGTACTAACGGAGAGAAGGGTGTCTGTATGAACGGAGAGAAGGTTGTCTGTACTAACAGAGAGAAGGGTGTTTGTACTAACAGAGAGAAGGGTGTCTGTATGAACAGAGAGAAGGGTGTCTGTATGAATGGAGAGAAGGGTGTCTGTATGAATGGAGAGAAGGGTGTCTGTATGAATGGAGAGAAGGGAGTCTGTACTGACGGAGAGAAGGGTGTTTGTACAAATGGCGAGAAGGGTGTCTGTATGAATGGAGAGAAGGGTGTCTGTACTAATGGAGAGAAGGGTGTTTGTAGTAACAGAGAAGGGTGTCTGTATGAATGGAGAGAAGGGTGTCTGTACTAACGGAGAGAAGGCTGTCTGTGCTAATGGAGACAAGGGTGTTTGTTCTAACTGAGAGAAGGGTGTCTGTACTAATGGAGGGAACAGTGTCTGTACTAACGGAGAGAAGGGTGTTGGTACTAACGGAGAGAAGGGTGTCTGTACTAACGGAGAGAAGGGTGTCTGTATGAATGGAGAGAAGGGTGTCTGTATGAATGGAGAGAACGGTGTCTGTACTCATGGAGACAAGGGTGTCTGTACAAATGGAGACAAGGGTGTCTGTACTAATGGAGAGAAGGGTGTCTGTACTAAGGGAGAGAAGGGTGTCTGTACTAATGGAGAGAAGGGTGTCTGTTTAAATGGAGAGAAGGGTGTCTGTATGAATGGAGAGAAGGGTGTCTGTACTAATGGAGACAAGGGTGTCTGTACGAATGGAGAGAAGGGTGTTTGTACTAACGGAGAGAAGGGTGTCTGTACTAACGGAGAGAAGGGTGTCTGTACTAACGGAGAGAAGGGTGTCTGTACTAACGGAGAGAAGGGTGTCTGTACTAACAGAGAGAAGGGTGTCTGTACTAACGGAGAGAAGGGTGTCTGTACGAACGGAGAGAAGGGTGTCTGTACTAACGGAGAGAAGGGTGTCTGTACTAACGGAGAGAAGGGTGTCTGTACGAACGGAGAGAAGGGTGTCTGTACTAACGGAGAGAAGGGTGTTTGTACTGATGGAGAGAAGGGTGTCTGTACTAATGGAGAGGAGGGTGTCTGTACTAACGGAGAGAAGGGTGTCTGTACTAACAGACAGAAGGTTGTCTGTATGAATGGAGAGAAGGGTGTCTGTATGAATGGAGAGAAGGGTGTCTGTACTAATGGAGACAAGGGTGTCTGTCCTAACGGAGAGAAGGGTGTCTGTACTAACGGAGAGAAGGGTGTCTGTACTAACGGTGAGACGGGTGTCCAATAACGGAGAGAAGGGTGTCTGTACTAATGGAGAGGAGGGTGTCTGTACTAACGGAGAGAAGGGTGTCTGTACTAACAGACAGAAGGTTGTCTGTATGAATGGAGAGAAGGGTGTCTGTATGAATGGAGAGAAGGGTGTCTGTACTAATGGAGAGGAGGGTGTCTGTACTAACGGAGAGAAGGGTGTCTGTACTAACGGAGAGAAGGGTGTCTGTACTAACGGTGAGACGGGTGTCTAATAACGGAGAGAAGTGTGTCTGTACTAACGGAGAGAAAAGTGTCTGTACGAATGGAGCGAATGGTGTTTGTACTAACGCAGAGAAGGGTGTCTGTACTAACGGAGAGAAGGGTGTCTGTACTAACGGAGAGAAGGATGTCTGTACTAACGGAGAGAAGGGTGTCTGTACGAACGGAGAGAAGGGTGTCTGTACTAACAGAGAGAAGGGTGTCTGTACTAACAGAGAGAAGGGTGTCTGTTTGAATGGAGAGAAGGGTGTCTGTATGAATGGAGAGAAGGGTGTCTGTATGAATGGAGAGAAGGGTGTCTGTATGAATGGAGAGAAGTTTGTCCGTACTAACAGAGAGAAGGGTGTTTGTACTAATGGAGAGAAGGGTGTCTGTATGAATGGAGAGAAGGGTGTCTGTACTAACAGAGAGAAGGGTGTTTGTACTAACGGAGAGAAGGGAGTCTGTACTAATGGAGAGAAGGGTGTTTGTCCTAATGGAGAGAACGGTGTCTGTACTAACGGAGAGAAGGGTGTCTGTACTAACGGAGAGAAGGGTGTCTGTCCTAACAGAGAGAAGGGTGTCTGTACTAACGGAGAGAAGGGTGTCTGTACTAATGGAGAGAAGGGTGTCTGTACTAACGGAGAGAATGGTGTCTACTAACGGAGAGAAGGGTGTCTGTACTAACAGAGAGAAGGGTGTTTGTACTAACAGAGAGAAGGGTGTCTGTACTAATGGAGAGAAGGGTGTCTGTACTAATGGAGAGAAGGGTGTCTGTACTAATGGAGAGAAGGGTGTCTGTACTAATGGAGAGAAGGGTGTCTGTACTAATGGAGAGAAGGGTGTCTGTACTAACGGAGAGAATGGTGTCTACTAACAGAGAGATGGGTGTCTGTACTAACGGAGAGAATGGTGTCTACTAACAGAGAGATGGGTGTCTACTAACAGAGAGAAGGGTGTTTGTACTAACAGAGAGAAGGGTGTCTGTACTAATGGAGAGAAGGGTGTCTGTACTAAGAGAGAAGGGTGTCTGTACTAACGGAGAGGAGGGTGTCTGTACTAACGGAGAGAAGGTTGTCTGTACTAACGGAGAGAAGTGTTTCTGTACTAACGGAGAGAAGGGTGTCTGTACTAATGGAGAGAAGGGTGTCTGTATTACTTGTGCAGTTGAGCTTTGTGTTGCAATATGATCAACTCTGATGTATTATGCATTGCTACTTGATATGTTCCGTACTTTGCCCAGTAAATTGGTGTACAAGACATTCTTGCAGGTGACGTGTATTGCCCTGTGCTTTCTGATTCTGAACCATGAGATGGCAGTATCACACTCAGTTCGACTCACTAAACAATCACCATGTGTATGTTCTAAATTTCAACAGATACTGCTCAGACCTTCACCGTCAGTTCCATCTCAATACTCACTCTCTTTCATCAATGTGGCACAAGACACAGATGCCAATCAGTCTGAAACTATTTGTCTCTTCTCGAAGTTTCATTCTCTATCTCGTCTTTTCTCTCATATATATTCTCCTCCTCTCACTTTCAACTCATCAACTTAGACTTGCCTCCTTTCTGTGTGATTTTTCACACTGTCCCTTCTGCATCTTTTACTCTCTTTTCTTTCCCTCCATGCTTCCTCCCTATTGTTTGTCATTCCATCTCTTTCGATAACACAGGAATTAGGAGCAGAAGCAGGTCACTTGGCCTCTGGAGCCTTCTCTGCCATTCAATAAGATCATGGCTGATCTGAATGTCACCTCAACCCCGCATTCCTGCCTCCCCCAATAACCTTTCACCCTCTTTTTAATCTAGAACCTATCCAGTCCAGTCTTAGAAACATTCTAAAACTATGCTTCCTTTGAGGACAACAGTTCCAGAGACTCATGACCCTCAGAGGAAACATTCTCCTCAACTCTGTCCTCGATACTGAAAAGATTTGAAAAAAGCAGGCTCGTTGCGGTGGGTGACTTTAACTTCCCCCATATTGACTGGGACTCCCTTGCAAGGAGGGGCTCGGATGGAGAGCAATTTGTTAGATGGGCTTTTTGAAACAGTGTACTGACAATCCAACCAGGGAGGGGGCCATGCTAGACTTAGTATTGGGGAATGAGCCGGGCCAGGTGATCGATGTTTCAATGGGGGAGCATAATTCCATAAGATTTCGAGTAGTCATTGATGAGGACCCTTGGGTGAGGGTGCTTAATTGGGAGAGGGTCAATTCCATCCAAATTAGACAGGAACTCGGGAATGTGGCTATTGGAGAGCAATTCCATATCTGGCATGTGGGAAGCTTTTAAAGGCCAGCTGATTGAAGTGCAGGGCGGGCATGTCCCCACAAAAAGTAAGGATAGATATGGCAGGGTTCGGGAACCATGGATGACAAGGGGAATTGTGAACTTCGTCAAAAGGAAAAACTAACAAAGTCCTTGAGGAGTACAGGAAGGAACTTAAACATGGAATTAAGAGAACTAAAAGGCGCCATGAAATGTCTTTCGCAAACAGGGTCAAGGAGAATACCAAGGCTTTTTATGCATATATAAAAACAAGACGGTTGCAAGAGGAAGAGTAGGCCCACTCAAAGACAATGGAGGGAAGCTCTGCATGGAGTCACAGGAAGTGGGTGAGATTCTTAATGAGTACTTTGTATTGGTGTTCACCAAGGAGAAGGACATGATGGATGTTGAGGTCAGGAATAGATGTGTGAACACTATAGAATGTCAATATGTCGAAGGAGAAACGTTAAGTATCCTAATTTGCATTAAGGTAGACAAGTCCCTGGGCTGGATGGGATCTATCCCAGGTTGCTGCGCGAGGCAAGGGAAGAAATAGCTGAGGCATTAATAGATATCTTGGACCATAAGATATAGGAGCAGAATTAGGCCATTCAGCCCGTCAAGTCTGCTCCACCATTTAATCATTGCTGATATGATTCTCATCCCCATTCTCCTGCCTTCTCCCCGTAACCCTTGATCCCCTTCTTCATCAAGAACCTATCTCTGTCTTAAAGACACTCAGTGACTTGGCCTCCTCAGCCCTCTGTGGCAGTGAGTTCCACAGATTCATCGCCCTCTGGCTGATGAAATTCCTTCTCATCTCAGATTTAAAGGAACGTCCCTTCACTCTGAGGTTGTGTCCTTGAGTTCCAGTCTCTCCCACGAGTGGAAACATCCTCTCCATGTCCATTCTATCTATTAAAGGCGATCTATTAAAGTTTCAACTCGATCCCCCATCATTCTTCTAAACTTCATTGAGTATAGACCTCGACTTCTCAACCGCTCCTCATATGACAAACCCTTCATTCCTGGGATCATTCTCGTGAATCTCCTCTGGACCCCCTTCAAAGCCAGCACATCCTTCCTTAGGTATGGGGCCCAAACTGCTCAAAATATTCCGACTGGGGTCTGATCAGAGCCTTTTACAGCCTCAGCCGTACGTCCCTGCTCTTGTATTCTAGCCCCCGATAAATGACTACTCACATTGAATTTGCCTTCCTAATTGCCAACTGAACTTGCATGTTAACCTTAAGAGAATCCTGAACCAGGACTCCCAAGTCCCTTTGTGCATCAGATTTCTGAAGCCTTTCCCCATTTAGAAAATAGTCTATGCCTCTATTCTTCCTACCAAAGTGCGGAACCTCACACTTTCCCACTTTGCATTCCATCTGCCACTTCTTTGCCCATTCTCCGAGTCTGTCCAAGTCATTCTCCAGACTCCCCACTTCTTCAACAATACCTGTCCTTCTACATATCTTTGTATCATCCACAAATTTAGCCTCAGTCCTAGTCCTCAGTCCCATCTTCCAGTTTATTAATGTATATAGTGAAAAGTTGTGGTCCCAATACTGACCCCTGGTAAAAGGGGCCCTTTTCAGGATGGCAACCAGTGACCCCACTGGTCACCGGTTGCCATCCTGAAAAGAACAAAGAACAACAAAGAACAAATAAGAACAAAGAACAATACAGCACAGGAACAGGCCCTTCGGCCCTCCAAACCCACGCCGCTCCCTGGTCCAAACTAGACCATTCTTTTGTATCCCTCCATTCCCACTCCGTTCATATGGCTATCTAGATAAGTCTTAAACGTTCCCAGTGTGTCCGCCTCCACCACCTTGCCTGGCAGCGCATTCCAGGCCCCCACCACCCTCTGTTTAAAATATGTCCTTCTGATATCTGTGTTAAACCTCCCCCCCCCTTCACCTTGAACCTATGACCCCTCGTGAACGTCACCACCGACCTGGGGAAAAGCTTCCCACCGTTCACCCTATCTATGCCTTTCATAATTTTATACACCTCTATTAAGTCTCCCCTCATCCTCCGTCTTTCCAGTGAGAACAACCCCAGTTTACTCAATCTCTCCTCATAACTAAGCCCCTCCATACCAGGCAACGTCCTGGTAAACCTCCTCTGTACTCTCTCCAAAGCCTCCACGTCCTTCTGATAGTGTGGCGACCAGAACTGGACGCAGTATTCCAAATGCGGCCGAACCAACGTTCTATACATCTGCAACATCAGACCCCAACTTTTATACTCTATGCCCCGTCCTATAAAGGCAAGCATGCCATACGTCTTCTTCACCACCTTCTCCACCTGTGACGTCACCTTCAAGGATCTGTGGACTTGCACACCCAGGTCCCTCTGCGTATCTACACCCTTTATGGTTCTGCCATTTATCGTATAGCTCCTCCCTACATTATTTCTACCAAAATGCATCACTTCGCATTTATCAGGATTGAACTCCATCTGCCATTTCTTTGCCCAAATTTCCAGCCTATCTATATCCTTCTGTAGCTTCTGACAATGCTCCTCACTGTCTGCAAGTCCTGCCAATTTTGTGTCGTCCGCAAACTTACTGATCACCCCAGAAAAGGGGTCCCTTATCCCCAATCTCTGCCTTCTGTCTGTCAGCCAATCTTCTATCCATGCCAGTACCTTGCCTCTAACACCATTGGCTCTTTGGTTACTTAGCAGCCTCCTTTAAGACACCTTGTCAAAGGCTTTCTGGAAATCCAAATGAACCACGTTCACTGGCTCTCCTTTGACTAACTTCTGAGTCACCTCCTCAAAGTATTCTCACAGATTTGTCAGACATGACCTCCCTTTGATGAAGCTGTGCTGACTCAGTCCTATTTTACCATGTATTTCCAAGGACTCCGCAATTTCATCCTTAATAATGGGCTCCAAGATCTTACCCACGACCGAGGTCAGCCTAACTGGCCTATAATTTCCCATCTTCTGCCTCCCTCCCTTCTTAAACAGGGGTGTTACATTCGCCCTTTTTCAGTCCTCTGGGGCCTTCCCTGACAAATCAGAGTGGATAAATCCCCAGGACCGGACAGGGTATTCCCACGAACATTGAGGGAAGCTAGTGTTGAACTTGCAGGGGCCCTGGCCGACATATTTAAAATGTCAGTATTCACGGGGGAGGTGCCGGATGATTGGAGGGTGGCTCATGTTGTTCCGTTGTTTAAAAAAGGTTCCAAAAGAAATCCGGGAAATTATCGGCCAGTAAGTTTGACGTCGGTGGTGGGCAAGTTATTGGAAGGTGTGATAAGGGATAGGATCTACAAATATTTGGATAGACAGGGACTTATTAGGGAGAGTCAACATGGCTTTGTGCGTGGTAGGTCATGTTTGACCAATCTATTAGAGTTTTTCGAGGAGGTTACTAGGAAAGTGGATGAACGGAAGGCGGTGGATGTTGTCTACCTGGATTTCAGCAAGGCCTTTGACAAGGTCCCTCATGGGAGGTTAGTTAGGAAGTTTCAGTCGCTAGGTATACATGGGGAGGTAGTAAATTGGATAAGACACTGGCTCAATGGAAGAAGCCAGAGAGTGGTTGTGGAGGATTGCTTCTCTGAGTGGAGGCCTGTGACTAGTGGTGTGCCGCAGGGATCGGTGTTGGGTCCATTGTTGTTTGTCATCTATATCAATGATCTGGATGATAATGTGGTCAATTGGACCAGCAAGTTTGCTGATGATACAAAGATTGGAGGTGTAGTGGACAGTGAGGAAGGTTTTCAAAGCTTGCAGAGGGATTTGGACCAACTAGAAAAATGGGCTGAAAAATGGCAAATGGAATTTAATGCAGACAAGTGTGAGATATTGCACTTTGGAAGGACAAATCAAAGTAGAATGTACAGGGTAAATGGTAGGACTCTGAAGAGTGCAGTTGAACAGAGGGATCTGGGAATACAGGTACAGAATTCCCTAAAAGTGACGTCACAGGTGGATAGGGTCGTAAAGAGTGCTTTTGGTACATTGGCCTTTATAAATCGGAGTATCAAGTATAAAAGTTGGAGTGTTATGGTAAGGTTATATAAGGCATTGGTGAGGCCGAATTTGGAGTATTGTGTACAGTTTTGGTCACCTAGTTACAGGAAGGATGTAAATAAGATTGAAAGAGTGCAGAGAAGGTTCACAAGGATGTTGCCGGGACTTGAAAAGCTGAGTTACAGAGAGAGATTGAATAGGTTGGGACTTTATTCCCTGGAGCGTAGAAGATTGAGGGGAGATTTGATAGAGGTGTGTAAGATTTTGATGGGTATAGATAGAGTGAATGCAAGCAGGCTTTTTCCGCTGAGGCTAGGGGAGAAAAAAACCAGAGGGCATGGGTTAAGGGTGAAAGGAGAAAAGTTTAAAGGGAATATTAGGGGGGGCTTCTTCATGCAGAGAGTGGTGGGAGTGTGGAATGAGCTGCCAGATAAAGTGGTAAATGCGGGGTCACTTTTAACATTTAAGAAAAACTTGGACGGGTTCATGGATGAGAGGGGTGTGGAGGGATATGGTCCAAGTGCAGGTCTGTGGGACTAGGATAAAATGGTTCGGCACAGACAAGAAGGGCCAAAAGGCCTGTTTCTGAGCTGTAATTCTCTATGGTTCTATGGACTCCAGTGATTCCTGAAAGATCACCACCAATGCCTCCACAATTTCCTCAGCTCTCTCCTTCAGAACCCTGGCTTGTAGTCCATCCAGTCCATGTGATTTATTCATCTTCAGACCTTTCAGCTTCCCTAGCACCTTCTCCTCAGTGATGGCCATTACATTTACCTCTGCCCTGACTCTCTTAAAGTTCTTCACATCCTCTTTAACCACAGGTAGATTCCAGAGGACTGCAAAATAACGTCGTTCCCTTGTTTAAGAAAGGAAGCAGGGCTAACTCAAGAAATTATAGGTCGGTGAGACTGACGTCAGTAGTGGGAAAGCTTTTGGAGAAGATACTGAGGGACAGGAGAAATGCACATTTGGGAGAAAATTTTTCTGGTTAGTGACAGACAGCATTGTTTTGTATGGAGAAGGTAATGTCTCACCAACTTGATTAAATATTTTGAAGAGGTGACAAAGATATTTGATGAGGGAAGGGCTGTGGATGTAGTTCATATAAACTTAAGGTCGACAAGTCCCCAGGGCCTGATGGGATATACCCCAGAATACTGAGAGAGGCAAGGGAGGAAATTGCTGGGGCCTTGAGAGAAATCTTTGTATCCCCACTGGCTTTGGCGGCACCTGTGCCCCCTAGTAATTGACTCTTCCACCCTGGAAAAAAGCTCTGACTATCCATTCTGTCCATGCCTCTCATAATCTTGCAGACTTCTATCAGTTCGCCCCTCAACCTCCGTCGTTCCAGTGAGAACAAACCAAGTTTCTCCAACCTCTCCTTATAGCTAATGCCCTCCATACCAGGCAACATCCTGGTAAATCTTTTCTGTACCCTCTTCAAAGCCTCCACATCCTTCTGGTAGTGTGGCGACCAGAATTGAACACTATATTCCAAATGCGGCCTAACTAAGGTTCAATAAAGCTGCAACATGACTTGTCAATTTTTGAACTCAATGCCCCGGCCAATGTAGGCAAGCATGCCGTATGCCTTCTTGACGACCTTCTCCACCTGCATTGCCACTTTCAGTGACCTGTATACCTGTACACCCAGATCCCTTTGCCTATCAATACTCTTAAGGGTTCTGCCATTTACTGTATATTTCCTAAATGTATTAGACCTTCCAAAATGCATTACCTCACATTTGTCTGGATTAAACTCCATCTGCCATCTCTCCGCCCATGTCTCCAACTCATCTAGATCCTGCTGTATCCTCTGATGGTCCTCATCGCTATCTGCAAATCCACCAACCTTTGTGTCGTCCGCAAACTTACTAATCAAACCAGTTACATTTTCCTCCAAATTATTTATATGTATTACAAACAGCCAAAGTCCCAGCACTGATCCCTGAGGAACGCCACTTGTCACAGCCCTCCATTCAGAAACGCACCCTTTCACTGCTACCCTCTGTCTTCTATGACCGAGCCAGTTTTGTATCCACCTTGCCAGCTCACCTCTGATCCCATGCGACTTCACCTTCTGTACCAGCCTGCCATGAGGGACCTTGTCAAAGGCCTTACTGAAGTCCATGTAGACAACATCCACTGCCCTACCCTCATCAATCATCTTTGTCACTTCCTCACGACCTCCCCTTCACAAAACCATGTAGCCTCTCACTAATACATCCACTTATTTCCAAGTGGGAATAAATCCTGTCTCGAAGAATCCCCTCCAATAATTTCCCTCGCACTGATGTAATGCTCACCAGCCTGTAATTACCTGGATTATTTTTGCTTCCCTTCTGAAACAAAGGAACAACATTGGCTCTTCTCCAATCCTCTGGGACCTCCCCTGTAGCCAGTGAGGATGCAAAGATTTCTCTCAAGGCCCCAGCAATTTCCTCCCTTGCCTGTCTCGGTATTCTGGGGTATATCCCATCAGGCCCTGGGGACTTGTCCACCTTAGTGTTTCTCAAGAACCCTAATACCACCTCCTTTTTGATCTCAACATGACTCAAACTATCTGCATATCCTTTCCCAGACTCATCATCTACCCAGTCCTTCTCTTTGGTGAATACTGACGCAAAGTATTCATTTAATCCCTCGCCCATTTCCTCTGGCTCCACGCATAGATTCCCTCCCTTGTCCTTGAGTGGGCCAACCCTCTCCCTGGCTGTCCTCTTGCTCTTTACATATGTATAAAAAGCCTTGGGATTTTCCTCCATCCTATCATAGATAATCATAGAAACCCTACAGTGCAGCAAGAGGCCATTTGGCCCATCGAGTCTGCACCGACCACAATCCCACCCAGGCCCTACCCCCATTTCCCTACACATTTAGCCGCTAGTCCCTCTGACCTACGCATCTCAGAACACTAAGGGTCAATTTAGCATGGCCAATCAACCTAACCCGCACATCTTTGGACAGTGGGGGGTAACCGGAGCACACGAGGAGAATGTGCAAACTCCACACAGACAGTAACCCAAGCCGGGAATCGAACCCAGGTCCCTGGAGCTGTGAAGCAGCAGTGCTAACCACTGTGCTACCGTGCCGCCCCGGCTGGCCAATGCTTTTTGGCCAATCCTGCTGCCCAATGCTTTTTTGTGACCCCTATTAGCCCTCCTTCCTCCTTGCTTACGTTTCTTTCTACTTTCCTTGTATTCCACACTTGCTTCGTGTGTTCCCAGCCTCCTAGCTTTGACAAATGCTTCCTTTTTCTCTTTGACTTTGGGGCAGCACGGTAGCACAATGGTTAGCACTGCTGCTTCACACCTCCAGGGACCTGGGTTCGAATCCCGGCTCGGGTCACTGTCTGTGTGGAGTTTGCACATTCTCCCTGTGTCTGCGTGGGTTTACTCCGGGTGCTCCGGTTTTCTCCCATAGTCCAAAGATGTGCGGGCTAGGTTGATTGGCCATTCTAAATTGCCCCTTAGTGTCCCGGGATGCATAGGTTAGAGGGATTAGTGGGTAGATATGGGGATAGGGTCTGGGTGGGATTGTGGTTGGTGCAGACTCGATGGGCCGAATGGCCTCTTTCTGCACTGTAGGTTTCTATGATTCTATGACTAGGCTCACAATATCTCTCGTTATCCAAGGTTCCCAAAACTTGCCATATTTATCCTTTATCCTTACAGGAATGTGCCGCTCCTGAATCCCTATCAACTTACACTTGAAAGCCTCCCACGTGCCAGATGTTGATTTGCCCTCAAACATCTGCCCCCAATCTACATTCTTCAGTTCCTGACTAATATTGTTGTAATTAGCCTTCCCCCAATTTAGCACCTTAACTTGAGGATTACACTTATCTTTATCCACCAGTACTTTAAAGCTTACTGAATTGTGATCACTGTTACCGAACTGCTCCCCTACTGAAGCATCGACCACCTGGCTGGTCTCATTCCCCAATACCAGGTCCAGTATGGCCCCTTCCCGAGTTGGACTATCGACAAACTGTTTCAAGAAGCCCTCCTCAATGCTCCTTACAAACTCTGCCCCATCCATGCCCTAGCACTAAGTGAGACCCAGTCAGTATAGGGGAATCTCCCATCACAACAACCCCAATACTTTTACACCTTGCCAAAATCTACCTACATATCTGTTCCTCTATTTCCCACTGGCAGTTGGGTGGCCTATAGTAAACCCCCAACATTGTGACTACACCTTTCCTATTCCTGAGCTCTACCCATATTGCCTTGCTGTATGAGCCCTCCGAGGTGTCCTCCCAGAGTACAGCTGTGATATTCTCCTTAACTAGTAGTGCACCTCCCCCACCCCTTTTACACATCGTCTATCCTGCCTGAAACGTCTCTATCCTGGAACGTTAAGCTGCCAATTCTGTCCTTCCCTTAACCCAAGTCTCTGTAATGGCAATAACATCATAGTTCCTAGTACTAATCCAAGCTCTAAGTTCATCTGCCTTACCTGTTACACTTCTCACATTGAAACAGATGCACCTCAGTCCACCAGACCCTCTTTGATTAGCAACCCCACCCTGCCTGCTGTTTCTCTGAGTCTTACTGGCCCTACTCTCTGGTTCCTCTTTAGCTAATTCACCTTTGCTTTGGTTCCTACCCCCCTACCAAACTAGTTTAAATCCTCCCGAGTGACACTAGCAAACCTCCCGGCCAGAATATTTATGCCCTTCCAGTTTAGTCCTTCTTGTACAGTTCCCATCTGCCCCTGAAGAGATCCCAATGGTCCAGATATCTGAAACCGTCCCTCCTACATCACATGTTCAGCTGCACTATCTTCCTATTCCTCGCCTCACTAACACGTGGCACAGGGAGTAATCCTGAGATTACAACCCTGGAGGTCCTGCTTTTTAACTTTCTACCTAACTCCCTAAACTGCTGCTGCAGGACCTCATCACTCTTTCTATCTATGTCGTTAGTACCAATATGTACCACAACCTCTGGCTGTTCACCCTCTCCCTTCAGAATGCTTTCTATATGTTCAGAGGCATCCTGGACCCTGGCAGCCACCATCCTGGAGACTCTTTCATGTCCACAGAGATGCCTATCTGCACCCCTAACTATAGAGTCCCCTATAACTATTGCTTTCGTCCTCTTTGTTCCTCCCAGCTTAACAACAGAGCCAGCCGTGGTAGACTGATACTAAAACCACATGGGAGTCGGAGTGGGCTGGCGAGATGGATACAGAACTGGCTTGCTTATAGAACTTATAGCACTCACCTGAAGAAGGAGCTTAAGGCTCCGAAAGCTTGTGGCTTTTGCTACCAAACAAACCTGTTGGACTTTAACCTGGTGTTGTTAAACTTCTTACGTTGCTTATAGAAGACAGAGAGTAGTGGTGGAAGGGTGTTTTTCAGAATGGAGATCTGTAACTAATGGCGTTCCGCAGGGATCAGTGTTGGGACCTCTGTTGTTTGTATAATATATAAATGATCTGGAGGAAAACATGGGTGGTCTGATTAGGAAGTTTGTGGATGAGACAAAGATTGGTGGAGTTGTTGATAATGCCCGGGATTGTTGAAAGATACAGATAGATTGGAAATGTGAGGACAGAAATAGCAGATGGAGTTTAATCTGGACAAATGCGAGGATCAAATTTAGGTGCGAGTTATACTGTAAATGTTAGAACCCTTAGGAACATAAACATACAGAGGGATCCCTAAAAGTGGCAACACAGGTGGCCAAGGTGATTAAGAAAACATCTGGTATGCTTGCCTTCATCAGCCGGGGCAGTGAGTACAAGAGTTGGGAAATCATGTTGCAGCTATATAAAACCTTGGTTCGGCCGCATTTTGAGTATTGCATGCCGTTCTGGTCACCACACTACCAAAAGGACATAGAAGCTTTGGAGAGAGTGCAATGAAGGTTTGCGAGGATGTTGCCTGGTCTCGGGGCTGTTGACTATGAGGAGACATTGCATAAACTAGGATTGCTTTCACTGGAAAGACGGAGGTTGAGGGGAGACCTGAGAGAGGTCTACAAAATTATGAGAGGCATACACAGGGTGGTCAGAGGTTTTTTCCAAGGGTGGAAGTGTCAGTTACAAGAGGGCACAGGTTCAAGGTAAGAGGGGGAAAGTTTAAGGGTGAAGTTTTTCCAGCAGACAGTAATGGGTGCCTGGGAGTGAAAAAAAAAACTTTTTGCCCTTACTTGGTCTGTATCCCTCAGTTCCCTCCCTATTCATGTACCCATCCAGATGTCTCTTATGTGCACTGCCAGAGGAGATAGTTGTAACAGGCAAATAAGAGACATCTGGATGGGTACATGAATAGGGAGGGAACTGAGGGATACAGACCAAGTAAGGGCAGAAAGTTTTTTTTAGTTTAGTTAGGGCATCATGATTGGCACAGGCTTGGAGGGTGGAAGGGCCTGTTGCTGTGCTGTACTTTTCTTTGTTCTTTGTTCTAAATGTGTGACCCTTTAATTTTAAGCAGAGACCCTTAATTCGCATCCACCCTGTCAAGACCCCTGAAGATCACTTTTCCACCTTTTTATTTTCTGTCTTTTTCATATTCTTGCATTGTATATTCCTCTGTGTCCTCTCTCAAATCTCACCCAATCTGATTCCATACCTTACATTCTCTCAGATTCTGTGTATGTGCCACTCTATCCCCTTCTCTTTTTCCGTTTGAGAGCAAAGAACAAAGAGAATTACAGCACAGGAACAGGCCCTTTGCCCTCCAAACCTGCACTGACCATGCTGCCCGACTGAACTAAAACCCCCTACTCTTCCAGGGACCTCTATTGCCATCCTATTCATGTATTTGTCCAGACGCCCCTTAAAAGCCACTGTCGTATCCACTTCCATTACCTCCCCCAGGAGCTCCCCCACCACACTCTATGTGAAAAATCTGCCTCGTACATCTCCTTTAAACCTTACCCCTCGCACCTTAAACTATGCCCCCTTGTAATTGTCTCCTCCACCCTGGGAAAAAGCTTCTGACTATCCACTCTGTCCCTTGCTCCTCATAATCTTATAGACTTTTATCAGGTCACCGCTCAACCTCCATCGTTCCAGTGAGAACAAACCAAGTTTCTCCAACTTCTCCTCACATCCCCTTCATACCTGGCAACATCCTGGTAAATCTTTTCTGTACCCGCTCCAAAGCCTCCACATCCTTCTGGTGGTGCAGCGACCAGAATTGAAAACTATATTCCAAGTGTGGCCTAACTGAGTTTCCACAAATCTTGGATAAATTGCCAATTTTTAAACTCAGTGCCCTGGCCGATGAAAGCAAGCATGCCGTATGCTGGGTGGCATGGGGGCACAGTCGTTAGCACTGCTGCCGCACAGCACCAAGGACCCAGGTTCGATTCCCAGCTTGAGTCACTGTCTGTGTGGAGTTTGCACATTCTCCCCATGTCCATAGGAGTCTTAAATCGGCCTCGCAGGTAGAGGAGGTGGTTAAGAAGGCGTATGGTGTGCTGGCCTTCATCAGTCGAGGGATTGAGTTTAGGAGTCGGGAGATAATGATGCAGCTTTATAAGACCCTCGTCAGACCCCACTTGGAGTACTGTGCTCAGTTCTGGTCACCTCATTACAGGAGGGATGTGGAAATTATTGAAAGGGTGCAGAGAAGATTTACAAGGATGTTGCCTGGATTGGTTGGCATGCCTTATGAGGATAGGTTGAGGGAGCTCAGTCTTTTCTCCTTGGAGAGACGAAGGATGAGAGGTGACCTGATAGAGGTGTGCAAGATGTTGAGAGGTATAGATCAGGTGGATTCTCTGAGGCTTTTTCCCAGGGCTGAAATGGCTGCTACGAGAGGACACATGTTTAAGGTGCTGGGGAGTAGGTACAGAGGAGATGTCGGGGTAAGTTTTTCACTCAGAGGGTGGTGGATGAGTGGAATCGGTTGCCGTCAGTGGTGGTGGAGGCAAACTCGATAGGGCCTTTTAAGAGACTTCTGGATGAGTACATGGAACTTAATAGGATTGAGGGTTATAGGTAAGCCTACATATAAGCCTAGGTAGGTAGGGACATGACCGGCGCAACTTGTGGGCTGAAGGGCCTGTTTGTGCTGTATTTTTTCTATGTTCTATGTCTGCTTGGGTTTTCTCCGGGTGCTCCGGTTTCCTCCCACAGTCCAAAGATGTGCGGGTTAGGTTGATTGGCCATGCTAAATTGACCCTAGTTTTGCTGGAATTAGCAGGGTAAATATGTTGGATTACGCAGGAAGGGTGGGATCGTTGTTGCCGCAGGCACAATGGGCTGAATGGCGGCCTCCTGTACTGCAGGGATTCTATGAAAATCAAAAATATTGACTTAACTTGGCTTTTCTCACTGCAATATGTTCATAAGAGAAAAATGTAAATTTTTATTTTGCCTAAATAAGTAAAATAGAACATAGAACATAGAACATTACAGCGCAGAACAGGCCCTTCGGCCCACGATGTTGCACCGACCAGTTAAAAAAAAACTGTGACCCTCCAACCTAAACCAATTTCTTTTCGTCCATGAACCTATCTACGGATCTCTTAAACGCCCCCAAACTAGGCGCATTTACTACTGATGCTGGCAGGGCATTCCAATCCCTCACCACCCTCTGGGTAAAGAACCTACCCCTGACATCGGTTCTATAACTACCCCCCCTCAATTTAAAGCCATGCCCCCTCGTGCTGGATTTCTCCATCAGAGGAAAAAGGCTATCACTATCCACCCTATCTAAACCTCTAATCATCTTAGAAAATCATTTTCCAGAACATTGCAAAGGAACAAAATATATAAAAGGAAAGGAGGGTGAACACTTTCTGGGCAGCAAGAGCCAGATGTGCGAATGATAAATATTTAATCTCGAAGGGAAAATAAACAGTAAAACAGGGAAATAAGAATACTGGTCTGAACCGGTTTTATTTACTGAAATTTGCTCATCGGCTCCTTGAGTGTGAAAATGTGCATTCATTTTTGCCCCAAGTGGGACAAGTCTGGTGTAGACATTCAGGAACACTGAATGTCTCCTTAAAGGACAGTGTAATATGTACTTGTGAAGTTTGGTCTTTGCTTGTGCTGAAATAAAATGGGGGTAATATGTCCTCTGGTTCAAAGTAAAGTTTGCCGATAAAGCTAGTATTAATAGAGCTTTTAGTCTTTTGTGGCAGTAAATGTCTGAAAACCTAAATCTTGCTGCATCATTCTTTTCACTAATAACTAGAAATTGAAAATTCTTATTAAAATATATCAATCTCCACAGTGATCATTGCAGATGCTAAGTAATAAGTTAAACCTTTTCACAATTGACTTAAATTACAAATTTCGAAGATTTATGTTTTTCTTTCTATTCAAGTGACAAGAGATACTGTTAACTACATATTTACAGATTGAAAAACTCTGGAAACCCTCACTATTTCCAGGTGATCTTCATCTTCATAGCAAGCTGAACATAAAGCAAATGAGAACAAAGAACAGCACAGGAACAGGCCCTTCGGCCCTCCAAGCCTCTGCCAATCACGTTGTCTTATCTAGACCAACTGATTGTATCCCTCTATTCCCCATCTGTTCATGTGTCTATCCAGATAAGTCTTAAATGTCGTTAACGTATCTGCCTTAACCACCTCACTTGGCAATGCGTTCCAGGCCACTGCCATCCTTTGTGTAGAAAAACTTCCCTCGCACATCTCCAGTGAACCTCTGTCCCCTTGTGCCCTCTTGTAATTGTCATTTCTGCCCTGGGAAAAAGCTTCCAATTGTTCACCCTATCTATACCCCTCATAATTTTAGAAACTTCTTAATCAGGTCGCCCCTCAGCCTCCGTCTTCCCAGGGAGAACAATCCCAGTTTATTCAATCTCTCCTCAGAACTAATAGCCTCCATACCAGGCAATATCCTGGTGAACCCTTTCTGTACTCTCTCCAAAGCCTTCTGGTAGTGTAGTGACCAGAATTGGACACAGTATTCCAAATGTGACCTAACAAGCGTTTTATATAACTGTCACATAATTTGATGCCTCATCCAATGAAGGCAAGCACACCATATGCTTTTTTTTAACCACCTTTTCCACCTCTGCTACCACGTTTACGGATCTGTGGGACCTGTAATCCCGGATCTCTCTGTGTGATTATGCTCCTGATGGTTCTGCCATTTATTTTATAGCTCCCACCTGAATTGGATCTGCCAAAATGCATCACCTCGCATTTGTCCGGATTAAATTCCATCTGCCATTTCTCCGCCCAATTTTCCAGCCTATCTATATCTCTATGCTCTGACAATCTTCATCACTCTCTGCAACTCCAGCAAACTTAATATCATCCGTAAACTTGCTAATCAGACCAGTTACGTTTTCTTCCAAGTCATTTATATATATATATTACAAACAGCAGAAGTCCCAGCACTGATCCCTGGGGAACACCACTAGTTACAGACCTCCATTCAGAAACACACCCTTCCATCGCTACCCTCTGTCTTTGATGGTCAAGCCAATTCTGAATCTCATCCAATGAGAGACAAAGGCTGCAGATATGTAGCAAAACATTAGGAACATTTACGAGTTATTTTTTACAAAGAGGTGGTCCTTGGTAAATATTTCACACAATTATTGGGTGATATTTCTGTCGATATTCAGCACTAGATTCTCCTCTTGGGAAAAGGCAGGCAATAGGACCAGAACACCTTCTTGGGATATAGTGGGTTAAGCGTGTGGCTCTCCTACAAGCATGGGACTGATATCAAAGGGCTGATTCTGTTTTCCTCACCTTTCCTGCAGGCGTTTACACCAACAATTTGAGAGCTACAAGGAACAGATACGAAAAATAGGTGGCGAAGCACGTCGTTACCAAGGGGAGCACAAGGATGATGCTCCAACCTGTGGAATCTGCCTCAAAACCAAGTTTGCTGATGGCTGTGGCCATATCTGCTCTTACTGCCAGACCAAATTCTGTGCCCGTTGTGGGGGTCGGGTTATTCTTCGCTCAAATAACGTGAGTACACTCAGCAAAGTGCGATTGAGGCTCTGATCACTTGTCCTTGCTTGGTTGACTGCATTATCATTCCTTCATTATTTTGGATAAGTCCTTTGTTAGTTAGCAAGGTAAAGACCTATTTCTTCAATTGAACATAGTCCAACTTAATGGAGTATATTTTTCTCCATTTGTTATGCAAGCAAATATGTTTGTTTCCTTGTCTTATAATCCCACCTAACATTTTCTAATATTAGCAAGTCTAGGAAATAATATCCATACTACGTTCATAAATGTATTGTTTGGTGCCCTCCATACATCAGTGAATAAATTTTATCAGGGCTGCATTGTTGTGTTATGTTGCAATACTTTCAGTAACTGCCAAAAACTGTCAGCTGCAACCACATTATTGTCACACATTTACAGAAATAGAGCACTCCCTTACACTGACTTTCCATCCAGCTAGACTCCCTCAGTTCGCATGAGTATATGTAATTTCCTTCTATGACAGCACAGACTATAACAGTTAACCTTTATGGGATGTAGAATCATAGAATCCCGACAGTACAGAAGGAGGCCATTTGGCCCACCGAGTCTGTACCAACCCCAATCCCACCAAGGCCCTATTCCCGTAACCTCACACATTTTACCCTGCTAATCCCCCTGACACTAGGGTCAATTTAACATGGCCAATCAATCTACCCCGCACATCCCCACGCAGACACGGGGAGAAATTGCGAACTCAGCTCAGACAGTGACCCAAGGCCGGAATTGAACCCCGGTCCCTGGCGCTGTGAGGCAACAGTGCTAGGCGCTGTGAGGCAACAGTGCTAGCCACTGTGCCGCCGTGCTGCTCTAGTCTATAGTCTAACGTACTCCATTATACTGCAATTCCTCCAAGTCTCTGACAAACATTAATGTTTTCAGATATGAACAAAGAAAATTACAGCACAGGAACAGGCCCTTCGGCCCTCCAAGTCTGCACCGACCATGCTGCCCGACTGAACTAAAACCCCCTACCCTTCTGGGAACCATATCCCTCTATTCCAATCCTATTCATGTATTTGTCAAGATGCCCCTTAAAAGTCACTATCGTATCTGCTTCCACTACCTCCCCTGGCAACGAGTTCCAGGCACCCACCGCCCTCTATGTAAAAAGACTTGCCTCGTACATCTCCTTTAAACCTTGCTCCTTGCACCTTAAACCCCCGAGTAATTAATTATTCTACCCTGGGAAAAAGCTTCTGACTATCCACTCTGTCCATGCCCCTCATAATCTTGTAGTCTTCTATCAGGTCGCCCCTCAACCTCCGTCATTCCAGTGAGAACAAACCAAGTTCCTCCAACGTCTTCTCATAGCTAATGCCTTCCATGCCAGGCAACATCCTGGTAAATTTTTTCTGTACCCTCTCCAAAGCCTCCACATCCTTCTGGTAGTGTGGTAACCAGAATTCAACACTATATTCTAAGTGCGGCCTAACTATGGTTCTATAAAGCTGCAACATGACTTGCCAATTTTTAAACTCAATACCCTGGCCAATGAAAGCAAGCATGCCGTATGCTTTCTTGACTACCTTCTCCAGCTGCGTTGCCACTTTCAGTGATCTGTGTACCTGTACACCCAGATCCCTCTGCCTATCAATACGCTTAAGGGTTCTGCCATTTACTGTATATTTCCTATCTGTATTAGACCTTCCAAAATGCATTACCTCACATTTGTCCGGATTAACATAAGAACTAGGAGCAGGAGTAGGCCATCTGGCCCCTCAAGCCTGCTCCGCCATTCAATAAGACCGTGGCTTATCTTTTCGTGGACTCAGCTCCACTTACCCGCCCGCTCACCATAACCCTTAATTCCTTTATTGTTCAAAAATTTATCTATCCTGGCCTAAAAACATTCAATGAGGTAGCCTCAACTGCTTCACTGGGCAGGGAATTCCACAGATTCACAATCCTTTGTGTGATGAAGTTCCTCCTCAACTCAGTCCTAAATCTGCTTCCCCTTATTTTGAGGCTATGCCCCCTCGTTCTAGTTTACCCCCAGGGGTGGAAACAACTTCCCTGCTTCTATCTTATCTATTCCCTTCATAATCTTGTATGTTTCCAGAAGATCTCCCCTCATTCTTCTGAATTCCAATGAGTATAGCCCCAGTCTACTCAGTCTCTCCTCAGAAGCCAACCCTCTCAACTCCGGAATCAACCTAGTGAATCTCTTCTGCACCCCCTCCATTGCCAGTATAACGTTTCTCAAGTAAGGAGACCAAAACTGTACACACTCCTGTATTAAGCTCCATCTGCCATCTCTCAGCCCAAGTCTCCAACCGATCTATATCCTACTGTATCCTCTTATGGTCCTCATCACTATCAGAAAATCCACCAACCTTTGTATTGCAAAGTCTGCAAACTTACAAATCAAACCAGTTATATTTTCTTTTCCAGTTATATTTTCTTTTCCAGTTATATTTTCTTTGGTCTGCTTATGTTCCGCATCTGATTTTTCAGTCTCTCTGATTTCCCTCAATTTATAAGTAGTTGCCAGTAATGTATGGACTGTCCTTATAGCGAACTCCTTGACTTCTTCCACAAACACAATATTGCGCTTTTCTGCATTCTTTGTTTTAATGCACGATAATCTTCCTGCTATGAATCGTAGAATCATACAGTACAGAAGAGTCCCTTTGGCCCATTGCGTCTGCACCGGCATGCAAGAAACACCTAAACTCCCACTTCATCCCATTTACCAGCTCTTGGCCCACAGCCTTGAATGTGATGATATGCCAGGTCCTCATCCAGATACTTTTTAAAGGATGTGAGGCAACCCGCCTCTATCATTCTCCCAGGCAGCGCATTCCAGACCATCATCACCTGCTAGGTAAAAATGTTTTACCTCAAATCTCCCCTGAACCTCCTGTATTTCACCTTGAACTTCTGTCCCTCATGATTGACCCTTCAACTAACGGGAACAGCTGCTCTCTATCCACTCTATCCATGCCTCTCATAATCTTGTACACTGAATCAGATCACCCCTCAGTCTTCTCTGCTCCAACAAAAACAACCCAGTTGTTCCATCCCAGGCAGCATCCTGGTGAATCTCCTCTGCACCTTCTCCAGTGCAATCACATCCTTCCTATTCTGTGGCGATGAAAACTGCACACAGTCCTCCAACTGTGGCCTTACTAACGTTCTTTCCAACTCCAACATGACTTCCCTGCTTTTGTAATCTATGCCTCCATTGATAAAGGCAAGTGTTCCATATGCCTTTTCCCCACACTACTAACATGCCCTTTGGCCTTCAGAGATCTGTGGACAAACACACCAAGGTCCTTTTGTTCATCAGAACTTCCTCGTGTGATGCCGTTCATTGAATACTTCCTTGTCAAATTACTCCTTCCAATGTGTATCACCTCACACTTGTCAGGGTTAAATTCCATCTGCCACTTATCTGCCCATTTGACATTCCATCTCTATGAGAACCTATTTAAGGACTCCAAGAAGGAGGGAGCAAGGACAAAATGTGGGGAAAAGGTTCCAACAAGATCAAAAATCAGGAAAATGTTAAAAGGAAGGAGAACTCAGGAAATGTTATTAATAGAGGTGTTCTCACTCAAAAAGAAGGTACAAAAACTAGCATAAAGGCACTTTATCTGAATCCTCGCAGCATTCGAAACAAGGTAAATGAGTTGACGGCACAAATCATTGCGAACGAGTATGATTTGGTGGCCATTACAGAGAGTTAAATATCCCGGGGTATCAGACTGTTCGGAGGGACCGAGAGGAAGGTAAGAGAGGTGGTGTAGCTCTGATATTTAAGGATGACATCAGGGCGGTACTGAGAGATGATATAGGTTCTATGGAAAAAAAGGTTGAATCCATTTGGGTGGAAATTGAAAATAGTAAGGAGAAAAAGTCACTGATAGGCGTAGTCTATAGGCCACCAAATAATAACATCACGGTGGGGCGAGAAATAAACAAAGAAGTAACTGATGCATGGAAAACTGATACAGCAATTGTTATGGGGGATTTTAATCTACATGTCAATTGGCCGAACCAGGTCAGTCAAGGCAGCCTTGAGGAGGAGTTCATAGAATGTATCGGCGATAGCTTCCTTGAACAGTATGTAATGGAACCTATGAGGGAGCAAGCTATCCTAGATCTGGTCCTGTGTAATGAGACAGGAATAATTCATGATCTTACAGTTAGGGATCCTCTTGGAAGAAGCGATCACAGTATGGTTGAATTTAAAATACAGATGGAGTGTGAGAAGGTAAAATCTAATACCAGTGTCTTGTGCTTAAACAAAGGAGACTACAAAGGGATGAGGGAGGAGTTGGCTAAGGTAGACTGGGAGCAAAAACTTTATGGTGTGACAATTGAGGAACAGTGGAGAACTTTCAAAGCGATCTTTCACAGTGCTCAGCAAAAGTATATACCAGTGATAAGGAAGGACTGTAGAAAAAGAGATAATCAGCCATGGATATCTAAGGAAATAAAGGAGGGTATCAAATTGAAAGGAAATGCATACAAAATGGCAAAGATTAGTGGGAAACTAGAGGAGTGGGAAATCTTTAAAGGTCAACAGAAAGCCATGAAAAAAGCTATAAAGAAAAGTAAGATGGATTATGAGAGTAAACTAGCTCAGAATATAAAAACAGACAGCAAAAGTTTCTACAAATATATTAAACGAAAAAGAGTGGCGAAAGTAAACATTGGTCCTTTAGAAGATGAGAAGGGGGATGTAATAACTGGAAATGAGAAAATGGCTGAGGCATTGAACAGGTATTTTGTGTCGGTCTTCACAGTGGAAGACACAAATAACATGCCAAAAAATGATGACAAGAAGGCTATGGCAGGTGGGAACTAGAAACTATCATTATCATGAAAGAGGTAGTGTTGGGCAAGCTAATGGGGCTAAAGGTAGACAAATCTCCTGGTCCTGATGGAATGCATCCCAGGGTACTAAAAGAGATGGCGGGGGAAATAGCAAATGCACGAGTGGTAATTTCCCAAACTTCGCTGAACTCTGGGGTGGTTCCCGCAGATTGGAAAACAGCAAATATGACGCCACTGTTTAAAAAAGGAGGGAGACAAAAAGCGGGTAACTATAGGCCGCTTAACTTCTGTAGTTGGGAAAATGCTTGAATCTATCATCAAGGAAGAAATAGCGAGACATCTGGATATAAATTGTCCCATTGGTAAGACGCAGCATGGATTCATGAAGGGCAGGTCATGTTTGAATAATTTGGTGGAATTCTTTGAGAACATTACATGCGCAGTGGACAAAGGGATGTGGTGGATGCGGTATATTTGGATTTCCAGAAGGCATTTGACAAGGTGCCGCAAAAAGGACTGCTGCATAACATAAAGGTGCACGCTGTTACGGGCAACGTATTAGCATGGATAGAGGATTGGTTAAATAACAGAAAGCAAAGAGTGGGGGTAAATGGGTGTTTTTCTGGTTGGCGATCAGTGGCTAGTGGTGTGCTTCAGGGATCAGTGTTGGGACCGCAATTGTTTACGATTTACATAGATGATTTGGAGTTAGGGACCAAGTGTAGAGTGTCATAATTTGCAGATGACACTGAGACGAGTGGCAGAGCAAAGTGTGCAGAGGACACAAAGTCTGCAAAGGGATATAGATAATCTAAGTGAGTGGGCAAGGGTCTGGCAGATGGAGTACAATGTTGTTAAATGTGAGGTCATCCATTTTGATAGGAATAACAGCAAAATGGACTATTATTTAAATGGTAAAATATTGCAGCATGCTGCTGTGCAGAGGGACCTGGGTGTCCTTGCGCAAGAATCACAAGGAGTTGGTTTGCAGGTGCAGCAGGTAATTAAGAAGGCAAATGGAATTTTGTCCTTCATTACAAGAGGGACGGAGTTTAAAAACAGCGAGATTATGTTGCAGCTGTATAAGGTGCTGGTGAGACCACACCTGGAGTACTGTGTACAGTTTTGGTCTCCTTACTTGAGAAAGGATATACTGGCTCTGGAGGGGGTGCAGAGGAGATTCACTAGTTTGATTTCGGGGTTGAGAAGATTGGCTTATGAGGAGAGACTGTGTGGGCTATACTCATTGAAATTCAGAAAAATGAGGGGAGATCTGATAGAAACAGATAAGATTATGAAGGGAATAGATAAGATCGAAGCAGGGAAGTTGTTTCCACTGGCAGGTGAAATTAGAACCAGGGGGCATGGCCTCAAAATAAGGAGGAGCAGACTTAGGACAGAGTTGAGGAAAAACTTCTTCACACAAAGGGTTGTGAATCTGTGGAATTCCCTGCCCAGTGAAGCAGTTGAGGCTATCTCATTGAATGTTTTTAAGGCAAGGATCGATAAATTTTTGAACAATAAAGGAATTAAGCGCTATGGAGAGTGGGCGGGTAAGTGGAGCTGAGTCCACGAAAAGAGCTTATTGAATGGCGGAGCAGGTTTGAGAGGCCAGATAACCTACTCCTGCTCCTAGTTCTTATGTTCTTATATCTTTTTGTAGTCCAAGACAATTAGCCTCATGGCTAACTGCCTGGCCAATCTTTGTGTCATCTGCAAACTTACTAATCCTACCCCCACATAGTCATTATCTGTGTCATTCACATCAATGATGAATAATAGGGGACCCAACACAGATCCTTGTGGTACACCACTGACACTGGCTTCCATCACAAAAGTAGCCTTCTGTCATCGCCTTCTGTCATCGCCCTCTGTCTCCTACAGCTGAGCCAATTTTGAATCCACTTTACCAAATTACTGTGTATCCCATGTGCATTTACCTTCTTTACAAGTCTCCCATGTGCGACCTTGTCAAAGGCTTTGCTGAAATCCATATAAACTACACTTTCCTCATGTACACACCTGGTCACCTCCAAAATAATGTTCAGTCATTTTTTAAAAATATACCCTCTCTGTGATGGAACCTAGGTAACTATCCCTGATTAAGCCTTCCCACTCCAAGTGGACATGATGTGGAGATGCCAGCGTTGGATTGGGGTGGGCACAGTAAGAAGTCTCACAACACCAGGTTAAATTCCAACAAGTTTGTTTGGTAGCATGAGCTTTCGGAGTGCTGCTCCTTCATCAGGTGAATGGAGAGTTGGGTTCACAAACAGGGCATATATACACACAGACGCAATTGCCAGATGATGGTTGGAATGCGAGTCTTTACAGGTAATGAAGTCTTTACAGGTGCAGACAATGCGAATGGAGAGAGGGTGAATGACAGGTCATGAATGACAGGTCATTTAATGACCTGTCATTATCCCCCTCTCCACTGAAAAGCTGGCCCGATTCCAGTAAAATTGTGAAGGATGAGGATGTGTCAGTCTCTGCAATGGAGCTAGTCAGGTTGAGATAGCCAGGTATGGGCACATAATTAAAAGGCACTCTCAAAAATTGGCAAGCCCAGGAATCCTGGATCGAGATCTGCCAGCCAGTTTTAAAGGGCACCTCAGTCAACCGAACTTGGGAAAATTCCATGTCTATTACTCCTTTGCTCTGTGGTGCACTCCTTCAAAGTGTCATTATGTGCAGCAGTCTCCAATGCTGCGATTCAGTTAACACCTGGACTTTCTGCATCTTCTGGAAATTATCCTCCATTCCCCAACTCCATCAGCAGTTGGAATTCCGAGAATATCTGCATTGCCATTCACGACTAAACGCAAGTGCAAGGGTAGGTTATTTGGCCCCTCGAATCTGTTCCAACAGATAAGATCAACTCCAATCGACAACTTAATTTCCTACCGATCTTGGTGTCATTGCCAAACTTAGCTATCATGCCTAAAAATCAAAAATTGGAGCATTCGTAGGCCATTTGGCCCTTTGACCCTGCTCCACCATTCATTAAAATCATGGCTGACATCCAACTCAGTAACCTGATCCGACCTTTTCTCAAGATCCTTTGATCTGTTTCATCCCAAGAGTTATATCTTACTCCTTCTTGAAAACATAGTGTTTTGGCCTCAACTGCTTTCTGTGGTAGAGAATTATTGTCACAGGCTGTCCACACTCTGGGTGAAGAAATTTATGCCCATCTCAGTCTTAACAAGTTTACCCCATATGCTATGACCCCTGGTTCTGGACAACCGCACCAAAGAACAAAGAATAGTACAGCACAGGAACAGGCCCTTCGGCCCACCCAGACCAACTGCCTGTATCCCTCTAAACCTTGTCTGTTCATGTGCCTATCCATGTAAGTCTCAAATGCCACTAACGTATCTGCCTCAACCATTTCACTTGGTAGTGCATTCCAAGGCTCCACCACGCACTGTGTAAAAAAAAAACAACTTCCCCTGCTCATCTCTACTGAACCTTTCCCTCTTACCTTGAACTTGTTCCCCCTTGTGATTGTTATTTCTGCCCTGGGAAAAAGCTTCCAACTGTTCACCTTATCTCTATCCCTCATAATTTTATAAACTTCTATCTTCAGCCTCCGTCTTTCCAGAGAGAAAAATCCCAGCTTATTCAGTCTCTCCTCATAGCTAATACCCTCCACACCAGGCAACATCCTGGTAAACTTTTCTTCATTCCTTCCAAAGCCACCACATCCTTCTGGTAGTGTGACAACTCGAATTGGACACAAATGTGGCTTAACTAGCATTTTATATGATTTGCCAACTTTTATACTCGATGCCCCGACCGATGAAGGCAAGCATGCCATATGCTTTCTTCACCACTTTTTCCCACCTTTGCTGCCACTTTTAAGGATCTGTGGGTCTGTACTCGCAGATCTTTCTGTGTGTCTGTGCTCCTGATGGCTCTGCCATTTATTTTATAGCTCCCATCTGAATTGGATCTACCAAAATGCATCACCTTTCATTTATCCAGATTAAATTCCATCTACCATTTCTCCACCCAATTTTCCAGCCTATCTATATCCTGCTGGATTCTCTGACAATCTTCATCACTATCTGCAACTCCAGCAATCTTAGTATCATCCGCAAACTTGCTAATCAGACCAGTTACGTTTTCTTCCAACATTGTTGACCTTAATGTTTTTTCATACACCAAACACTTCCTCCCTCGTAATGGTGACTTGCTCTCGAGGGTTTACATACCCCTCCGAGACACCATCAATCAATGTGTCCTTTGTGAATACCGATGGAAAGTACTCATTAAGGATCTCACCGACTTCCTTTGGTCCTCCGCATAATTTCCCTCCTTTGTCTTTGAGTGGACCAACTCTTCCTCTCGCTGCCCTCTTGTTCCTAACATATACAAAGAACAAAGAAAATTACAGTACAGGAACAGGCCCTTCGGCCCACCAAGCCTGCACCGACCGTGCTACCCGACTGAACTAAAACCCGCTACCCTTCCAGGGACCATATCCCTCTATTCCCATCCTATTCATGTACTTGTCAAGACGCCCCTTAAAAGTCACTACCGTATCCACTTCCACTACCTCCCCTGGCAACGAGTTCCAGTCACCCATTACTCTCTGTGTAAAAATCTGCCTCGTACATCTCCTTTAAACCTTGCCCCTCGCACCTTACCCCCTAGTAATTGGCTCTTCCACCCTGGGAAAAAGCTTCTGACTATCCACTCTGTCCATGCCTCTCATAATCTTGGAGACTTCTATCTGTATGCCTTAGGATTCTCCTTAATTCTGCCTGCCAAGGACATTTTGTGACCCTTTTTGCCCTCCTAACTCCTTGTTTAAGTTCTTTTCTACTTTCCCTGTGCTTATCACTTTCAAGTGCTTTATCTGTCTTTAGTTGACTAGACCTTATGGATGCATCATTTTTCATTTTGACTCTGGTCATCCATGGTTCCTGACATCCTGCCGTTCCTGTCCTTCCTTTTTCACAGGCACATGCCTGTCCTGAACGCCGATCAACTGCTCCTTAAAAGACTCCCACGTGCCAGATGTGGATTTATCCTCAAACAGCCACACCCAAACACCAGCTCCCAAATCTTCTTAATCTGGCTGTAGTTAGTCTTTCTCCAGTTAAGCACCCTAATCCTTGGACAACGCTTGTCCTTTTCCATGAGTATCCAAAAACTTGCGCAATTTTTGTCACTGTTCACCATATATTCCCCCACTGCAACTTTGATGACCTGGCTGAGCTCATTCCCAAGTAACATCAGAAACATCCTTCCTGCATCTACCCTGTCTCATCCTGTTAGAATTTTAAAGGTTTCTGTGAGATCCCCCCTCATTCTTCTGAACTCCAGTGAATATAATCCTGACCAACTCATTCTCTCCTCATGCATCAGTCCCGCCATCTCAGAAAATAATTCAGTAAACCTTTGCTGCATTTCTTCTATAGGAAAAACATCTTCAGATAAGAAGACAAAAACTACACACAATATTTCAGGTGTGGTCTCACCAAGCCCCTGTATAATTGCAGCAAGAGTTTTAACAACACCAGGTTAAAGTTGTTAAAACTGTTGTTAAAACTCTGACTGTGTTTACCCCAGTCCAACGCAGGCATCTTCACATCATAATTGCAGCAAGACATTCTTGCTCCTGTACTCAAATCCTCTCAGTATGAAGGCTGACATGCCGTTTTCCTTCTTTACCACATGCTGCATGCTTACCTTTAGTAACTGGTATTCGAGGACACCCAGGTCTTGTTGCACATTCCCCTTCTCTGAATTAAGAACCCCTTCATCCAAGTCATTGATATAGATTAGAAATTGTTGAGGAACCAACACTGATCCCTGTGGCACTCCCCAGCTGTATCTTGCCAACCTGAAAAATATCCATTTACCCTGATTGTGCTTCTCTACAGATTCCCCTTGGCCAAACTTGCTTGTTACTGCTTCAAACAACTCATTCTTTAAATACTTGTTGAAACTCTGTGATCATAAATAAAATCATAGAATCTTACAATGCAGGAGAGGCCATTTGGCCCGTCAAGTCTGCACCAACACGGGACAACCCCACTGTCCCGTGTTGGTGCAGACTTGACGGGCCACTATCCTTGCCTTAAAAATATTCAATGAGGTAGCCTCAACTGCTTCACTGGGCAGGGAATTCCACAGATTCACAACCCTTTGTGTGAAGAAGTTCCTCCTCAACTCAGTCCTGAATCAGCTTCCCCTTATTTTGAGGCCATGCCCCCTAGTTCTAATTTCACCCGCCAGTGGAAACAACTTCCCTGCTTCTATCTTATCTATTCCCTTCATAATCTTATATGTTTCTAGAAGATCTCCCCTCATTCTTCTGAATTCCAATGAGTACAGCCCCAGTCTACTCAGTCTCTCCTCATAAGCCATCCTTCTCAACTCTGGAATCAACCTGGTGAATCGCTTCTGCACCCCCTCCAGAGCCAGTATATCCTTTCTCAAGTAAGGAGACCAAAACTGTACACAGTACTCCAGGTGTGGCCTCACCAGCACCTTATACAGCTGCAACATAACCTCACTGTTTTTAAACTCCATCCCTCTCGTAATGAAGGACAAAATTCCATTTGCCTGCTGCACCTGCAAACCAACTCCTTGAGATTCCTGCACAAGGACACCCAGGTCCCTCTGCACAGCAGCATGCTGCAATTTTTTACCATTTAAATAATCGTCCATTTTGCTGTTATTCCTACCAAAATGGATGACCTCACATTTACCAACATTGTACTCCATCTGCCAGACCCTCGCCCACTCACTTAGACTATCTATATCCCTTTGCAGACTTTCAGCATCCTCTGCACACTTTGCTCTTCCACCCATCTTAGTGTCATCTACGAATTTTGACACACTACACTTGGTCCCCAACTCCAAATCATCTATGTAAATTGTAAACAATTGCAGTCCCAACACTGATCCCTGAGGCACACCACTAATCACTGATCGCCAACCAGAAAAACACCCATTTACCCCCACTCTTTGCTTTCTGTTAGTTAACCAATCCTCTATCCATGCTAAGACATTACCCGTAACACTGTGCACCTTTATCTTATGTAGCAGTCTTTGGTGCGGCACCTTGTCAAATGCCTTCTGGAAATCCAGATACACCACATCCACAGGTTCCCCACTGTCCACTGCAGATGTAATGTTCTCAAAGAATTCCACCAAATTAGTCAAACATGACCTGCCCTTCATGAACACATGCCGCGTCTTACCAATGGGACGATTTATATCCAGATGTCTCGCTATTTCTTCCTTGATGATAGATTCAAGCATTTTCCCCACTACAGAAGTTAAGCGGCCTATAGTTACCCGCTTTTTGTCTACCTCCTTTTTTAAACAGTGGTGTCACATTTGCTGTTTTCCAATCTGCTGGAACCACCCCAGACTCCAGCGAATTTTGGTAAATTACCACTAGTGCATTTGTTATTTCTCCCGCCATCTCTTTTAGTACCCTGGGATGCATTCCATCAGGGCCAGGAGACTTGTCTAACTTTAGTCTCATTAACTTGCCCAACGCTACCTCTTTCATGATAATGATAGTACTCCATCTGCCAGACCCTCTGCCAGTTGTTGGAAGGTATTCTGAGAAATAGGATTTACAGGCATTAGAGTGGCAAGGACTGATGAGGGACAATCAGTATGGCTTTGTGAGTGGAAAATCATGTCTCGTGAATTTGATTGAGTTTTTTGAAGGGGTAACCAAGAAGGTAGATGAGGGCAGTGCAGTCGACTTTGTCTACATGGACTTTAGCAAGAATTTTGACAAGGTCCGTTTCACAAGGTAGGTTTTTGCATAAGGTTAAATATCACGGGATGATGACAGAAGCCAGAGGGTGGTTGTAGAGGGTTGTTTTTCAAACTGGAGACCTGTGACCAGTGGTGTGCCTCAGGGATTGGTGCTGGGTCCACTGTTATTTGTCATTTACATGAATGATTTGGATGAGAATTTAGGAGGCATGGTTAGTAGGTTTGCAGATGACACCCAGGATTGGTGGCACAGTAGACAGTGAAGAAAGTTACCTAGGATTGCAACAGGAGCTTGGTCAATTGGGCCAATGGGCTGATTAATGGCAGATGGAGTTTATTCAGATAAATGTGAGGTGATGCATTTTGGTAGATGGAACCAGGGCAGGACTGGCATTGGGGAGAGTTATAGAACAAAGAGATCTCGGAGTACAAGTTCATAGCTCTTTGAAAGTGGAGTCACAGGTGCACAGGGTGGTGAAGAAGGCATTCGGCATGCTTGGTTTCATTGGTCAGAACATTGAACACCAGAATTGGGATGTCTTGTTGAAATTCTACAAGACATTGGTATGGTCACACTTGGAATACTTTGTAAGTTCTGGTCACCCTATTATAGAAAGGATATTATTAAACCAGGAAGAGTGCAGAAAAGATAAAGTTTAGCTAGGATGTTACCGGGACTTGATAGTTTGAGATGCTAGATAGACTGGGACTTTTTTCCCTGGAGCGTAGGAGGCTTCAGGGTGATCTTATTAAGGTCTGTAAAATAATGAGGGGAGTAGGTAAGGTAGATAGTCAACATCTTTTCCCAACGGTATGGGAGTCTAAACTAGAAGGCATAGGTTTAAGGTGAGAGGGGAGAGATACAAAGTGGGGCAATTCATTACACAGAGGATGGTCAGTGTCTGGAATGAGTTGTCAGAGGTAGTAGTAGAGGCGGGTACAATTTTGTCTTTTAAAAAGCATTTAGATAGTGACATGGGTAAGATGGGTATAGAGGGATATGGGCCAAATGCGGGCAATTGATACTGGCTTAATGGGAAAAACTGGGCGGCATGGACAAGTTGGGCTGAATCCATGCTGTAAACCTCAATGACTCTGTGACTGCCAATCAGAAAAGGACCCATTTATTCCAACTCTTCATTTTCTATCTGCAAACCAGCGTTCTATCCATCTCAATCCCATGTGCTTTAACTTTACATGCTAGTCTGTTAGATAAGATCTTGTCAAGAGCTTTCTGAAAGTCTAAATAAGCCACATTCACTGGTTCTCCTCAAGTAACTCTACTAGTTACATCCTCAGAGTTCCAATAGATTCGTCAAGCATGATTTCCCCTCTGTAAACCCATGCTGACTTTGTCCGATTATACCACTGCTTCCCAAATGCTGAGTTATGAAATTCTTGATAATGGACTCTAGCATCAGCACTATAAACACTTGCAAATAATCATGATATTCACAAACTACCTTACTTTTATCTACATTTCTCACACCACTTTCACCTCTGTTTGCTTTGATCTTTATACAATATATGACGTTCCTCCAATTCAAAATGCTGGGAAAATGTATTTATAGCAACAGTCATTCCGTTCTCATCTTTTGTTCCTCATTGAAATACAAGCTTCAACTTCTACTGCACAGTAGATGTTTTTTTAATTGATTCAAGGGATGCAGCCTGTTTGTGGCTGGCTAGACCAGCATTTATTGCCCTTGTCAAATGCCCTCGAGAAGGTGGTAGTGAGCTGCCTTCTTGAACCGCTGCAGTCCATATGGTGTAGATACATTCAGACTGCCGGTAGAGAGGGAATTCCAGGATTTTGACGCAGTGACAGTGAAGGAATGGCAATATATTTCCAAATCAGGATGATGAGTGTCTTGGAGGGGAACTGGTGTTCCCAGCTATCTGCTGAACTTGTCCTACTGGATGGTAGTGGTCATGGGTTTGAAATGTGCTGTCTAAGGAACCTTAGTCGGTTCCTGCTGTGAGTCTTGTAGACGGTACACACTGTTGCCGCTGTTTGTCAGTGGTGGAAGGAGTGAATGTTTGTGAAAGGCGTGCCAGTCAAGTGGGCTGCTTTGTTTTGTATGGTGTTGAGCTTCTTGAGTGTTATTGGAGCTGCACTCATCCAGGCACGTGGAGAATATTCCATCACACTCCCGACTTGTGCCTTGTTGTCTGTGGACAGACTTTGGGAATCAGGAGGTGATTTACTCGCCACAGGATTCCTGGCTGGTCCAGTTCAGTTTCTGATCAGTGGCCACCCCCAGAATGTTGTTCGTGGGGGATTTAACGATGCTAACGAATGTCAAAGGGCAATGTTGAGATTCTCCCTTGTTGGTGATTACTGTTGCCTGGCACTGTGTGGTGCAAATGTTACTTGTCACTTGTCAGCCCAAGCCTGGATATTGTTCAGGTACTGCTGCATTTGGACACGGATTATTTCAGTATCTGAGGAATCACGAATGGTGCTGAACATTGTGGAGTCATCAGTGAACTTCCCCATTTCTAACCTTATGATGGAAGGAAGGTCATTAATGAAGCAACTGAAAATGGTTGGGCTGAGGAACTCAGGAACTGCAGTGATGTCTTAGAGCTGAAATGATTGACCTCGAACAGTCGCAACCACCTTCCCTTATGATAGGTGTGATTCCAACCAGTGGGAGAGCTTTCACCCGATTCCCATTGACTTCAGTTTTGCTGCCTTTGATGTCAAGAGCAGTCACTGTGTTCTAATGCAGGCTGAACTGAATCCATGTTCCTCCAACCAGTTGTTTGTTGTCAGTTGCAAGAACATAATTGTGATCCCAAACAATGATACAAAGATGATTCTTCGAGTCAGATCCAGCCTGTGTCTATCTTACAAGTTTGTGCACTATTTGGCTTGGGGGGCGGGGGGGGGGAAATCTGTATGGATAACATGAATATCTGTATGAATAACCAGACCATACATATAGGATAATGAGATTGCAGCTTTTGGATACTAAAATAAATGTATTGATGATTCTGTTAAATTTTCTTTACCCTTTTCTTTACATAGTATGTCCGCTCTGATCTCCACACATTCTTCCAGTTACATAGATAACAAGACGTTGAGGGCCTACATATCAAACATAGAACAGAGAACATTACAGCGCAGTACAGGTCCTTCAGCCCTCGATGTTGCGCCGACCAGTGAAACCAATCTAAAGCCTATCTAACCTACACTATTCCAATATCATCCATATGTTTTTCCAATGACCATTTAAATGCCCTTAATGTTGATGAGTCTAATACTGCTGCAGGCAGGGCATTCCACACCTTTACTACTCTCTGAGTAAAGAACCTACCTCTGACACCTGTCCTATATCTATCACCCCTCAATTTAAAGCTATGTCCCCTCGTGCTCGCTATCACCATCCGAGGAAAAAGGCTCTCACTATCCACCCTATCTAATCCTCTGATCATCTTGTATGCCTCTATTAAGTCACCTCTTAACCTTCTTCTCTCTAACAAAAACAACCTCAAGTCCCTCAGCCTTTCCTCATAAGACCTTCCCACCATACCGGCAACACCCTAGTAAATCTCCTCTTGCACCCTTTCCAATGCATCCACATCCTTCCTATAATGCGGTGACAAGAACTGTACGCAATACTCCAAGTGTGGCTGCACCAGAGTTTTGTACAGCTGCAACATGACCTCCTGGCTCCGAAACTCAATCCCACTCCCAATAAAAGCTAACACTCTGTACGCCTTCTTAACAACCCTATCAACCTGGGTGCCAACTTTCAGGAATCTATGCATATGGACACCGAGATCTCTCTGGTCATCCACACTACCAAGTATCTTACCATTAGCCCAGTACTCTGTATTCCTGTTACTCCTTCCAAAGTGAATCACCTCACACTTTTCCACATTGAACTCCATTTGCCACCTTTCAGCCCAGCTCTGCAGCTTATCTATGTCCCTCTGTAACCTGCCACTTCCCTCCGCACTGTCTACAACTCCACCGACTTTAGTATCATCCGCAAATTTACTAACCCATCCTTCTACGCCCTCATCCAGGTCATTTATAAAAATGACAAACAGCAGTGGCCCCAAAACAGATCCTTGAGGTACACCACTCATAACTGAACTCCAGAATGAACATTTCCCGTCAACCACCACCCTCTGTCTTCTTACAGCTAGCCAATTCCTGATCCAAACCGCTAAATCACCCTCAATCCCATGCCTCCGTATCTTCTGCAATAGCTTACCGTAGGGAACCTTATCAAACGCTTTACTGAAATCCATATACACCGCATCAACTGCTTTACCCTTATCCACCTCTTTGGTCACCTTCTTAAAGAACTCAATAAGGTTTGTGAGGCACGACCTACCCTTCACAAAACCGTGTTGACTATCCCTAATCAAATTATTCCTTTCTAGATGATTATAAATCCTATCTCTTATAATCCTTTCCAAAACTTTGCCCACAACAGAAGTAAGGCTCACCAGTCTATAATTACCAGGGTTGTCCCGACTCCCCTTCTTGAACAAGGGGACAACATTTGCTATCCTCCAGTCTTCTGGCACTATTCCTGGAGACAATGATGACCTAAAGATCAAAGCCAAAGGCTCTGCAATCTCCTCCCTAGCCTCCCAGAGAATCCTGGGATAAATCCCATCCAGCCCAGGGGACTTATCTATTTTCACACTTTCCAGAATTGCTAACACCTCCTCCTTATGAACCTCAATCCCATCTAGTCCAATAGCCTGTATCTCAGTATTCTCCTCGACGAAATTGTCTTTTTCCTGTGTGAATACTGACGAAAAATATTCACTTAGCGCCTCTCCTATCTCTTCAGGCTCCACGCACAACTTCTCACTACTGTCCTTGACTGGACCTAAGCTTACCCTAGTCATTCTTTTATTCCTGACATACCTATAGAAAGCTTTAGGGTTTTCCTTGATCCTACCTGTCAAAGAGTTCTCATGTCCGCTCCTGGCTCTTCTTAACTCTCTCTTTCGGTCCTTCCTGGCTAACTTGTAACTCTCAAGTGCCCTAACTGAGCCTTCACGTCTCATCTTTACATAAGTCTCCTTCTTCACAAGAGATTCAACTTCTTTCGTAAACCACGGTTCCCTCACTCGACCATTTCCTCCCTGCCTGACAGATACATACTTATCAAGGACACCCAGTAGCTGTTCCTTGAACAAGCTCCACATTTCAATTGTGTCCATCCCCTGCAGTTTCCTTCCCCAACCTATGCATCCTAAATCTCTCCTAATCGCATCATAATTTCCTTTCCCCCAGCTATAACTCTTGCCCTTCCTATTCCTTTCCATCGCTAAAGTAAACGTAACCGAATTGTGGTCACTATCACCAAAGTGCTCCCCTACCTCCAAATCTAACACCTGGTCTCGTTCATTACCCAGTACCAAATCCAATGTGGCCTTGCCTCTTGTTGGCCTATCTACATACTGTGTCAGGAAACCCTCCTGCACACATTGGACAAAAACTGGCCCATCTAAAGTACTCAACCTGTTTCTCTTGGAGATTTAGAGTATATCACATCCACTAACAACATGGAGATTTCTGGAAGATGATTTAAAGAGATGGCTCACACGTCAACCTCCCAACTCTTTCGTGGTGTATGGAGGATGCCTCTTTTAACAATATGGTTAGAATGTTCAGTACAAGTGTCTTGATGCAGTCTGTGCTTGAATTGAAAATGCCAGTAGTTCAGACATCAGTTATAAATGTCATTGGTTGTATTTCTCTTTCATTGTCAGTTTGGTTTCTTTGAGGTGATTTATTTATCAAGTCCAAAATGTTGTTTCGTGTTTGGCTCTATTAAAATTGCTGATGACAGTGTGCTTTGATAAAATTGTTATGGCTTTTTCCAGTCTTTGGATTAACACTTGCCTACCTTTCTTCCTCTTTTCTTGTTTTCCTTTCCTTTTGCTATGCTTCCTTGGATGCTCTCTCTAAAAGGAGGACAAAGTGGTTAGATTTCATGCTTTTTCTATCTTAGTTATTTTTTCTGTTGTTAACAAATTAGGAATGTTAAAGCTTAAAGTGACTAACTGCAATGTGTTTAAAAGCACTTAAATGAGTCATTATTAAAATCCCAAAATACACTTCTTGTTGAGAAATGTGTGTTAATTCAAAGTGCTGGTCAAAAATGTGCTTGCTCGAATCTTTGTGCTGATCGGTGTGAGAGTGTTGGTGTTGGAAAGTGTGTATCACTTTGTAATTCAGACACCCATCAGGAGCTTTGCGGTCAGGTATTATTTTCCCTTTAGTCCTGACTGAAACTGTGTAAACATATTTTACATTGGATACTTACAGTCAGCAGACATTTTTGTTCCATCTGTCTGAGCTGAATTTGAGCTCAGACTTGAGAGTTGAAGCAATGTAAATAATTCTCGACACCATCATCTTCATTTTAAATACTTGCACAGCTTTACTGCTCTTTCATCTGATTAAGAACAAAGATCTGTTTGTAACTTTGTTTGCCTGGATCTTTTATTTTATTCATTCACAGATATGGACATCACTGGCAAGGCCAGCATTTGTTACCCATCAGAAAGTGGTGGTGAGGCACCTTCTTAAATATCAAATTCTGATGGGTCTGGACAGGGTAGATGCAGAGAGATGTTGCTTCTCCTGGGGGAATCCAGAGCTACGAGGCATAGTTTAAGAATAAACAGATTTCTGATTTAGAAAGGAATCATGCATTATGGTGGCTGGGGAGGGAGGATGAGGAAGGTGACAGGTAAGTAGGGTGAAGGCCATAATCAGATCAGAAATTATCTTAGTGAATGGTGGAGCGCGCGTGCGTGTGTGTATGAAAACATGGAGTCACATGTTATTTAAGTAACTAGGGAGAGGGTAGGACCACTTAAGGATAAAGGAGGGAGCTTTTGCTTGGAAGCAGAGGATGTGGAGCAAGATCCTAAATGATTACTCACCAAGGAGGAGGACATGGAGATTAGTTTGGAGCATGCTAATAAGCTCGGGCATTTTGCGATCAAGAAAGAAGTGATGTTGGGTTTCTTGAACAGCCTTAAGGTGGATAAGTCCCCAGGGCCTGATGCGATCGACCCCACGTTTTTGAGAGAGGCAAGATAGGAGATTGCTGGGGCCATGACAAAGATCTTTGTATCCTCGTTAGCCACTGGAGAGGTCCAAGAGGACTGGCACATAGCTCATGTTGTTCCTCTATTCAAGAAAGGCAAAAGGGATAATCCAGGAAATTATAGACCGGTGAGTCTCACTTCGGTGGTTGGGAAGCTATTGGAGAGGATTGTTAGGGACAGGATTTACGCGCATTTGGAAAAGGATGGCCTAATTAGGGGAAGTCAGCGTGGCTTTGTGCGGGGCAGGTCTTGTCTTACTAACTTGATTTTTTTTGAGGAGATGATGAAGGTGATCAATGAGGGTAGAGCAATGGATGTTGTGTACATATATCTTAATAAGGCTTTTGACAAAGTTCCTCATGGTAGGGTCATCCAGAAGATTAAGATGCATGGGATCCATGGTGACTTGGCCGCTGAGATCCAGAATTGGCTTGTCCATAGAAGTCAGAGAATAGTGTTGAAAGGGTGTTTTTCTGGCTGGAGGTCTGTGATTAGTGCTGTTCCACAGGGATCCATTCTGGGAACTCTGCTGTTTGTCATATATATATATATGACTTGGATGAAAATGTAGATGGGTGGATTTGTAAATTTGCAGATGACACAAGGATAGGCGGAGTTATGGATCGTGTAGAAGGTTGTCACAGGATACAGCGGGGTATAGTTCAACTGCATAAATGGGCAGGGAAATGGCAGATGGATTTTAAACCGGGCAAGTATGAGGTGCTGAACTTTGGGAGATCAAATGTTAATGGTAAGTGTACAAGTAATAGAACATAGAAGATTACAGCGCAGTACAGGCCCTTCGGCCCTTGATGTTGCGCCGACCTGTGAAACCAATCTAAAGCCCCTCTAATCTGTACTATTCCAATATCATCCATATGTTCATCCAATAACCATTTGAATGCTCTTAATGTTGACGAGTCCACTTCTGCTGAGGCAGGGCATTCCACGCCCTTACTACTCTCTGAGTAAAGAAGCTACCTCTAACATCTGTCCTATATCTCTCACCCCTCAATTTAAAGCTATGTCCCCTCGTGTTAGCCATCACCATCCGAGGAAAAAGGCTCTCACTATCCACCCTATCTAATCCTCTGACCATCTTGTATGCCTCTATTAAGTCACCTCTAAACCTTCTTCTCTCTAACGAAAACAACCTCAAGCCCCTCAGCCTTTCCTCATACGATTTTCCCACCATACCAGGCAACATCCTGGAAAATCTCCTCTGCACCCTTTCCAACACTTCCACATCTTTCCTATAATGCGGCGACCAGAACTGTACGCAATACTCCAAGTGCGGCCGCACCAGAGATTTGTACAGTTGCAGCATGACCTCCTGGCTCCGAAACTCAATCCCTCTACCAATAAAAGCTAACACACTGTACGCCTTCTTAACAACCCTATCAACCTGGGTGCCAACTTTCAGGGATCTATGCACATGGACACCCTAGATCCCTCTGTTCATCCACACGACCAAATATCTTACCATTAGCCCAGTACTCTGTATTCCTGTTACCCCTTCCAAAGTGAATCACCTCACACTTTTCCGCATTGAACTCCATTTGCCACCTCTCAGTCCAGCTCTGCAGCTTATCTATGTCCCTCTGTAACCTGCCACTTCCCTCCGCACTGTCTACAACTCCACCGACTTTAGTGTCATCCGCAAATTTACTAATCCATCCTTCCACGCCCTCATCCAGGTCATTAATAAAAATGACAAACAGCAGTGACCCCAAAACAGATCCTTGAGGTACACCACTAGTAACTGAACACCAGGATGAATATTTCCCATCAACCACCACCCTCTGTTGTCTTACAGCTAGCCAATTCCTGATCCAAACCACTAAATCACCCTCAATCCCATGTGTCCGTATTTTCTTCAATAGCTTACCGTAGGGAACCTTATCAAACGCTTTGCTGAAATCCATATACACCACATCAACCGCTTTACCCTCATCCATCTCTTTGGTCATCTTCTCAAAGAACTCAATAAGGTTTGTGAGGCACGACCTACCCTTCACAAAACCGTGTTGACTATCCCGAATCAAATTAGAACATAGAACATAGAACAGTACAGCACAGAACAGGCCCTTCGGCCCACGATGTTGTGCCGAGCTTTATCTGAAACCAAGATCAAGCTATCCCACTCCCTATCATCCTGGTGTGCTCCATGTGCCTATCCAATAACCGCTTAAATGTTCCTAAAGCGTCTGACTCCACTATC
The DNA here is from genome assembly GCF_964213995.1 of Mustelus asterias. Taxonomy (NCBI): domain Eukaryota; kingdom Metazoa; phylum Chordata; class Chondrichthyes; order Carcharhiniformes; family Triakidae; genus Mustelus; species Mustelus asterias. The sequence goes on along the minus strand of NC_135805.1, from coordinate 125,346,822 downwards.
ACTGCAGGCAGTCCATTCCACACCCCAACCACTCTCTGCGTAAAGAACCTACCTCTGACATCCTTCCTATATCTCCCACCACGAACCCTATAGTTATGCCCCCTTGTAATAGCTCCATCCACCCGAGGAAATAGTCTTTGAATTTCACTCTATCTATCCCCTTCATCATTTTATAAACCTCCATTAAGTCTCCCCTCAGCCTCCTCCGCTCCAGAGAGAACAGCCCCAGCTCCCTCAACCTTTCCTCATAAGACCTACCCTCCAAACCAGGCAGCATCCTGGTAAATCTCCTCTGCACTCTTTCCAGCGCTTCCACATCCTTCTTATAGTGAGGTGACCAGAACTGCACACAATATTCCAAATGTGGTCTCACCAAGGTCCTGTACAGTTGCAGCATAACCCCACGGATCTTAAACTCCAACCCCCTGTTAATAAAAGCTAACACACTATAGGCCTTCTTCACAGCTCTATCCACTTGAGTGGCAACCTTTAGAGATCTGTGGATATGGACCCCCAAGATCTCTCTGTTCCTCCACAGTCTTCAGAACCCTACCTTTGACCCTGTAATCCACATTTAAATTAGTCCTACCAAAATGAATCACCTCACATTTATCAGGGTTAAACTCCATTTGCCATTTTTCAGCCCAGCTTTGCATCCTATCTATGTCTCTTTGCAGCCTACAACAGCCCTCCACCTCACCCACTACTCCACCAATCTTGGTGTGATCAGCAAATTTACTGATCCACCCTTGAGCCCCCTCCTCTAAGTCATTAATAAAAATCACAAAGAGCAGAGGACCAAGCACTGATCCCTGCGGCACTCTGCTAGCAACCTGCCTCCAGTCCGAAAATTTTCCATCCACCACCACCCTCTGTCTTCGATCAGACAGCCAGTTACCTATCCAATCGGCCAACTTTCCCTCTATCCCACACCTCCTCACTTTCATCATAAGCCGATCATGGGGGACCTTATCAAATGCCTTACTAAAATCCATGGATATGACATCAACTGCCCTACCTTCATCAACACACTTAGTTACCTCCTCAAAAAATTCTATCAAATTTGTGAGGCACGACTTGCCCTTCACGAATCCGTGCTGACTATCCCAGATTAATCCGCATCTTTCTAAATGGTCGTAAATCCCATCCCTAAGGACCTTTTCCATCAATTTACCAACCACCGAAGTAAGACTAACCGGTCTATAATTACCAGGGTCATTTCTATTCCCTTTCTTAAACAGAGGAACAACATTCGCCATTCTCCAGTCCTCTGGCACCATCCCCGTGGACAGCGAGGACCCAAAGATCAAAGCCAAAGGCTCTGCAATCTCATCCCTTGCCTCCCAAAGAAACCTAGGATATATTTCATCAGGCCCAGGGGACTTATCGACCTTCAGTTTATTCAAAACTGCCAGGACATCCTCCCTCCGAACATCTATTTCCTCCAGCCTATTAGCCTGTAACACCTTCTCTTCCTCAAAAACATGGCCCCTCTCCTTGGTGAACACTGAAGAAAAGTATTCATTCATCACCTCGCCTCTCTCTACTGACTCCATACGCAAGTTCCCAAGACTGTCCTTGACCAGCCCCAACCTCACCCTGGTCATTCTTTTATTCCTCACATAAGAGTAAAAAGCCTTGGGGTTTACCTTGATCCGACCCGCCAAGGACTTCTCATGTCCCCTCCTAGCTCTCCTAAGCCCCTTTTTCAGCTCGTTCCTTGCTAACTTGTAACCCTCAATCGAGCCATCTGAACCTTGTTTCCTCATCCCTACATAAGCTTCCCTCTTCCTTTTCACAAGACATTCCACCTCTTTCGTGAACCATGGTTCCCTCACTCGGCCATTTCTTCCCTGCCTGACAGGGACATACCTATCAAGGACACCCAGTATTTGTTCCTTGAAAAAGTTCCACTTTTCATTAGTTCCTTTCCCTGACAGTTTCTGTTCCCAATTTATGCCCCCTAATTCTTGCCTAATCGCATCATAATTACCTCTCCCCCAATTGTAAACCTTGCCCTGCCGTACGGCCCTATCCCTCACCATTGCAATAACAAAAGACACCGAATTGTGGTCACTATCTCCAAAGTGCTCTCCCACAACCAAATCTAACACTTGGCCCGGTTCATTTCCCAGTACCAAATCCAATGTGGCCTCACCTCTCGTCGGCCTATCCACATATTGTGTCAGGAAACCCTCCTGCACACACTGCACAAAAACTGCCCCATCCGAACTATTTGACCTACAAAGGTTCCAATCAATATTTGGAAAGTTAAAGTCCCCCATGACAACTACCCTGTGACCCCCACACATATCCATAATCTGCTTAGCAATTTCTTCCTCCACATCTCTATGACTATTTATTCCTTTCTCGGTGATTATAAATCCTATCTCTTATAATCCTTTCCAAAACGTTACCCACAACAGAAGTAAGGCTCACCAGTCTATAATTACCAGGGTTGTCTCTACTCCTCTTCTTGAACAAGGGGACAACATTTGCTATCCTCCAGTCTTCTGGCACTATTCCTGTAATGTGGAGATGCCGGCATTGGACTGGGGTGAACACAGTTAGAAGTCTCACAACACCAGGTTAAAGTCCAACAGGTTTATTTGGTAGCAAATACCATAAGCTTTCGGAGCGCTGCTCCTTCGTCAGATGGAGTGGAAATGTGCTCTCAAACAGTGTTTCCCATCAACCACGACCCCCTGATTTCTTACAGCTCGCCAATTCCTGATCCAAACCACTAAATCACCCTCAATCCCATGTGTCCGTATTTTCTGCAAAAGCTTACCATGGGGAACCTCATCAAACGCTTTGCTGAAATCCATATACACCACATCAACCGCTTTACCCTCATCCACCTCTTTGGTCACCTTCTCAAAGAACACAATAAGGTTTGTGAGGCACGACCTACCTTTCACAAAACCGTGCTGACTATCCCTAATCAAATTATTCCTTTCTAGGTGATTATAAATCCTATCTCTTATAATCCTTTCCAATACTTTGCCCACAACAGAAGTAAGGCTCACCGGTCTATAATTACCAGGGTTGTCCCTACTCCCCTTCTTGAACAAGGGGACAACATTTGCTATCCTCCAGTCTTCTGGCACTGTTCCTGTAGACAATGACGACACAAAGATCAAAGCCAAAGGCTCTGCAATCTCCTCTCTAGCCTCCCAGAGAATCCTAGGATAAATCCCATCCGGCCCAGGGGACTTATCTATTTTTACCCTTTCCAGAAGTGCTAACACCTCCTCCCTATGAACCTCAATCCCATCTAGTCCAACAGCCTGCATCTCAGTACTCCCCTCGACAACACTGTCCCTCTCCAGTGTGAATACCGACGAAAAATATTCATTTAGTGCCTCTCCTATCTCTTCAGACTCCACGCACAACTTCCCACTACTGTCCTTGACTGGCCCTAATCTTACCCTAGTCATTCTTTTACTCTTGACATACCTATAGAAAGCTTTACGGTTTTCCTTGATCCTACCTGCTAAAGACTTCTCATGTCCCCTCTTGGCTCTTCTTAACTCTTTCTTTAGGTCCTTCCTGGCTAACTTGTAACTCTCAAGCGCCCTAACTGAGCCTTCACGTCTCATCTTAACATAAGTCTCCTTCTTCCTCTTCACAAGAGATTCAACCTCCTCAGTAAACCACGGTTCCCTCACACGTCTGCTTCCTCCCTGCCTGACAGGTACATATTTATCAAGGACGCGTAGTAGCTGTTCCTTGAACAAGTTCCACATTACAATTGCGCCCATCCCCTGCAGTTTCCTTCCCCAACCTATGCCACCTAAATCTCGCCTCATCGCATCATAATTTCCTTTCCCCCAGCTATAACTCTTGCCCTTTGGTATCTACCTATCCCTTTCCATTGCTAAGGTAAAAGTAATCGAATTGTGGTCACTGTCACCAAAGTGCTCACCTGCCTCCAAATCTAACAGGCCTGGTTCATTACCCAGTACCAAATCCAATGTGGCCTCGCCTCTTGTTGGTCTATCTACATACTGCGTCAGGAAGCCTTCCTGCACACATTGGACAAAAACTGACCCCTCTAAAGTACTCAAACTATAGCTTTTCCAGTCAATATTTGTAAACTTAAAGTCCCCCAGAACAACTACCCTGTTACTTTCGCTCCTATCCAGAATCATAGAGTCATAGAGGTTTACAGCATGGAAACAGGCCCTTCGGCCCAACTTGTCTATGCCGCCCTTTTTTAAAAAAACCCCGAAGCTAATCCCAATTGCCCGCATTTGGCCCATATCCCTCTATACCCATCGTACCCATGTAACTGTCTAAATGCTTTTTAAAACAAAAATTGTACCCGCCTCTACTACTACCTCTGGCAGCTTGTTCCAGACACTCACCACCCTCTGTGTGAAACAATTGCCCCTCTGGACACTTTTGTACTTCTCCCCTCTCACCTTAAACCTATGCCCTCTAGTTTTAGACTCCCCTACCTTTGGGAAAAGATATTGACTATCTAGCTGATCTATGCGCCTCATTATTTTATAGACCTCCATAAGATCACCCCTCAGCCTCCTCTTTGCAATATTTTCCTCTACATCTCTGGAACTTTTCGGAGGTCTATAAAAAACTCCCAACAGGGTGACCTCTCTTTTCCTGTTTCTAACCTCAGCCAAACTACCTCAGTAGACGAGTCCTCATCAAATGTCCGTTCTGCCACCGTAATACTGTCCCTGACTAACAATGCCACACCTCCCCCTCTTTTACCACCTTCCCTGCACTTACTGAAACATCTAAACCCTGGAACCTGCAACAACCATTCCTGTCCCTGCTCTATCCATGTCTCCGAGATGGCCACAACATCGAAATCCCAGGTACCAACCCATGCTGCAAGCTCACCCACCTTATTCCGGATGCTCCTGGCGTTGAGGTATACACACTTCAAACCGCCTTCCTGCCTGCCAGTACACTCCTGCGACCCTGAAACCTCATCCATGACCTCAGTACTCTCAACCTCCTGTACACGGGAGCTACAATTCAGGTACCCACCCCCCAGCTGAATTAGTTTAAACCCTCCCGAAGAGCATTAGCAAATTTCCCCCCCAAGATATTGGTACCCCTCTGGTTCAAGTGCAGACCATCCTGTTTGTAGAGGTCCCACCTACCCCAGAAAGAGCCCCAATTGTCCAGGTATCTGAATCCCTCCCTCCTGCACCATCTCTGTAACCACGTGTTCAGCTGCTCTCTCTCCCTATTCCTCTCCTCACTATCACGTGGCACGGGTAACAAACCAGAGATGACAACTTTGTTTGTTCTAGCCCTAAGCTTCCACCCTAACTCCCTGAATTTCTGCCTTACATCCCCATCCCTTTTCCTACCTATGTCTTGAGTGCCGATGTGAACCACAACTTGGGGCTGGTCCCCCTCCCCCTTAAGGATTTTGAAAACACGATCTGAGACATCGTGGACTCTGGTTCCTGGGAGGCAACACACCAACCGCGAGTCTCTCTCGTTCCCGCAGAATCTCCTATCCGTCCCTTTAACTATGGAGTCCCCAATGACTAATCCTCTACTCCTCTCCCCCCTTCCCTTCTGAGCCACAAGGACAGACTCTCGGCCAGTGACCTGTGCACTATGGCTTTACCCCTGCTAAGTCTCCCCCCCCCCCGCAACAGCATCCAAAAGTGTACTGTCCCCAATTTCTACTGCATTTCCTGTTTCTCCCCCCACTTGGATGGCTCCCTGTACCTTGGTGCTGTGGTCAGTTTGCTCATCCTCCCTTTCCCTCCCCTTCTGAGCTGCCAGGCCGGACTCTGCGCCGGAGGCACGGCCACTGTTGCTTCCCCCAAGTAGGCTGCTCCGCCCAACAGCACTCAAACAGGAGTACTTATTGTTAAGGGGCACAGCCACTGGGGTACTTTCTAGTACCTGACCTTTCCCCTTCCCATAGAACCATAGAAAATTACAGCTCAGAAACAGGCCTTTTGGCCCTTCTTGTCTGTGCCGAACCATTTTTTGCCTAGTCCCACTGACCTGCACTTGGACCATATCCCTCCACACCCCTCTCATCCATGAACCCGTCCAAGTTTTTCTTAAATGTTAAAAGTGTTTTCGAAATCCTTAAGGGGGAGGGGGACCAGCCCCAAGTTGTGGTTCACATAGGCACTCAAGACATAGGTAGGAAAAGGGATGGGGATGTAAGGCAGAAATTTAGGGAGTTAGGGTGGAAGCTTAGGGCTTGAACAAACAAAGTTGTCATCTCTGGTTTGTTTCCCGTGCCACGTGATAGTGAGGACAGGAATAGGGAGAGAGAGCATTTACCACTTTATCCGGCAGCTCATTCCACACTCCCACCACTCTCTGCGTGAAGAAGCCCCCCCTAATATTCCCTTTAAACTTTTCTCCTTTCACCCTTCGCCCATGCCCTCTGGTTTTTTTCTCCCCGATCCTCAGCGGAAAAAGCCTGCTTGCATTCGCTCTATCTATACCCATCAAAATCTTATACACCTCTATCAAATCTCCCCTCAATCTTCTACGCTCCAGGGAATAAAGTCCCAACCTATTCAATCTCTCTCTGTGACTCAGCTTCTCAAGTCCCGGCAACATCCTTGTGAACCTTCTCTGCACTCTTTCAACCTTATTTACATCCTTCCTGTAACTAGGTGACCAAAACTGTACACAATACTCCAAATTCGGCCTCACCAATGTCTTATATAACCTTACCATAACACTCCAACTTTTATACTTGATACTCCGATTTATAAAGGCCAATGTACCAAAGGCACTCTTTACGACCCTATCCACCTATGACGTCACTTTTAGGGAATTCTGTACCTGTATTCCCAGATCCCTCTGTTCAACTGCACTCTTCAGAGTTCTACCATTTACCCTGTACGTTCTACTTTGGTTTGTCCTTCCAAAGTGCAATATCTCACACTTGTCTGCGTTAAATTCCATTTGCCATTTTTCAGCCTATTTTTCTAGTTGGTCCAAATCCCTCTGCAAGCTTTGAAAACCTTCCTCACTGTCCACTACACCTCCAATCTTTGTATCATCAGCAAACCTGCTGATCCAATTTACCACATTCCCATTCCTAACCGTGACCCACTTGTCTGCCTCCTGTGGCCCCGGTGTGACCACCTGCCTGTAACTCCTATCTATCACCTCCTCATTCTCCCTGACCAGACGAAGGTCATCGAGCTGCAGTTCCAGTTCCCTAATGTGGTCCCTTAGGAGCTGCAGCTCGACGCACCTGGTGCAGATATGGACGTCCGGGAGGCTAGCTGACTCCAGGACCTCCCACATCCGACACTGAGAACAACAAACTGGCCTCACACTCATAATTCCCCCTTTCTTCCAATGACACAAGAAAAACTATCTAAACCTACCCAGCCTCTGCCTATTTACGCTGAAGCCCGATGAGCCAAAGCCCTTTAGCTCTCACTCTGCTCCCTGTTCGCTCTCAACACTGCCCGCTGAATATTGCGGCCTCCCCTTTAAACCTCCCATGCCCTAAAAGAAAATTCAAAAACCCTTCCCACAACACCCCGCGTGCGGCCTACTTCCGGTCTGGACTTTAAAAGTTTAAAAATAAATAAATAAACCAAGCTCGCAAAAAAGTGATTTAAAAGTCGATCTCTTACCCCAGCACTCCTGTAACAAATCGCTCCTCCTTGCCTCTCTCAGGATGAACAATGGTAATGGCAGGACCCTAAATAGCATTGATGTACAGCCTTCTGTGGTGGTGCAGGAAGATCTGTAGGGAGGTTTAACGGGCTTTTAGATCAGCACATGAATATGCAAGGAACAGAGGGGCATGGACCAAGAGCAGGTAGAAAGGATGTACATCCTTATCTTTGGTTCAAAGAACAAAGAACAGTGCAGCACAGGAACAGATCCTTCAGCCCATCAAGTCTGAGCCAATCACGTTGTCCTATCTAGACCAACCACCTGTATTCCTCTATTCCCCACCTGTTCATATGTCTATCCAGAAAGATCGTAAATGTCACTAACATGTCTGCCTCAACCACCTCACTTAAGAACATAGAACAGTACAGCACAGAACAGGTCCTTCGGCCCACGTTGTTGTGCTGAGCTTTGTCTGAAACCCAGATCAAGCTATTTCCTCCCTATCATCCTGAAGTACTCCATGTGCCTATCCAATAGCTTCTTAAATGTTCCTAAAGTTTCTGACTCCACTATCCCTGCAAGCAGTCCATTCCACACCCCAACCACTCTCTGCGTAAAGAACCTACCTCGGACATCCTTCCTATATCTCCCACCATGAACCCTATAGTTATGCCCCCTAGTTACCGCTCCATTCACCCGAGGAAATAGCCTTTGAACGTTCACTCTATCTATCCCCCTCATCATCTTATAAACCTCTATCAAGTCTCCTCTCAACCTCCTCCGCTCCAAAGAGAAAAGCCCAAGTTCCCTCAATCTTTCCTCATAAGACCTACCCTCCAAACCAGGCAGCATCCTGGTAAATCTCCTTTGCACTCTTTCCAGTGTCTCCACATCCTCCTTGTAGTGAGGTGACCAGAACTGCACACAATATTCCAAATGTGGTCTCACCAAGGTCCTGTACAGTTGCAGCATAACCCCATGGCTCTTAAACTCCAACCCCCTGTTAATGAACGCCAACACACTATAGACCTTCTTCACGGCTCTATCCACTTGAGTGGCAACCTTCAGAGATCTATGGATATGAACCCCAAGATCTCTCTGTTCCTCCACATTCTTCAGAACCCTACCTTTGACCCTGTAATCCACATTTAAATTTGTCCTACCAAAATGAATCACCTCGCATTTGTCAGGGTTAAACTCCATTTGCCATTTTTCAGCCCAGCTCTGCATCCTATCTATATCTCTTTGCAGCCTACAACAGCCCTCCACCTCATTCACTACCCCACCAATCTTGGTGTCATCAGCAAATTTACTGATCCACCCTTCAGCCCCCTCCTCCAAGTCATTTATAAAAATGACAAATAGCAGAGGACTAAGCACTGATCCCTGTGGCACTCCGCTGGTAACCGGTTTCCAGTCTGAAAATTTTCCATCCACCACCACCCTCTGTCTTCTGTTAGATATGATGTGGAGATGCCGGCGTTGGACTGGGGTAAACACAGTAAGAAGTTTAACAACACCAGGTTAAAGTCCAACAGGTTTATTTGGTAGCAAAAGCCACACAAGCTTTCGGAGCTCCAAGCCCCTTCTTCAGGTGAGTGGGAATTCTGTTCACAAACAGAGCATATACAGACACAGACTCAATTTACATGAATAATGGTTGGAATGCGAATACTTACAACTAATCAAGTCTTTAAGAAACAAAACAACGTGAGTGGAGAGAGCATCAAGACAGGCTAAAAAGATGTGTATTGTCTCCAGACAAGACAGCCAGTGATACTCTGCAGGTCCAGGCAACTGTGGGGGTTACAAATAGTGTGACATGAACCCAATATCCCGGTTGAGGCCGTCCTTGTGTGTGCAGAACTTGGCTATCAGTTTCTGCTCAGCGACTCTGCGCCGTCGTGTGTCGCGAAGGCCGCCTTGGAGAACGCTTACCCGAATATCAGAGGCCGAATGCCCGTGACCGCTGAAGTGCTCCCCAACAGGAAGCGAACAGTCTTGCCTGGTGATTGTCGAGCGGTGTTCATTCATCCGTTGTCGCAGCGTCTGCATAGTTTCCCCAATGTACCATGCCTCGGGACATCCTTTCTTGCAGCGTATCAGGTAGACAACGTTGGCCGAGTTGCAAGAGTATGTACCGTGTACCTGGTGGATGGTGTTCTCACGTGAGATGATGGCATCTGTGTCGATGATCCGGCACGTCTTGCAGAGGTTGCTGTGGCAGGGTTGTGTGGTGTCATGGTCACTGTTCTCCTGAAGGCTGGGTAGTTTGCTGCGGACAATGGTCTGTTTGAGGTTGTGCGGTTGTTTGAAGGCAAGAAGTGGGGGTGTGGGGATGGCCTTGGCGAGATGTTCGTCTTCATCAATGACATGTTGAAGGCTCCGGAGGAGATGCCGTAGCTTCTCCGCTCCGGGGAAGTACTGGACAACGAAGGGTACTCTGTCCACTGTGTCCCGTGTTAGAAGAGATAGGAGAGGTGATGAATGAATACTTTTCTGTTGAATGAATACTTTACATGTCATTCTGTTAGATAGCCAGTTACCTATCCAATCGGCCAAACTTCCCTCTATCCCACACATCCTTACGTTCTTCATAAGCCGACCGTGGGGGACTTTATCAAACGCCTTACTAAAATCCATGTACATGACATCAACTGCACTACCTTCATCTACACACTTAGTTACCTCCTCAAAAACTTCTCTCAAATTTGTGAGGCAAGACCTTCCCTTCACAAATCCGTGCTGACTATCCCAGATTAAGCTGCATCTTTCTAAATGGTTGTAAATCCTATCCCTAAGGACCTTTTCCATCAACTTACCGACCACCGAAGCAAGACTAACCGGCGTATAATTACCAGGGTCATTTCTATTCCCTTTCATAAACAGAGGAACCACATTCGCCACTCTCCAGTCCTCTGGCACCACCCCCGTGGACAGTGAGGACGCAAAGATCAATGCCAAAGGCTCTGCCAACTCATCCCTTGCCTCCCAAAGAATCCTAGGATATATTTCATCAGGCCCAGGGGACTTATCAACTTTCAGTTTATTCAAAATTGCTAGTACATCTTCCCTCCGAACATCTTCCTCCAGCCTATCAGCCTGTGACACCCTCTCTTCCTCAAAAACATGGCCCCTCTCCTTGGTGAACACCGAAGAAAAGTATTCATTCATCACCTCTCCTATCTCTTCTGACTCCATCCACAAATTCCCACTGCCTTCCTTGGCCGGCCCCAGCCTCACCCTGGTCATTCTTTTATTCCTCACATAAGAGTAAAAAGCCTTGGGGTTTTCCTTGATCCGACCCGCCAAGGACTTCTCATGCCCCCTCCAAGCTCTCCTAAGCCCCTTTTTCAGCGCATTTCTTGCTAACTTGTAACCCTCCACCGAGCCAACTGAACCTTGTTTTCTCAACCTAACATACGCTTCCTTCTTCCTCTTGACAAGACATTCCACCTCTTTTATGAACCATGGTTCCCTCACTCGGCCATTTCCTCTCTGCCTGGCAGGGACATACCTATCAAGGACACGCAGTATTTGTTCCTTGAAAAAGTTCCACTTATCATTAGTGCCTTTGCCTGACAATTTTTGTTCCCATCCTATGCTTCCTAATTCCCGCCTGATTGCATCATAATTACCTCTCCCCCAATTGTAAACTATGCCCTGCCGTATGGCCCTGTATTGGCAGTGCATTCCAGGCCCCCACCACCCTCTGTGTAAAAAATCTTCTCCCGCACATCTCTACTGAACCTTTCCCCCCTTGAACTTGAACTTGTGCCCCCTTGTAATTGTCATTTCTGTCATGAGAAAGATGGGCATAGATAGGGTTGACTACCAGAACCATTTTTTCTAGAGTTGAAATGTCTAATACGAGGGAGCATGCAGTTCAGGTGAGATGGGAAATTTCAAGGGAGATGTGAGGGTCAAGTTGTTTACACAGAGAGTGATAGGTGTCTGGAACATGCTATTAGGAGTGGTGGTGCAGGAAGATCCGTAGGGGCGTTTAACGGGCTTTTAGATCAGCACATGAATATGCAAGGAATAGAGGGGCATGGACCAAGAGCAGGTAGAAGGGATTATTTTAATCATGTTCGGTACAACATTGTGAGCCGAAGAGCCTTTTCCTGTGCTGTACTATTCTATGTTCTATGTAAGCCAGACCAGCTAAGGTTAGCAGATGTCCCGAAAGGACATTAGTGAATCAGATGGGCTTTGAACAAAAACCAGTACTTTACAGATAAATGGTCTAACAAAAAGGGCAAAAACATCACCTTTGCTCTTTAGAATTGATTCGAGATATATTTAATTAAAGAACAAAGAACAGTACAGCACAGGAAACAGGCCCTTCGGCCCTCCAAGCCTGTGCCGCTCCTTGGTCCAACTTGACCAATCGTTTGTATCCCTCCATTCCCAGGCTGCTCATGTGACTATCCAGGTAAGTCTTAAACATTCAGCTAACCTGGCATAGTAGTGATTCAGATCAAACATACCAAAAATTCAAGAGAGTCAGAGGGCAGAGATGACTATGGTGGCTATTACAATGGAGAAGGTGCTAGGCAAGTGAAAGATCTGAAGGTGGATACGTCACATGAACCAGATGGACTACAACCCAGAGCTCTGACAGACATACCTGAATAGATAGTGGAGACATTAGTGGTGATCTTTCAGTAATTACTGGAGTTAGGGAGGGTCCCAGAGGACTGGAAAATCACTCATGTAACATCCCTGTTTAAGAAGGGAGGGAGGCAAAAGACAGGATATTACAGGCCAGTTCGACTGACCTCGGTTGTTGGAAAGATTTGAGAGTCCATTATTAAGGATGAGATTTCAGAATACTTGTGCAAGAGGAATTTTCCAAAGTGTCCCTCTGGGGTATCTTGTACTCAGCTGATCTCACTCAACCAATACAAGGACTACGAAAGACAACATGTATTCAAAGAATGAAATAAATTTTATTGCTAATGCATGCATCAGGAGCGAAAACAGTCAGAGTGCCGACTATCCTCTCTGGCATTACAGTACAAATTTGTGATTGATATATTCTGAACACTTCAAATCCCCACCCAGTCTGTCATCCAAACTGGAGAGTCCAATTACAATATTACACAGTATTACCTTTGCCAATAATGTTCAATCTGTCAGCAGGAAAGGAGCTAATTTGTTCATAATACCTTAAAATTCCCCACCCTTGCTAAGAAACCTAACTACATAAATCCTATATGTTCAAGGCTATTGCTAATATCTACACGCTTTAATTGGTAAAAGGAGTCAGTTCTTTTACCTGAATCTGGCCTCCCTTATCAATATGAGAAACTGTACCAGCTTCGCTAACCAGGAGTGAATATGCTCCCATTCATTCCAAACCCCTGATTAACTTGCAGCTGCCTAACCCAGGCTGATAAGAATGAAGTGCTCACTATGCATCATTGTCTCAATAAATGTGGCATTTCTGCTGCCGTCTATTTCCCATCATGCTGAGCAAACTGATCATTGTTTGGCCATGGTTCACAAACACATTTAAAACTAAATTTAAGTTACAATCCTTCTTTAAAAATTCATGACTATTGATTATGTGTGATTAATAGACAATACCTTCGCATATATTGTATTAGGCACACGGTGAATCCTTATTCTATATATAAGGCACCTTATAATCTCCTCCTTAACCTAATCTATTTATTATAATGACTTTAAAACGAGGGCCTTTATACAAGGAGTTCTATACTTCCCTCCATCAACTTGGAAGACTATGGTAAAATAGGGCAAAGTCAGCATGATTTCATCAAGGGGAGGTCATGCTTGACAAATCTGTGACAATTCTTTGAGCAGGTAACAAGCAGGTAAGACAATGGAGAGCCAGTGGATGTTATCTACTTGGATTTTTAAAAGGCCTTTGACAAGGTAACGCAATGGAGGCTGCTGAGTAAGATGAGAGCCCATGGTGTTAGAGGCAAGGTACAAAGAACATAGAAAAACTACAGCACAAACAGGCCCTTCGGCCCACAGGTTGCGCCGGTCTAAATTGACTTACCTATAACCCTCAATCCTATTAAGTCCCATGTACTCATCCAGAAGTCTCTTAAAAGACCCTATCGAGTTTGCCTCCACCACCACTGACGGCAGCCGATTCCACTCACCCACCACCCTCTGAGTGAAAAACTTACCCCTGACATCTCCTCTGTACCTACTCCCCAGCACCTTAAACCTGTGTCCTCTCGTAGCAACCATTTCAGCCCTGGGAAAAAGCCTCTGAGAATCCACCTAATCTATACCTCTCAACATCTTGTAAACCTCTATCAGGTCACCTCTCATCCTTTGTCTCTCCAAGGAGAAAAGACCGAGCTCCCTCAATCTATCCTCATAAGGCATGCCACCCAATCCAGGCAACATCCTTGTAAATCTCCTCTGCGCCCTTTCTATGGCTTCCATATCCATGTACTAGCATGGATAGAAGATTGGCCGACTGGCAGAAGGCAGAGAGTGGGGATAAAAGAATCCTTTTCAGGATGGCAGCCAGTAACTAATGGAGTTCTACTGGGGTCAGCGAAAGATAGAGGAACAGATATGTCGGCAGATTTTGGCAAGGTGTAAAAGTAACAGGATTGTTGTGGTGGGAGATTTTAACTTCCCCTATATTGACTGGGACTCACTTAGTGCTAGGGGCGTGGATGGGGCAGAGTTTGGAAGGAGGATCAAAGAGGGCTTCTTGAAACAGTATGTAGAGAGTCCAACTAGGGAAGGGGCCGTACTGGACCTAGCGTTGGGGAATGAGCTGGCCAGGTGGTTGATGTTTCAGTAGGGGAGCAGTTCAGGAACAGTGACCACAATTCAGTAAGCTTTAAGGTACTGGTGGATAAAGATAAGTGTAGTCCTTAAGTGAAGGTGCTAAATTGGGGGAAGGCTAATTACAACAATATTAGGCAGGAACTGAAGAATGTAGATTGGGGGCAGATGTTTGAGGGCAAATCAATATCTGGCTTGTGGGAGGCTTTCAAGTTTAAGTTGATAGGGATTCAGGACCGGCACATTCCTGTAAGGATGAAAGATAGATGTGGCAAGTTTTGGGAACCTTGAATAACAAGAGATATTGTGAGCTGGGTCAAAGAGAAAAAAGAAGCATTTGTCAAGGCTAGGATGCTGGGAACACACGAAGCAAGTGTGGAATACAAGGAAAGTAGAAAGAAACTTAAGCAAGGAGTAAGGAGGGCTAAAAGGGGTCGCGAAAAATCATTGGCAATCAGGATTAGGGAAAATCCCAAGGCTTTTTATTCATATAGAAAGAGCAAGAGGGTAGCCAGGGAGAGACTTGACCCACTCAAGGGCAGGGAAGGGAATCTATGCGTGGAGCCAGAGGAAATGGGTGAGGTATTTAATGAGTACTTTGCTTCAGTATTCACTTAAGATAAGGACCTGGTGGATGATGAGTCTGGGAAAGCATGTGTAGATAGTTTGATGTGGAGATGCCAGCGTTGGACTGGGGTAAACACAGTAAGAAGTTTAACAACACCAGGTTAAAGTCCAACAGGTTTATTTGGTTGCAAAAGCCACAAGCTTTCTGAGCCTTAAGCCCCTTCTTCAGGTGAGTGGGAATTCTGTTCACAAACAGGGCATATAGAACATAGAACATAGAACATAGAACATTACAGCGCAGAACAGGCCCTTCGGCCCACGATGTTGCACCGACCAGTTAAAAAAAAACTGTGACCCTCCAACCTAAACCAATTTCTTTTCGTCCATGAACCTATCTACGGATCTCTTAAACGCCCCCAAACTAGGCGCATTTACTACTGATGCTGGCAGGGCATTCCAATCCCTCACCACCCTCTGGGTAAAGAACCTACCCCTGACATCGGTTCTATAACTACCCCCCCTCAATTTAAAGCCATGCCCCCTCGTGCTGGATTTCTCCATCAGAGGAAAAAGGCTATCACTATCCACCCTATCTAAACCTCTAATCATCTTATATGCTTCAATAAGATCCCCTCTTAGCCGCCGCCTTTCCAGCGAAAACAATCCCAAATCCCTCAGCCTCTCCTCATAGGATCTCCCCTCCATACCAGGCAACATCCTGGTAAACCTCCTCTGCACCCTCTCCAAAGCCTCCACATCCTTCCTGTAATGTGGGGACCAGAACTGCACACAGTACTCCAAGTGCGGCCGCACCAGAGTTGTGTACAGTTGCAACATAACGCTACGACTCCTAAATTCAATCCCCCTACCAATAAACGCCAAGACACCATATGCCTTCTTAACAACCTTATCTACTTGATTCCCAACTTTCAGGGATCTATGCACACATACACCTAGATCCCTCTGCTCCTCCACACTATTCAAAGTCCTCCCGTTAGCCCTATACTCAACACATCTGTTATTCCTACCAAAGTGAATTACCTCACACTTCTCCGCATTAAACTCCATCCGCCACCTCTCGGCCCAACTTTGCAACCTGTCTAAGTCTTCCTGCAAACTACGACACCCTTCCTCACTGTCTACCACACCACCGACTTTGGTGTCATCAGCAAATTTGCTAATCCACCCAACTATACCCTCATCCAGATCATTAATAAATATTACAAACAGCAGTGGCCCCAAAACAGATCCCTGAGGTACACCACTTGTAACCGCACTCCATGATGAATATTTACTATCAACCACCACCCTCTGTTTCCTATCCGCTAGCCAATTCCTGATCCAATTTCCTAGATCACCCCCAATCCCATACATCTGCATTTTCTGCAGAAGCCTACCATGGTGAACCTTATCAAACGCCTTACTAAAATCCATATATACCACGTCCACTGCCTTGCCCCCATCCACCTCCTTGGTCACTTTCTCAAAAAACTCAAAAAGGTTAGTAAGGCACGACCTACCTGCCACAAAACCATGCTGACTATCACCTATCAATTCATTACTCTCCAAATAACTATAAATCCTATCCCTTATAATTTTTTCCAACATCTTGCCGACAACAGAAGTGAGACTCACATATAAAGACACAAACTCAATTTACAGAATAATGGTTCGAATGCGAATACTTACAGCTCATCAAGTCTTTAAGATACAAACAATGTGAGTGGAGAGAGCATTAAGTCAGGTTAAAGAGATGTGTATTGTCTCCAGACAGGACAGCCAGTGAGCCTCTGCAGGTCCAGGCAAGCTGTGGGGATTACGGATAGTGTGACATGAACCCAATATCCCGGTTGAGGCCGTCCTCATGTGTGCGGAACTTGGCTATCAGTTTCTGCTCAGCGACTCTGCGCCGTCATGTATCGTGAAGGCCGCCTTGGAGAACGCTTACCCGAATATCAGAGGCCAAATGCCCGTGACCGCTGAAGTGCTCCCCAACAGGAAGAGAACAGTCTTGCCTGGTGATTGTCGAGCGGTGTTCATTCATCCGTTGTCGCAGCGTCTGCATGGTTTCCCCAAAGTACCATGCCTCGGGACATCCTTTCAAAGATTAATGTTTTCAGATATGAACAAAGAAAATGACAGCACAGGAACAGGCCCTTCGGCCCTCCAAGTCTGCACCGACCATGCTGCCCAACTGAACTAAAGCCCCCTACCCTTCCAGGGACCATATCCCTCTATTCCCATCCTATTCATGTATTTGTCAAGACGCCCCTTAAAAGGCACTACCGTGTCCATTCCCACTACCTCCCCTGGCAGCGACTTCCAGGCACCTACCACCCTCTATATAGAAAATCTGCCTCGTACATCTCCTTTAAACCTTGCCCCTCGCATCTTAAACCTGTGCCCCCTAGTAATTGACTCTTCCACCCTGGAAAAAAGCTTCTGACTATCCACTCTGTCCATGCCTCTCATAATCTTGTAGACTTCTATCAGGTCGCCCCTCAACCTCCGTTGTTCCAGTGAGAAGAAAGCAAATTTCTCCAACTTCTTCTCATAGCTAATGCCCTCCATACCAGGCAACATCCTGGTAAATCTTTTCTGTACCCTCTCGAAAGCCTCCACATCTTTCTGGTAGTGTGGCAACCAGAATTGAACACTATATTCCAAGTGCAGCCTAACTAAGGTTCTATAAAGCTGCAACATAAGTTGCCAATTTTTTAACTCAATGCCCCGGCCGATGAAGGCAAGCATGTCGAATGCCGCCTTGACTACCTTCTCTACCTGCATTGCCACTTTCAGTGACCTGTGTACCTGTACACCCAGATCCCTTTGTCTATCAATACTCTTAAGGGTTCTGCCATTTACTGTATATTTCCTATCTGTATTCGACCTTCCAAAATGCATGATTTCACATTTGTTCGGATTAAACTCCATCTGCCTTCTCTCCGCCCAAGTCTCCAACTGATCTATATCCTGCTGTATCCTCTGATAGTCCTCATCACTATCCGCAAATCCACCAACCTTTGTGTTGTCCGCAAACTTACTAATCAAACCAGTTACATTTTCCTCCAAATCATTTATATATATTACAAACAGCAAAGGTCCCGGCACTGATCCCTGAGGAACACCACTTGTCACAGCCCTCCATTCAGAAACGCACCCTTCCACTGCTACCCTCTGTCTTCTTTGACCGAGCCAGTTTTGTATCCACCTTGTCAGCTCACCTCTGATTCCATGCGACTTCACCTTCTGCACCAGTCTGCCATGAGGGCACCTTCTGCACCAGTCTGCCAATGTAACAACATTGAATAGTCATTAACTTTGTCTGGGAAATCCCTCTGCGAGATATCTGACACACATAAATGGGGTCTGTGCTCCACTTCAGTTCTTGAAGATGCAGGCCTCATGTTTCTATGGAGCTGCTCCTGCTCCGTCATTATAACATAGCTGGACACACTATTTACATTAACATTCGTGCCATCCAATTGGAAGGCCTTGACCATCTCCCATCCATTGACTCCGTCTACACTTCCCGCTGCTTCAGAAAAGCAGCCAGCATAATGAAGGACCCCACACACCCTGGACAGACTCTCCTCCACCTTCTTCCGTTGGGAAGAACATACTAAAGTCTGAAAACACGTCCCAACTGACTCAAGAACAACTTCTTCCCTGTTGCCATCAGAATTTTGAATGGACCTACCACATATTGAGCTGATATTTCTCTACACGCTATCTGTAACTGCAACACCATATTCTGCACCCTCTTCTTTTCTTCTCCCCATGAACTCTGTGAATGGTATGTTTTGTCTGTATAGCTTGCAAGAAGTAGTACTTTTCACTGTACCCCAATACATGTAACAATAATAAATCAAATTAAATCTCAGCTCCAACAGGAGAGAATCTAACCATTACCCCTTGACAGCATGAGTATCACTGAATCTCCCACTATCAATATTCTGGGGGTCAGCATTGACCAAAAACTGAACTGGACTAGCTATATAAATACTTTGGCTACCAGAGCAGGTCAAAGGCCAGGAATTCTGCGGTGGGTAATTCGCCACCTGACCCCCCAAAGCCTGTCCACAAGGCATGTGACAGGAGTGTAATGGAATACTCTCCACTTGTCTGGCTGAGTGCAACTCGAACAATACTCAAGAAGCCTAACATCATCCACGACAGAGCAGCCCACTTTGACAGGCACCCCATCTGCCACCTTAAACATTCACTCCCCCCATCACCCATAAATCTACAAGATGCACTGCAGCAGATCATCAGGGCTCCAGCTTCCGACCCAACCTCTACAACCCAAAGGACAAGAGCAGCAGACACATGGGAACACCACCACCTTCGATTTCCCCTCCAAGTCACTCACCATCCTGACTTGGAAATATATTGCCCGTCCTTCACTGTTACTGGGTCAAAATCCTGGAGTTCCCTCCCTAACAACACTGTTGGAGTACCTACACCGCATTGACTGCAGCAGTTCAGGAAGGCAACTCACCACCACCTTCTCGGGGGCAATTAGGGATGGACAATAAATGCTAGTCTAGCCAACGATGCCCAAATCCATGAAAGAATTTTTAAAAAACACACGCATACATGAGTTTCTACCACAATTCCAGTGAATGTGTTCCAGCAAGAGGAGCTCCAGCTTCAAGGAAATTTCTGCTTATGTTCTGCAGTTAATGGCTGAGAGTGTGGAATCGACTGAAACTGCAGAATATGTCACTCTGTGTGAGCTGTTTAAATAAGGCATCGCTCTGAGATTTGTCTGGTCTATTTTTAGAGCATGTAAATTACGTCAATGCTATTCGTTTTAGTCATTTTGTTTACTTTTTAAAAAACTGGAATGCTTTCTGCAGTGTGGGCCATGTGCGAGCATAGGAGAGTATGCATTGTTATGCAGATATTTGGCAATAACTCATGACGAGCAATTATTGTTTGAGACTAGGGAAAAACAGGGTCAAAACCTGGGCTTGAATTTCAAGTGTTTCATAGGAATACAAGAACAGGAGCAGGCAATCCAGCTTGTTCTACCACTTAGTTATATCATGGCTGTTCTGCATCTTAACTCCAGATAATAATTGGACAGTGTAGGAGAAGCAGGCCATTTGGCCGATTGAATCTGCATTCACTCTTTAAAGGAGCAATTTAGTAAGTCCCACTCTCATACACTTTCCTCTTATCTCTGCAATTTTTCTCCTTCAAATATTCATCCTATCCCTTTCTAAAGTTACGATGAAATCAATAAAAAGTGCCCACCTGACCATGCAATCAACATCATTTTGTCTGCAATCAAGTGATGTGAACATCATTGGCTGGGCCAGCATTTATTGTCCATCCCTAGTTGCCTTTGTGAAGGTGGTGGTGATCTGCCTTCTTGAACCACTGCAGTCTATGTGGTGTACGTACACCCATAGTGCAGTCATAGAGTCATACAGTGCAGAAAAGGCCCTATGGCCCATCTAGTATGCACTGACAATAATGACCACTGAAGGCGCCATAATCCCATTTTCCTGCACTCGTCCCATATGCTTGAATGTTATGATATTTCAAGTACTCATCCAAATTTTTTTCAAGTGTTGTAAAGTTTCCAGCCTCCACTTCCTTCCCAGGCATTGCATTCCAGATTCTCATAACCCTCTGAGTGAAAAAAGTTTTTCTCAAATCTCCTCTGAATCTCCTGCCCCTTACCCTAAAACTAAGCCCCCTCATGATTGACCCTGCAACAGCTGCTTCCTTCTTGCCCTTTCCATACTCCTCATAATTTTATACACCTCAATCATGTCCCCCCTTAGCCTTCTCTGCTCTAAGGAAAACAATCCAAGCCTATCTAATCTCCCCTTATAGCTCAAATGCTTCATCCCAGGCAATATCCTGGTGAATCGCTTCTGTACCCCCTCCAGTGCAATCACATCCTTCCTATAGTGGGGTGACCAGAACTGCACACTCCAGCTGTGGCCTATTCAATACTCTGTACAACTCAAACATTATCCCCTTGCTCTTATACTCTATACCACAACTGATGAAAACAAGTGACCCATATACCTTCTTAACTATCCTATTCACGTGTTCTGCCGACTTCAGAGATTTGGGCATAATTACCCCAAGATCCCTCTGTTGCTCTGAGCTACCCCTAACCGGCCATTCATTAAATACTCTCTCATCTTGTTTCTTCTTCCAAAGTGCATCGCTTCGCACTTATCGGGGTTAAATACTGCTCTGCACATCTGACAAATCCATGTACACTGCACGGCGTCCTCAGGCAAAGCGAAGGAAGGTGGGGTCTGCCTTCTAATCAGCACCTCTTGGTGCTCAGACATGGCAATACTGTCAAGTTTCTGTTCCCTGGACCAAGAGTGTCTGACGCTGAAATGCTGCCCCTACTACCTGCAGCGGGAGTTCACCTCTGCTATCCTGACAGCAGTTTACATCCCACCCCATGTGGATGTGAAGACTGTGCTTGATGAGATATATATACTGCAAATAGCCTTGAGTTGAAATATCCTAAGGCCTTGCTCATCCAAGGTGACTTTGTGATGTTAGTGTACCTTTAAGAGATTTTTTTTCTAAATCATGTTTTCTGCAGTTATAAGCAGGTTTTTTTGGCTTTAGTTGTTTCCTTGTTGCTTCTTTTATTGCTGCTTAAAGGGGGTTTGTTTAGTTTTACCAGGATGTTTACTATTCTGCATTGTTAGGAGGAAAACTGGTTGGCAAGTCAGGTAACAGGAGCTCTTTCGTTTTCAGTTTGAGCTGCTGTTTGGTTTGGTTTTAGAAGGGGCATTAGAAGCTGGAAAGAAGTCCCACTCTCTTTCTCTCTCTCGCTCTCTTGTCCTGGTTTTGGAAATTCTGCTGGTCATCTGAAAGAAAGGTCTTGCCTTTCTGAAGGTGGGAGTCTGCTGTTGGTGGCTAGCCGAGAGTCCCTGGTGTTTTGGGAACCTGTTCTGTCTTCAAACTGTTCTGAGTCTATCCAGAGAACTGCAGACTTCATCCAAAGGACTCAATTCCAGTATCATGTGAGCATTAGTGTATGCTGCACTAAACTTGCTTGAAGGGTCTTGTTTATGTGGTTGGTTTGATTGGGACAGCTCCTATATTCGTTAACAGTTATACACTATTGTGGTTATTTTGTGTTGTTGTTTGTAATTGATAGAATTTATTGATAAAAGTTTTACTATACATGTTGGCTATATTCTTAATTAAGCTTTGTTTGATAAAAGCTCCCTAGTGGATCATTTGAATCATACCTAAACTGAAACCCATCATGCTTATCCCAGCCAAATTCAAGATGCAAAACTTATGATCCAGGTGGGCTCCATAAAACACTTCGGAGTTTCTGATCTGAGCCATAACAACTTCAACCAGGCCAATCTTAAGAGTGTCCTCCCAAGATACCATCAACACATCTCATAGGATCATAGGATCACTACAGTGCAGTAGGAGGCTATTCAGTCCATCAAGTCTCGCCAACAACAATCCCACCCCTTAAACCCCTGTATTTACCCTGCTAATCCCCCTGACAATGGGTGGCAATTTAGCATGGCCAACCAACCAGATCTTTGGACTGAGGGAGGGAACTAGAGAAAACCCATGCCGACATGCAGAGAACGTGCAAACTTCAGACAGGTTTCACATTCTAACCAGTATTCTGTAACTTGATTTTGTGTCTCTGTGCCCTGTTTGAGAACAGATTTCCACTCCATCTGACGAAAGAGCAGCACTCCGAAAGCTAATGGCATTTGCTACCAAATAAACCTGTTGGACTTTAACCTGGTGTTGTTAAAACTCTTTCTGTCAAGAAGCCAATTTTGTATCCATTTTGATACCTCACCCTGGATCCCGTGAGATTTAACTTTATGCAACAACCTACCATGCGGTACCTTGTCAAAGGCCTTGCTAAAGTCCATGTAGACAACATCAACTGCACTGCTCTCATCTACCTTCTTGATTACCCCTTCAAAAAACTCAATTAAATTTGTGAGACATGATTTTCCACTCACAAAGCCATGCTGACTGTCCCTAATCAGTCCTTGCATCTCTAAATGCCTGGAGATCCTGTCTCTCAAAATACCTTCTAACGATTTACCCACCACAGATGTGAGGCTCACTGGCCTGTGGTTCCCAGGCTTTTCCC
Organism: Mustelus asterias; assembly: GCF_964213995.1. Classification (NCBI taxonomy): domain Eukaryota; kingdom Metazoa; phylum Chordata; class Chondrichthyes; order Carcharhiniformes; family Triakidae; genus Mustelus; species Mustelus asterias. The sequence continues at coordinate 125,323,739 of NC_135805.1, read as the reverse complement.
TGCAGCCCTTTTTAAACGAAGGCACAACATTTGCCACTCTCCAATCTTCAGGCACCTCACCCGTGACTATCGATGATTCAAATATTTCGGCTAGGAGACCTGCAATTTCCTCCCTAGCCTCCCAGCACGTCCAGGGATATATCTCATCAGGTCCCGCAGATTTATCTACCTTGATGCGCTTTAAGACTTCCAGCACCTCCTTCTCTGTAATATGTACACTCCTCAAGACATCAATATTTATTTCCCCAAGTTCCCTAACATCCATGCTTTTCTCAACAGTAAATACTGATGAGAAATATTCATTTAGGATCTCACCCATCTCTTGTGGATCCGCACATAGATTACCTTGTTGATCCTTAAGAGGCCCTACTCTCTCCCTTGTCACTCTTTTGCCCTTTATGTATTTGTGGAAGAAATGTCCCACCAGAGGTCCAAACATATTACCTTAGCCAATCACAACATTACATATTATTAGCCAATACATTACATATTACCTTCGCCAATAATGTTCCACCTGTCAACAGGAATAGGAGATTATTAGCTTATTGCCCATGCAGGTTCCTTCCCCTTTACCGAGGAAACCTAACCCATGTCATTACCAGTGTCCAAGGCCATAGTTAACTTCTATGATTTTTAATTAGTGAGAGGAGTTACTCTTTCACTGGAACCGGGGCCTCCTTTATCAACTTGAGAGACTGCACTAGCCTCGCTACCCATGAATGAATTTTCTCCCTTAAACAGCACGTCTATTAAACTTGCCTTTTGTATATCTAAAAACAAATAACACAAGCTGCCTTTCTGTGCTCCATTGTATTTAAAAGAATTCAGCCTGTCTACCACTGTTTCTCATCATGCTGCATTCGGAAAGAAGTTGACCAAGGGGCACAGTGCGTACATATTGAAAATACAGTTTAAGCTTATAATATTTCGTTGATTTATGTTATACAGTTTATAATACCTTTACATATTTTGTTCCAGCACATTATGAATTCTCACTATATATAAGGCACTTTATAATTACCTTAACCTCGTCTACTTATCATACTAAGAATTGTATACTACCTCCCATCACTAGCTCGCCCTTGATTCCATGCAACCTAACTTTCCAGACTAGCCTGCTATGCGGGACCTTGTCAAAGGCCTTGCTAAAGTCCACATAGACGACATCTATTATCCTTTCCTCATTCATCCTCTTGGTTACCTCTTCGAAAAACTCTAAAAGATTCATCAGACATGACTTCCCACACACACTGGCCGAATTCTGAGTGGTGCAGCGTGTCCTTCGGGTCTCGGGTTGGAAAGTTGTGAATTTGGAAATTCCTATCAGGTGGGAGGGGCATGGGGGTGTAGTCAGGGGCATGTGGGAGACTTCAATGGGGTCAGGGGGTGAGGGAGTCTTGGACAGGGGATGTAATTGGGGCAGGAGCAATGCTGGGCCATCCTCTGGGGGTTCGGCAGTGTGGGGTAGGGGGGGGTAGCCAAGAGTAAGGGGAGTTCCCTAGGGATTCGGTGGTGTGGTGGGAATCCTGTGGGGGTGTATTCAGGGGTGGGGGGAGTCCCCTGCGCTTAAGGGTGTAGGGGAGAGTGGTGGGTGTGGGTCAGTGTCAGTTTCTGCAATATTTACATGGAATCGTATTGAATCCCTACATTGCAGAAGGAGGCCATTCAGCTCATCAAGTCTGCACTGATTCTCAGAACGAGCATCTTGATGTGCACATCTTTGGACTGTGGAAACTGGAGCACCTGGAGAAAACCCAAACAATCATGGGGAGAATATGCAAACTCCACACAGACAGTCACCCAAGGCGGGAATTGAACCCTGGTCCCTGATGCTGTGAGGCAGTAGTGCTAGCCACGATGCTGCCCAGAAGCTTGGAGAGGTTTTTATTCTTCCAACATTTTCTGGATAACTATTGAGATAACCCTGTGGAAATCATCTGAAGTTTAGGATTTAAAATACATTTTCAGATGGTTCCTGGTGCTGGGCAATTTTCAAAGGGATGTTTTCACTGTCAGGCAGTTGCTGTGCCCAGTGCATCTTTGGAGCCCCTAATTTTTTGGTATGCTTGCTGCTGCTGGCAATGCCCTCCTGCACTTGTCATTGAACTGGGGTTGTTCTGCGGTTTGATGGTAATGTTCACATAGGGGATATGCTGGGTGGACCAGGAGGTTACAGATTGGAGTTGCACACAATTCTGCTGCTGATGGCCCACAGCACTTCATGGATGCTTAGTTTGAAGTTGCTTGATCTCTTCTCGCGATTGATTCTTCTTGTTGATTCCCTCATCATCTTCTGCAGACTCAATCTAGCAGCTCTGTCACTTAGGACTTAGTCCATTCAGTCAATAACAGTGCTACTGAGCCACTCTTTGTGATGGACATTAAGTTCCTCACTCACACAAATTTCCTGCCCTTGCCATCCTCAGTGTTTCCTCCAACATTTGGTGTTCAACATGGAGGAGTGAAGCCCACAACGTGGGCTGCATAGGAATGGTGATGGTGGTGTATGGGACATTATCTGTAAAGTATTGTTCTATCCGTCAGACATGTCCTGTCGGTGGAACATGAAGGCCTTTTCCACGTGTTCTAATAACCCTGCAGAAAAATGTCGAGCTCTATTTTGTAAATACTGATAATATGAACCATAAGCTCAGCAAAAGGATAAGATTAAGAATACTTGCAGGGAATGTATAATATACTCTCATACAATCCTATGGTACAGTACTTGGCCTGCGCATTTCACAGCACACTGAGTGATGCTTTTAAAAGTAGTTTTGGTGCCAAAACTATCATAAAATCTTTCCAAAACAAAAGGTTTAATTGGCAGGTTGTTTAGCTTATAGTTTTTTTTTCAGAATTGTTTCGTGAATGTTAGCAGAGCTGCTGATCTTTGTGTTCATATCTTAAAGGGAGCAAGAGAAATAAACAGCAGAGGCATGTAATATCTCAGAGATAATTCATGAAAATAATTCAATTTGGGTTGAGCATTCCAGATGCTGACAAATCTTTTGTTAGTGGGAGACGAACATACCCATCTGTTTTCCAGCCCTATTTGGTCACCTGTGGAGAGCACAATTTATTGAGATGCTTATACTTATTGTGACAATAATAATGCAGACTAGAAGAAACAATTTAAGTCTTCAGATTCACAAATGTGTTCAGACATTTGTTTAAAACATTGTGGATCGTGAGTATTGACCTGATGGTGATCCATTGTTAATGGTTCACTGAAGGTCAGATGTGAAATATTTTGTTTTCCATAATTCCACAATAAAATGTGAAATTGGAATTAGCAGCCAACTAAACACAAAACAAAGTTTTTGCGATTCAAGAAGTCTCCAAGTGAACCAAATCTTTGTTGTTGAGGAGACAGATCACCAGGAGTGAATCTGTAACCGACCATTTGGAAGTGTGTGTTAGAGCCCCACTTAATTGAATCATGTGATGAGGCCAGAGAAGGTTTATCAAGGTTGTGCACTGGATGTTGTACTATTGGATTTTTGGATAACATTCAAATGTCATAGGAAGGCTAATCCAGTATTCCTATGGAAGTACAACACAAGTGGCAGTATGGATGTGGATTTGGCTCAGTAAAATTTACATGTGGATTACAGGGTCAAAGGTAGGGTTCTGAAGAATGTGGAGGAACAGAGAGATCTTGGGGTTCGTATCCATAGATCTCTGAAGGTGGCCACTCAAGTGGATAGAGCCGTGAAGAAGGCCTATAGTGTGTTGGCGTTCATTAACAGGGGGTTGGAGTTTAAGAGCCGTGGGGTTATGCTGCAACTGTACAGGACCTTGGTGAGACCACATTTGGAACATTGTGTGCAGTTCTGGTCACCTCACTTCAAGGAGGATGTGGAGACACTTGGAAAGAGTGCAAAGGAGATTTACCAGGATGCTGCCTGGTTTGGAGGGTAGGTCTTATGAGGAAAGGTTGAGGGAACTTGGGCTTTTCTCTTTGGAGCAGAGGAGGTTGAGAGGAGACTTGATAGAGGTTTAGAGTGAACGTTCAAAGACTATTTCCTCGGGTGAATGGAGCGGTACCTAGGGGGCATAACTATAGGGTTCATGGTGGGAGATATAGGAAGGATGTCCGAGGTAGGTTTTTTACTCAGAGTGGTTGGGTTGTGGAATGGACTGCCTGCAGGGATAGTGGAGTCAGAAACTTTAGGAATATTTAAGAAGCTATTGGATCGGCACATGGAGTACTTCGGGATGATAGGGAGGAAATAGCTTGATCTGGGTTTCAGACAAAGCTCGGCACAACATCGTGGGCCTGTTCTGTTCTGTGCTGTACTGTTCTATGTTCTAAAAAACAGTGTCGTGAATGTATTGCAGGAATCAAGATGTTTGCAAGGTCAAGTGTCAGTTTTTTATCCATTACTCTTCAATCTTTCATAAATGACCCAGACTTGGGTGTGGCATAGTGGTGCACACTGAAGTAGTAATTCAGAGGCCCAGGTGAATATTCTACGGACAGAGGTTCAAATTCCACTAAAGCATCTCGTGGAATTTAAATTCAGTTCATAAATCTAGAATTAAAAGCTAGCGTCAATAATGGCGACTATGAAAATATTGTTGATTGTCATAAAGCCCATAGAACCATCGAATCCCCACAGTGCAGAAAGAGGGCATCAGCCTCTTGAGCCTGCATTGACTCTCTGAAAGAGCATAACCCCCATGTCCTCCTCTCCACTCTATTCCTGCAACCCTGTGCATTTCCCAGGGCCAATCTACTTAACCTGCACACCTTTGGACACCAAGCGGCAGCATAGAATGGCCATCCACCTAATTTGCACATCTTTTGACTGTGGGAAGAAACTGGAGCGCCCTGAGGAAACTCACGCAGGCAGTGAGAACATGCAAACTCCACACTGACAGTCAGCCAAGGCAGAATCGAGCCCAGGTCCCTGGTGCTATGAGGCAGCTGAGCTAACCACTGTGCCCCCATCTGGTTCACTAATGTCCTTTCAGGAAGGAAATCTGCCTGGTCTGGCCTACATGTGACTCCAGAGCCACAGCAATGACTCTGAACTGCCCTCCAAGAGCATTTAGGGATGGGAATTTATGCTGGCCAGCCAGCGATGCCCAGGTCTCATGAATGAATTATACAAAAATGCCACTATCATCATCCCTGGTTGTATCCTGTTTCAATGACTGGACACGACCAACGTAGACCACCAAACCCCATAATACCCTGGGAGAACCCTCATTAACTCTGAACCCCATGCCTGGCACAAAGGAAGATGGTTATAGTGGTTGGTGGTCAATCATATCAGCTCCAGGCATCACTGTAGCAGTGGGTCAATAATCATTGATCAAAAATCGTTGGCCACCATGACCTAGAGTGGAGTCGAGGAGAAATATTTTCACTGATAGATTTGTCAGCATCTGGAATGCTCAACCCAAAGTTGAATTATTTTCATGAATTATTTTAAAATGAAGTTGGACAGTGCATGAGAATGAGGATAATGTTTGTGGGTTAGAACAAAGAACAAAGAAAATTACAGCACAGGACCAGGCTCTTTGGCCCTTCAAGCCTGCACCGACCATGCTGCCCGACTTAACTAAAACCCCCTACCCTTCCGGGGACCATATCCCTTTATTCCCATCCCATTCATGTATTTGTCAAGACGCCCCTTAAAAGTCACTATCGTATCTGCTTCCACTACCTCCCCCGGCAACGAGTTCCAGCAACTCACTACTCTCTGTGTAAAAAATCTGCCTCGTACATCTCCTTTAAACCTTGCCCCTTGCATCTTAAACCTATGCCCCCTAGTAATTGACTCTTCCAAAGAACAAAGAACAATACAGCACAGGAACAGGCCCTTCGGCCCTCCAAGCCCGCGCCGCTCCCCGGTCCAGGATTGAATCCTGAATCCAGGATCCCCGCCCAACCACTCTGGGAAAAAGCTTCTGACTATCCACTCTGTCCATGCCTCTCATAATCTTGTGGACTTCTATCAACCTCCGTCGTTCCAGTGAGAACAAACCAAGTTTCTCCAACTCTCCTCAGAGCTGATGCCCTCCATGCCAGGCAACATCCTGGTAAATCTTTTCTGTACCCTCTCCAAAGCCTCCACATCCTTCTGGTACTGTGGCGTCCAGAATTAGAACATAGAACAGTACAGCACAGAACAGGCCCTTCGGCCCACGATGTTGTGCCGAGCTTTATCTGAAACCAAGATCAAGCTATCCCACTCCCTATCATCCTGGTGTGCTCCATGTGCCTATCCAATAACCGCTTAAATGTTCCTAAAGTGTCTGACTCCACTATCACTGCAGGCAGTCCATTCCACACCCCAACCACTCTCTGCGTAAAGAACCTACCTCTGATATCCTTCCTATATCTCCCACCATGAACCCTATAGTTATGCCCCCTTGTAATAGCTCCATCTACCCGAGGAAATAGTCTTTGAACGTTCACTCTATCTATCCCCTTCATCATTTTATAAACCTCTATTAAGTCTCCCCTCAGCCTCCTCCGCTCCAGAGAGAACAGCCCTAGCTCCCTCAACCTTTCCTCATAAGACCTACCCTCCAAACCAGGCAGCATCCTGGTAAATCTCCTCTGCACTCTTTCCAGCGCTTCCACATCCTTCTTATAGTGAGGTGACCAGAACGGCACACAATATTCCAAATGTGGTCTCACCAAGGTCCTGTACAGTTGCAGCATAACCCCACGGCTCTTAAACTCCAACCCCTTGTTAATAAAAGCTAACACACTATAGGCCTTCTTCACAGCTCTATCCACTTGAGTGGCAATTGAACACTATATTCCAAGTGCAGCCTAACTAAGGTTCTATAAAGCTGCAACATGACTTGCCAAATTTTAAACTCAATGCCCTGGCCGATGAAGGCAAGCATGCCGTATGCCTTCTTGACTACCTTCTCCACCTGCATTGCCACTTTCAGTGACCTGTGTACCTGTACACCTAGATCCCTTTGCCTATCAATACTCTGGGAGATCTAATACAGATAGGAAATATACAGTAATTGGCAGAACCCTTAAGAGTTAAAATGCATTACCTCACATTTGTCCAAATTAATCTCCATCTGCCACCTCTCTGCCAAGTCTCCTACCGATCTATATCCTGCTGTATCGTCTTATGGTCCTCATCGCTATCTGCAAATCCACCAACCTTTGTGTCGTCCGCAAACTTACAAATCAATCCAGTTACATTTTCCTCCAAATTATTTATATGTGTTACAAACAGCAAAGGTCCTAGCACTGATCCCTGAGGAACACCACTTGTCACAGCCCTCCATTCAGAAACGCACCCTTCCACTGCTCCCCTCTGTCTTCTTTGACCGAGCCAGTTTTATATCCACCTTGCCAGCTCACCTCTGATCCCATGCGACTTCACCTGCTGCCTCAGTCTGCCATGAGGGACCTTGTCAAAGGCCTTACTGAAGTCCATGTAGACAACATTCACTGCCCTACCCTCATTAGTCATCTTCGTCACTTCCGCGAAAAACCCGATTAAGTTAGTGAGACACGACCTCCCCTTCACAAAACCATGTTGCCTCTCACTAATATGTCCACTTATTTCCAAGTGGGAATAAATCCTGTCTCAAAGAATCCTCTCCAATAATGTCCCTACCACTGATGTAAGGCTCACCGGCCTGTAATTACCTGGATTATTCTTGCTACCCTTCTTAAACAAAGGAACAACATTGGCTATTCTCCAATCCTCTGGGAACTCCCCTATACAGTAAGAAGTTTAACAACACCAGGTTAAAGTCCAACAGGTTTGTTTGGTAGCAAATGCCACTAGCTTTTGGAGCGCTGCCCCTTCGTCAGGTGGAGTGCAGATCTCCACTCCACCTGACGAAGGGGCAGCGCTCCGAAAGCCAGTGGCATTTGCGACCAAATAAACCTGTTGGACTTTAACCTGGTGTTGTTAAACTTCTTACTGTGTTTACCCCAGTCCAACGCCGGCATCTCCACATCATGACCTCCCCTATAACCAGTGAGGATACAAAGATTTCTCTCAAGGCCCCAGCAATTTCCTCCCTTGACTCTCTCAGTATTCTGGGGTATATCCCATCAGGCCCCGGGGACCTGTCTACCTTGATGTTTCTCAAGAACCCCAATACCTCCTCCTTTTTGATCTCAACATGACTCTAACTATCTACACACCCTTTCCCAGACTCATCATCCACCAAGTCCTTCTCTTCGGTGAATACTGACGCAAAGTACTCATTTAATACCTCGCCCATTTCCTGTGGCTCCACGTATAGATGCCCTCCCTTGTCCTTGAGTGGGCCAACCCTCTCCCTGGCCACCCTCTTGCTCTTTATATATGTATAAAAAGCTTTGGGATTTTCCTTAATCCTACTGGCCAATGCTTTTTCATGACCCCTTTTAGCCCATTTGGAGATCTTGCAGCATTAGAAATATGACAGTCCCAGCAGACGGTGGCCTCTGAGTTGGATTGATTTAAAATTTATATATACTCTGGCCACAGCTGCCCGGCTGCTCCTGTGAAGAGGAAGCCCTTCCATAGGAAGCCAACATTATAATCTGGTGTTGGCTGCAGCACTGATGGGGAAGTGAGAGGAGGGGATCTGCAAGCAGCCTGCTGGATTTAGCCTCAGTGGAAGGTCCATCCACTGCTGTGAAGATCCTGGTCGGAGTCAACTGACCTATGGGCAGCAATTGTCCAAATTAGATATTGGCTGTTGCAAGGGGGGAAGCCTCTTCTGGTGATGACTTACTTCCAGAGAGACACCAGAAGAATAAATACTGCAATCCACTGTCCTGACTTTAATATTTCTCCTGGTCCCAACACCAGCCCTGCCTTAAGCATCACCTCCCCCTCCCTCCCACCATTCGCAAGACTGGGAGAATTTTTCTCTTTAAGATCCAGCACAGGTGTGATGTGCTGAATGGCCTCTCTCTGCATGCTAAGTTCTGTGATTCAATGAAGGGCATTGAGCATTATGGATCCAGGGCGGCACAGTCGTTAGCACTGCTGCGTCACAGCGCCAAGGTCCCGGGTTCAATTCTGACCTCAGGTCCCTGTCTGTGTGGAGTTTACACATTTTCCCTGTGTCTGCATGGGTTTCCTCCGGATGCTCCAGTTTCCTTCCACAGTCCAAAGATTTGCGGGTCAGGTTAATTGGCCATGTTAAATGGCCCCTTAGTGTCAGGGGGATTAGCAGGGTAAATACTATGGAGTTATGGGGATAGGGCCTGGGTGGTATTGTTGTCAGCGCAGACTTGATGGGCTGAATGGCCACCTTCTGCACTGTAGGGATTCTATGAAGGCAGGGAGAGGTGGAATTAAGAAACAGATAAACTGTCAGCTAATTGAGTGGTGGAGCAGACTGGGAGGATTGAATGGACAATTGATGTTCAAGTGTAACCTATACTGTTTTCTGAGTTTAACTAGAATCATAGAATCATACAGTGCAGAAGAGGCCCTTCGGCCAATTGAGTCTGCACGGACATGTGACCTGACCTCTCATCTAATCCCATTTACCAGCACTTGACTCATAGCCTTGATTTTATGACGTGGAAGTGCTCATCCAGGTACTTTTTAAAGGATGTGAGGCCTCTACCACCCCTCCCAGGCAGCATATTCCAGACCATCTCCACCGTTTTTCTCACATCCCCCGCAAACCCCCTGCCCCTCACCTTGAACTTGTGCCCCCTCGTGACTAACTGTTCTAAGGGGAGGATGAGGCGACCATAGTTGACAAGAGAAGTCAAGGACACCATAAAAGCAAAATAAAAAGCATACAACGTAGTGAAGATTAGTAGGAAGCCAGAGGATTGGGAAGCTTTTAAAAACTAACAGAGGACAATGAAAAACTAAATAAGGTGGGCGAAGCAGAAATATGAGGGTAAGCGAGCCAGGAATATAAATAAATGAGTTTTTTCGATATATAAAGGGTAAGAGAGAGGCAAAAGTGGACATTGGGCCACTGGAAAATGACGCTGGAGAAGTAGTAATGGGGAACAAAGAAATGAAGGAGGAACTGAATAGGTACATTGCGTCAGTCTTCATTGTGGAAGACACCAGGTACATACCAAAAATTCCAGTCAGTCTGAATCATAGAATCATAGAAACCCTACAGTGCAGAAAGAGGCCATCTGGCCCATCGAGTCTGCACCGACCACAATCCCACCCAGACCCTACCCCCATATCCCTACACATTTACCCGCTAACCTACACATCTCAGAACACTAAGGGGCAATTTTAGCATGACCAATCAACCTAACCCGCACATCTTTGGACTGTGGGAGGAAACCGGAGCACCCGGAGGAAACCCACGCAGACACGAGGAGAATGTGCAAACTCCACACAGACAGTGATCCAAGCCGGGAATCGAACCCAGGTTGCTGGAGCTGTGAAGCAGCAGTGCTAACCACTGTGCTACCGTGCCGCCTGGGGACAGAGATGAGTATGGTGGCCATAACAAAAGAGAAGGTGCTTAGGAAATTGAAAGGTCTGAAGGTGGATAAATCACCTGGGCCAGATGGATGACACCCCTGAGTTCCGAAGGAGATACTGAAGAGAGAGTGCAGGCATTAGAGGTGATCTTTTGAGAATCACTGGAATCAGGGAAGGTCCCAGAGGACTGGAAAAAGGCTAATGTAACACCCCTGTTTAAGAAGGAAGGAAGGCAGAAGATGGGAAATATTAGTCCAGTTAGGCTGACCTCAGTTGTGGGTAAGATCTTGGAGCCCATTATTAAGGATGAAATTGCGGAGTCCTTGGAAATGCATGGTAAAATAGGGCTGAGTCAGCACAGCTTTGTCAAAGAGAGTCATGTCTGACAAATCTGTTTGAATTCTTTGAGGAGATAACGAAGAAGTTAGACATTGGAGAATCAGTGGTTTTATCTGTTTTGATTTCCAGAAAGTTTTTGCTGAGGTGCTGGAAAGGAGGCTGCTGAGCCAAGGTGTAACAGGCAAGGTACTAGCATGGATAGAAGATTGGGTGACTGGTGGAAGGCAGAGAGTGGGGACAAAGGGGTCCTTTTCAGGATGGTCGCCAGTGACGAGTGGAGTTCTGTAGGGCTCCATGTTGGGACTACAACTTTTCATGATATACATAAATGATCGAGATGAAGAAACTGAGGGTATTGTGGTTAAGTTTGCAGATGATACAAAGATAGGTGGAGGGACAGGCAGTATTGATGAAATGGGGAGACTGCAGAAGGACTTGGACAGGTTAGGAGAGTGGGCAAAAAAGTGGTCGATGGAATACAATGTGGGAAAGTGTGAGGTTATGCACTTTAGTGGGAAGAATAGAAGTGTAGACTATTTTCGAAATGGGGAGCGAATTCAGGGACATGGGACATTAACTTGCAGGTTGATTTGGTAGTTAGGAAAGCAAATGCAATGTTATCACTCATTTCAAGAGGACTAGAATACAAAAGCAGGGATGTACTGCTGAGATTTTATAAGGCTCTGCTGAGACCACATTTAGAATATTGCGAGCAATTTTGGGCCCTGTATAGAAGGAAGGACGTGCTGGCCTTGGAGAGGGTCCACAAGAGGTTCATGAGAATAATCTCGGGAATGAAAAGCTTGATGAATGAGGAGCTTCTGAGGGTTCTGGGTCTGTACTCGATGGAGTATAGAAGGAAGAGGGGGGATCTCATTTAAACTTTAAAAATAATGAAAGACCTGGTAGAGTGGACGTGGGGAAGATGTTTCCATTAGTAGGACTAGGATCCGGGGATACAGCCTCAGAGTAAAGGGTACCTTTAGAACTGAGAGGAGGAGTAATTTCTTCAGCCAGAGGGCGTTGAATCTATGGAATTCATTACCACAGAAGACTGTGGAGGCCAGGTCATTAAATACATTTCAGACAGAGATAGAGAGGTTCTTGATTGGTAAGGGGATCAAAGGTTATGGGAAAAATGCGGGAGAATCGGGTTGAGAAACTTATCAGCCATGATTCAATAGCAGAGCAGACTCGACAGGCTGATGGCCGAATTCTGCTCCCATATCTGATGATCTTAAGTTTTTAACAACCATCATCGGGAGAGAATAAAGGAGAGCATGGGGACGAGGCCTACTCTGACCTTCAGGAGGCAGACAGCTCCAGACCTGCAAGGAACTCAGCATCGGGAGAGGATAAAGGAGAATGTGGGGATGGGGAGAGGATAAAGGAGAGTACGGGGACAAGGAGAGGATAAAAGAGAGCGCAGGGACGAGGAGAAGATAAAGGAGAGCATGGGGACAGGGAGAGGATAAAGGAGAGCACGGGGACATGGAGAGGATAAAGGAGAGCGTGGAGATGAGGCTTCTGTTCAAACAGCGCACTGAGTTAATTTTACATTTTGAATTGATTTTATTATTTTAATTATTGTCACCTGTATTAGCATACAGTGAAAAGTATTAAGACCATAAGACATAGGAGCGGAAGTAAGGCCATTCGGCCCATCGAGTCCACTCCACCATTCAATCATGGTTGATTTCAACTCCATTTACCCGCTCTCTCCCCATAGCCCTTAATTCCTCGAGAAATCTTGCGCATTATACAGACAAAGCACACCGTTCATTGAGAAAGAAACGAGAGTGCAGAATGTAGTGTTACAGTCACAGCTAGGGTGTAGAGAAAGATCAACTTAATGCAAGGTAGGTCCATTCAAAAGTCTGACAGTAGCAGGGAAGAAGCTGTTCTTGAATCGGTTGGTACATGACCTCAGACTTTTGTATCTTTTTCCCGATGGAAGAAGGTAGAAGAGGGAATGTCCGGGGTGCATGGGGTCATTAATTATGCTGGCGGCTTTGCCGAGGCAGCGGGAAATGAAGACAGAGTCAACGGATGGGAGGCTAGTTTGCGTGATGAACTGGGTTACATTGATGACCATTTGTAGTGCCTTGCGGTCTTGGGCAGAGCAGGAGCCATACCAAGCTGTGATATAACCAGAAAGAATGCTTTCTTTGGTGGATCTGTAAACGTTGGTGAGAGTTGGAGAGTCATAGCTGACATGCCAAATTTCCTTAGTCTTCTGAGAAAGTAGAGGCACTGGTGGGCTTTCTGGACAATGGTGTCAGCATGGGGGGACCAGGACAAGTTGTTGGTGATCTGGACACCTAAAAACTTAAATCTCTCGACCCTTTCTACTTTGTCCCCATTTTACGCTTTCTGAAGTCGGTGACAAGCTCCTTCGTTTTGTTGACATAGAGGGAGAGATTATTGTTGCCGGACCAGTTCACCAGATTCTCTATCCCATTCCTGTACTCTGTCTCGTCATTGTTTGAGATCCGACCCACTATGGTGGTGTCGTCAGCAAACTTGAAAATCGAATTAGAGGGGAATTTGGCCACACAGCCATGGATGGATAAGGAGTATAGTAGGGGGCTGTGAACACAGCCTTGTGGGGCACCAGTGTTGAGGGTAATCGTGGAGGAGGTGTTATTGCCGATCCTTACTGCTTGTTGTGGGAAAAATGCCACTAGTTGTCAGATCTCAAGGTTCTAAAAATACAGTTTATTCAACAGAGCTCCGTGGAGACAAGGCACAAGTCAGTAGCAAACCTTCTCTCAGTAAAATGACGGGAACGGTCCATCTTTATACTTTTTACACAATAGATGGACCTAAGATTTGAACATTATCACATCGTTATAGGCAGATACAAACAGATACAAACATTTAACATAGTATTGTTCTTATGAATGGGTACATTTCCTATGTCTGTGGCTATCAATGATTGGTTTCGGCTCATTCAGGTGCTAATCGGTTTTCCTGCATTCATATTTTCCCGCTCTTTCTATGACTAATCTACTCCCTTTGTCTCGGGTTTTCCCTTATCGAAAAGATGTCTCGATCCTTGGCTGGCTTCCTGAGGTGTTTGTTAACTTTAAATCACTGTCTGTGATTCTAAATGGCTTGTCTGTTGGGTTTGATTTCAAGCGATCTTTGTCGAAGTGGAAGCCAGTTTCTGTTTTATGGTTCCTTTCCCAGTTAACTCTTTGTGTGCCAGGCAGTCATTTTAAAGTGTACTTTCCTTAAGTTTTTCCCCTTACAGTCCCTCATTTTGGTCAGATTATAGCTTCAACAATCCCTCGACCAACAATTATACATTCACATATACAAATTTTCATTCTTCTCTCCTTCTCCGTTTCTTCTGATGTCTTCGTTTCTTCTGGTGTCTTTGGGGATCTTCATTCGGGGCTCTTCTTCGATGTACACACTGGCTCCTGGCACAATTCTCGTCAACATTATTTTAAAACAGACTTTAAGGCATCCAATAGTCAGACAACAGACAATTATAATTGCAATGAGTATGACCAATCCATGTAACAGGTACGACCCCCCACTAGCCATTCCAGCCAACTACTTCCTCTCTTGGGTCCCTGTCTGAAGCTATCAAGTTGTTTCCTGATGTTGTTGATGACCTGTGTAATGTTGTAAGACTCACCTGTGACATGGGTTATGCATTTATTGCCTATGATTGCACATACTCCCCCTTGTTGTGCTAACTGGTAGTCCACTGCGTATCGTGTCTGCTGTGTATATAATCTTAGTTCAGCCATTTCTTGGTTAACAGCCTCCAGTGCTTTTGAAGTGCTGTTTCTCAGGATTGTTAGTCCACAAACAATATGGTTTCTATTCTTTGCTCCAATTACCCCAGCTGACCCCCCCAGAGATGAAGCTCCAAGGAACCCATATCCCAGTGAGGATCCCATTGTGCCCAGGGCTTCCCAGTCAGCGCAGAATTCCTTGCTAACAGCCCGAGTTACTATTCTCCTCCGAATGTACCCCTTCTGAGGTCATGGAACAGTCAGTGGTCCGATTGTTCCTACCGCAAAACGGTTTGGGAGGTTTGGTGTTTCTGTCATGTAGGTACCATTGAAGAGGAACACATATCCCTTCTTAGCCCAGTAACATTTAGTGCCCTGATTATGAGCTTGCTCATACTGCCAATTGTTCAGTTTACTTGGCTTCCTGTTTGATTCCACCACCTGGTAAGTATCAAAGGGGTCTGTCCATTTGGCTCAGCTTACGTGAGTTCCATTGCATTGCCCACAAATAAGCTGTCTTCCCGCGGTTATATTTAAACATTTCCGTTCGTCACAAATACAAGTAATCTGTCCCTTATTAATCCGATAATGTTGACGGACACACTGTGTCTGTACACAAGAATCATTCTTAGGGACTAAGGCATAGGCACATCCCCATCCCTGCCCCGTAAAACAAAGCGGATAGCTTGCAGTATCTGAACAAGCTTTTCCTCCCACCTGTTGGGACCCCCCGCATGTAGGATCTGTGGGGTTTACAAGTCCCACACATCTCCCCTGTATACCTCTTTTATATTTGCCAATTTGTCCCTTACAGGGTGTCTCTGATGTATCTACAGTATATAAGTCATGAGGGGTCCACCCAGGGGTGGCTACAAATAGGGCTTCTACAGATTGTGTTAACGGGTAACATACAGTTCGATTCCCGTGTAAATGTATGTGAGCTTTGTAAAACAAGTTATCCTCCAATCTAGTTAAATTTACAGTCGCAACAACGCAAAATAGTACAGTTACATACGCGATTACATACATATCCGCAACAATCATATATCAAACTTAACACTATAATTCAATCTTTACAAGTTATTTTATCTACTAACCCGTGCACGCCAGCCGTTCTTGCTTGCAGTCTTTGCCTGTGTTGAGGAAAGCAGTTCTGTTAGTTCATCAATTTAGCTACTTATCCCCTTTGTATAATTTCAGCTGTGTCCAGTGCTTCCAGACACCTTTCCCTCTTATGTCTAAACAGGCACAGGTGTCCCCACTAATTATAATTTCATGTGGCCCATTCCATTTTGGTGAAAACCCTGGTTTGTCGGGTAATGTTTTCACTAGGACGCGATTTCCCGCTGTTGGGACGTCAGGGAGCATTTCAAGCTCTCTCTCTGCGTCTTTTATTTCCTGATTGTCTTTTACCAATTTGCGCATCCCTTTTAGCTGGGTGCTCAGGTCCAGAACGAATCTCCTGATTTTATCTTTTAGTGGACCGACATCGGTCCCACCTGTTATGATGCTTTCTGGTAATTGCATCGCTCGTCCTGTCATTAGCTCATAAGGGGTTAATCCGGTTGTCCGGTTCGTGGTAGCTCTTAATTTCATTAGTATAGTGGGCAATACCTCTGTCCACCTTCTCCCTGATGTTTGTATGGCTTTAGCTAATGCATTTTTCAGTGTTCTATTCATATGTTCCACCATTCCAGAACTCTGTGGGTGGTAGGGGATGTGAAATTTTTGTTTTATCCCCATTAATTGGCATACTGTTTTTACCACAGTGAAGTGCGTTCCCTGGTCTGAATCGATTTGTAGGGGTACTCCCCATCTTGGGATTACCTCCTCTGCCAATATCCTAGCCACCGTGGTAGCAGTACATTTTGAAGTAGGGAACGCTTCTACCCACCTGGTGAACTGGTCTATGATAACCAGACAGTAAGTTTTGCCATGGGACTGTGGTAGTGGTCCTGTGAAATCTATTTGTAGATGTTCCCAGTGTCCCTTTGGTCTCGGCTGGTGTCCCATTCTAATTTTTATGGGTCTCCCAGGGTTGTGTTGCGCGCATGTCACGCATCGGTGACAGTGTCGGGCGATATCTCTTCCCATTCCCTTCCACCACCACTCCTTCCCGATATTAGTTATCATGGCCTCTCTACCCACATGTGAGAGTCCATGATGTAGCTCCAATAGGGTGTTTTGTATGCACTCTGGTGCCATTACCTTATCCTCCCGTCTCCAAATGTCATCGGTCCCTTTGACCGCTCCCTGAGCTTCCCATTTCTCTTTTTCTTCCTTTGGGGTATCCTCATGCAAGCCCCGAACGTCTACTTCGGCTCCTGTCTGCTGCTATTGGCAACTCGTCAATTATTTCCTGTTCTAGGGCTAACTGTGCCGCCCTATCTGCGGCTTGATTTCCTTTGAAATTTAACCAGTCTGGGTTATCTCTTCCGGGCTCTTTCTGGTGTGCTTTAATTTTTATTACTGCGGCTTCTCTAGGTCTCTCGCTAGCTCTCAATAATGCCTCAATTCTTTGCTGGTGCTTGATAGGGGTTCCCCCCGTGGTTATGAACCCTCTCCTTCCCCAAGCTGTCATGTAATCATGGATGACTCCGAATGCATAGCGACTGTCTGAATAGATGTTTACCGTTTTACCCTCAGATAACTCAAGTGCCTGTGTGAGTGCCACCAGTTCTGCCACTTGTGCAGATAAGCCTCCGTCAATTCTACCCGACCATACTGTTTCTAATTTGTCATTCACTACTGCCCATCCTGTTCGGGGTGATCCTCCCACATATTTGCGTGACCCATCCACAAAAAGGGTCTCCTCAGCTGTTATTAGGGGCATATCCTTTATCCTAGTTTTTCGACCGTCCTGTCTTGGTCAGATTAATTCTCCCTTCCCACAGTCTATCAAGATCTCATATTCTTTCATGAAATCATTCCCCATTATTGTACCCTCGTTATTTTTGCACACATAGAACCTCATTGGTATATACAGATTATTTATTTCTACTAACGTGGTCTCGCTCAGGTAGGCGGGTGTTTTGTTCCCTCCTATCCCGGTCAGATAAATCATTTTATTTGTAGTGTAGGTCGGTAACGGATATGGATGCCCCTGTGTCCACTAGCATCTCACATTGCCTGCCCCCTACTCGTGCTGACACATAAATCCTTCCCTCCTTTTTGCCCTTGTGAACGGGGGCTGCAGACCGTCAATCCTGCTGACCCCGGGGGTTCTGTGGTTCCTCCAGTTCAGCTGGGGACATGGATCGGGTCAGGGGTCTCCCATGCTTATTCCAACATAGTGCTTCTGTATGTCCGTGTTTATTACAGTGGCTGCAATGTTTCCCACTGTTCCCAACTTTGTTCTTTTTCCGTGGAGTCCCGCAATCCCTCGCAAAGTGCCCTTGTCGGCCACAATTGTGGCAAATCAGTTTAGGCTTTGTTCCATTCCCGTTACTGTAGGCTGCTATTCTTTCTAGCCTTGCTCTTGCCTGGGGTTTCTCTTCCCCTGGGACGCCGCTAGCCCATTCCACCAGCTCATCGTAATCTTGGGACATAATCACTCCCATTTTTAGGATGAGCTGGTGAGCACCAGAGAGTCCATCCTTAAAAGCCTGGATGAACGCTCGATCCCCTCGCCCTGGGTTCCCTTGTCCTGAGCACTCTTGGTATATCCGGAACAGTCGTTCCCCGTACTCAGGCTCCTTCTCCTTTTAGCTGCTTTGTGTTGGTAATTCTGCTCCAGTTAGTGGGAGCATTCCCTAAGACCCTCTGAATTTCTTCTTTAAACTGTAAGAAGGGTGTCTGTTGGACATCTATCTCTGCTGTTACGGGAATTACATGTGTCCACCGTCCCCCATTATAATCCTGTGCTATAGGGGCAGCGGGTCCCCCTGCTACCTGCCTCCACTTATCCGCTGGACAGGCTGCCCTGACCAGCTGGTGTACGTCTCTGAGGTGTAATTGGTGTCCTCCCCAGATTGTGTCTAATTCTTCCCAGAATTTAGTGTTTGCACTTCTAGGTTGTAATTTACCCAGGGAAGCCATTACCTGCTGTCTCTCACCTGGGGTGAATGGTTTATAAGTTGCTTTTGGTTGCGCATCTGTTCCCCCTCGGGTTACTGGTGCTAAGTTGTGTTCTAGCGCTTCCCACTCCTCTGCGAGAGCGGTTGGTCCCTGCTGTGTGGACTCATATGGAGGTAGAGAAACAGTTTCCCCTCTCCATTGCTTTTCTTCTAATACCTGGTTTTGCTTCTCCAGTTCCCTCACTCAGGATTCTAATTCTCTCATCCTTTCTTTATCTTCACTCCACTTCTTAGTAGAGGTGACGACTTGCTCAATTAGGCCACCTAACTGATGTGTTAACATTACTCCTATCTTTTTTGTCTTGTTTCTCTTTTCTTTATCCACTCTCTCTGCTGCTCTAAGGTGTGAGAAGCATCCCAGCCATCTTTTTGCATTCTCTTTATTAACTCCTTCCTGTCTGCCATGTAAATTTCAATGAGGGAAGCTGCAGATCCCCTTTTAACTCCACTATCTGCCATTTCGCAGACTTCACTAACCCCGGCCACGATTACTCTTTAGTAAAGTGTGCTCTCTACCGTAGGGACTTGACTACCCCCGGCCACTATTGCTATTCTCACACCGTGTTTCACTGCCGTTACAGGGTTTCAAGTTATACTCACGGCTTCCACGATTACCACTTCGGCAATGTGCTTCTCCACCGGAGTCCGGTTTAGGTCAGAGTTGATCAAACTCCTGTTCCGCCCCGCTTTTCACAACATTGACAGTACAGTTCTCAACTTTTCAAACTTTCATGCAATCAGATGGCAACTCTGCGTCTGTTCGCCACTACAGAGTTTGATGTTAAACCGACTTCTGCCCTTTTGTGCTTCACAATCCTTAGTGCCCTTGGTGTCTCTCACTCACTTCAATTCCTGACCTTCACGTGGCAGATTTCTGCTCTTAATAGCCAGTCTAAGGCAGAGATTTTGAGACAGGCACTACCTTGTCCTTTTGTCGATCAGCACAAGTCACAGTTACTTATTACTATCAGCAGTTAGTACTTATCACTATATCAAATACACAGTACAAATACCCTTTTAGTTTCCCCCTTGTAAACTGTATTTTTGACCCGGTCTGACTCTCACAGATTCCGTGACCTCTACCTCGGTTCCGATCGTGGCCAATCGATCTCACCAGTAATAGGATCCTAGCCGACTACGCCAATTGTTGTGGGAAAAATGCCACTAGTTGTCAGATCTCAAGGTTCCAAAAATACAGTTTATTCAACGGAGCTCCGTGGAGACAAGGCACAAGTCAGTAGCAAACCTTCTCTCAGTAAAATGACGGGAACTGTCCATCTTTATACTTTTTACACAATAGATGGACCGGAGATTTGAACATTATCACATCGTTATAGGCAGATACAAACATTTAACATAGTATTGTTCTTATGAATGGGTACATTTCCTATGTCTGTGGCTATCAATGGTTGGTTTCGGCTCATTCAGGTGCTAATCGGTTTTCCTGCATTCATATTTTCCCGCTCTTTCTATGACTAATCTACTCCCTTTGTCTCAGGTTTTCCCTTATCTAAAAGATGTCTCGATCCTTGGCTGGCTTCCTGAGGTGTTTGTTAACTTTAAATCACTGTCCGTGATTCTAAATGGCTTGTCTGTTGGGTTTGATTTCAAGTGATCTTTGTCTAAGTGGAAGCTGGTGTCTGTTTTATGGTTCCTTTCCCAGTTAACTCTTTGTGTGCCAGGCAGTCATTTTAAAGTGTGCTTTCCTTACGTTTTTCCCCTTACACTGCTTGTGGTCTGTGAGTTTGGAAATTCAGGATCCAGTCACAGAGGGAGGTGCGTGGCCCAGGCCACGGAGTTTGGAGATGGGTTTCGTGGGAATAATGGTGTTGAAGGCTGAGCTGCAGTCAATACATAGGAGTCTGACATAGGTGTCTTTGTTATCGAGGTGTTCCAGAGTTGAGTGCAGGGCCAGGGAGATGACGTCTGCTGTGGACCTGTTGCGGCGATAGGTGAACTGTAATGGATCCAAGTAGTCCGGGAGGCTGAAATTGATTCGTGCCGTGACTAACCTTTCGAAGCACTTCATAATGATGGATGTCAGAGCCACCGGCCGATAGGGACTGGATGAGGACTGGATAGGGACTTGCCTTTAGCAAGTTCAAAAGGAGCAATTCAGCTGCAGCCTCAGAGAAATATTGGAAGTGCAAAGGGAACTTAAGAAAGCAATTAGAAGAGAAAAAAGGAGCATAAAAAAGGACATGTGAACAGGATTAGGGAGAATCCTAAAATATTTTTATTAATACATAAATGGAAAGAGGTTAACCAGGGAAAGAGCAGGGCCCATTCAGGACCAAGGGGGCAATCTTGTGTGTGAAGCCGCTGGATATTGGAAGGGTGTTAAATAAATACTTCTCTTCAGTCTTCACTCTGGAAAAGGAGAACGTAGGTTCGGAATTCAGGAAAAGGGACTGTGAAGAAATTGCACTGTTTGACATCGGAAATGTGAAGGTACTCTGAGGAGGCTCTGACGGGCTTATAAACAGACAAATCCTCTGGCCTGGATGAGCTGCATACCAGGCTGCTGTGGGAGGGAAGGCAGAAAATTGCAGGGGCTTTTACACAAATTTTGGAAGTGTTGGAGGACAGCGAATGTGGTTCCACTTTTCAAGAAGGGTGGTAGAGATGAAGCAGGAAGTTACAGATCGGTGAGTCTCATGTCAGTGGTAACTAAACTATTGGAGAAAATTCTGAAGGAGAGAATTAACAACTACTTAGAAAGACATGGGTTAATTAGGAATTGTCATGTTAGTTTTTTTGAAAATGTGACCAAGTGTCTGGATGAGGGAAGTTCGTTAAGTCCAGGCAACTGAAAACAGATGGAGCTCTGGAGGAATACAGAGAGAGTAGGAAAGATCTCAAACGGGGAGTTAGAAGGGCAAAAAGAGGGCACGAGATGTTCTTGGCAGGCAGGATTAAGGAGAATCCTAAGGCATTCTATTCATACGTTAGGAACAAAAGAGTTGTCAGGGAGAAAATCGGACCTCTCAGGGACAAAGGAGGGAAATAGCTGAGGAACTTAATAAGTACTTTGCGTCAGTCTTCACAGTAGAAGACATGAGTAATATCCCAACGATTCAGGAAAGTCAGGGGGCAGAGTTGAATATGGTTGCCATCACAAAGGAGAAAGTGCTAGAGAAACTAAAAGGTCTGAAAATTGATAAATCTCCGGGCCCAGATGGGCTACATCCTAGAGTTCTAAAGGAGATAGCTGAAGAAATAGTGGAGGCGTTAGTTATGATCTTTCAAAAGTCACTGGAGTCAGGGAAAGTCCCAGAGGATTGGAAAATCGCTGTTGTAACCCCACTGTTCAAGAAGGGAACAAGAAAAAAGATGGAAAATTATAGGCCAATTAGCCTAACCTCAGTTGTTGGCAAAATTCTAGAATCCATCGTTAAGGATGAGATTTCTAAATTCTTGGAAGTGCAGGGTCGGATTAAGACAAGTCAGCATGGATTTAGTAAGGGGAGGTCGTGCCTGACAAACCTGTTAGAGTTCTTTGAAGAGATAACAAATAGGTTAGACCAAGGAGAGCCAATGGATGTTATCTATCTTGACTTCCAAAAGGCCTTTGACAAGGTGCCTCACGGGAGACTGCTGAGTAAAATAAGGGCCCATGGTATTCGAGGCAAGGTACTAACATGGATTGACGATTGGCTGTCAGACAGAAGGCAGAGAGTTGGGATAAAAGGTTCTTTCTCAGAATGGCAACCGGTGACAAGTGGTGTCCCGCAGGGTTCAGTGTTGGGGCCACAGCTGTTCTCTTTATATATTAACGATCTAGATGACGGGACTGGGAGCATTCTGGCCAAGTTTGCCGATGATACAAAGATAGGTGGAGGGGCAGGTAGTATTGAGGAGGTGGGGAGGCTGCAGAAAGATTTAGACAGTTTAGGAGAGTGGTCCAAGAAGTGGCTGATGAAATTCAACGTGGGCAAGTGCGAGGTCGTACACTTTGGAAAAAAGAATAGAGGCATGGACTATTTTCTAAACGGTGACAAAATTCATAATGCTAAAGTGCAAAGGGACTTGGGAGTCCTAGTCCAGGATTCTCTAAAGGTAAACTTGCAGGTTGAGTCCGTAATTAAGAAAGCAAATGTAATGTTGTCATTTATCTCAAGAGGCTTGGAATACAAAAGCAGGGATGTACTTCTGAGGCTTTATAAAGCACTGGTTAGGCCCCATTTGGAGTACTGTGAGCAATTTTGGGCCCCACACCTCAGGAAGGACATACTGGCACTGGAGCGGGTCCAGCGGAGATTCACACGGATGATCCCAGGAATGGTAGGCCTGACATACGATGAACGTCTGAGGATCGTGGGATTATATTCATTGGAGTTTAGGAGGTTGAGGGGAGATCTGATAGAAACTTACAAGATAATGAACGGCTTAGATAGGATGGACGTAGGGAAGTTGTTTCCATTAACAGGGGAGACTAGGACGCGGGGGCACAGCCTTAGAATAAAAGGGAGTCACTTTAGAACAGAGATGAGGAGAAATTTCTTCAGCCAGAGAGTGGTGGGTCTGTGGAATTCATTGCCACAGAGGGCTGTGGAGGCCGAGACGTTGAGCATCTTCAAGACAGAAATTGATAAATTCTTGATTTCTCGAGGAATTAAGGGCTATGGGGAGAGAGCGGGTAAATGGAGTTGAAATCAACCATGATTGAATGGTGGAGTGGACTCGATGGGCCGAATGGCCTTACTTCCGCTCCTATGTCTTATGGTCTTATGGTCTTATGCTTAGAACCCAAGGGAATAGGGGAGATCCTAAATGAATACTTTGCATCGGTATTCACGAAGGAGAGGGGCGTGTTAACCGGGAGTGTCTCGGAGGGAGGTGTTGACCCGTTAGAGAAAATCTCCATTACGAGAGAGGAAGTGTTAGGTTTTTTAGGGAACATTAAAACTGACAAAGCCCCAGGGCCTGATGGCATCTATCCTCGACTGCTCAGGGAGACGAGAGGTGAAATTGCTGGGCCTCTGACGGAAATCTTTGTCGCTTCTTTGGACACGGGTGAGGTCCCTGAGGATTGGAGGATAGCGAATGTGGTCCCATTGTTTAAGAAGGGTAGCAGGGATAACCCAGGAAATTATAGGCCGGTGAGCTTGACGTCCGTGGTAGGGAAGTTGTTGGAGAGGATTCTTAGAGACAGGATGTATGTGCATTTAGAACGGAACAATCTCATTAGTGACAGACAGCATGGTTTTGTAAGAGGGAGGTCGTGCCTTACAAATTTGGTGGAGTTTTTTGAGGAAGTGACAAAAACGGTTGATGAAGGAAGGGCCGTGGATGTCGTCTATATGGATTTCAGCAAGGCATTTGACAAAGTCCCACATGGCAGGTTGGTTAAGAAGGTTAAGGCTCATGGGATACAAGGAGAAGTGGCTCGATGGGTGGAGAACTGGCTTGGCCATAGGAGACAGAGGGTAGTGGTCGAAGGGTCTTTTTCCGGCTGGAGGTCTGTGACCAGTGGTGTTCCGCAGGGCTCTGTACTGGGACCTCTGCTATTTGTGATATATATAAATCATTTGGAAGAAGGTGTAACTGGTGTAATCAGCAAGTTTGCGGATGACACGAAGATGGCTGGAATTGCGGATAGCGAAGAGCATTGTCGGGCAATACAGCAGGATATAGATAGGCTGGAAAATTGGGCGGAGAGGTGGCAGATGGAATTTAATCCAGATAAATGCGAAGTGATGCATTTTGGAAGAAATAATGTAGGGAGGAGTTATACAATAAATGGCAGAGTCATCAGGAGTATAGAAACACAGAGGGACCTAGGTGTGCAAGTCCACAAATCCTTGAAGGTGGCAACAAATCCTTGAAGGTGACTGATTGAGAAGGTTAAAGTATATGGAAAGTTAGAGGGATTAGCGGGTAAAATATGTGGGGGTAGGGCCTGGGTGGGATTGTGGTCGGTGCAGACTCGATGGGCCGAATGGCCTCCTTCTGCACTGTGGGGTTTCTATGATTTCTATGAACACAGGTGGAGAAGGTGGTGAAGAAGGCATATGTTATGCTTGCCTTTTTAGGACGGGGTATAGAGTATAAAAGCTGGAGTCTGATGATGCAGCTGTATAGAACGCTGGTTAGGCCGCATTTGGAGTACTGCGTCCAGTTCTGGTCGCCGCACTACCAGAAGGACGTGGAGGCATTGGAGAGAGTGCAGAGAAGGTTTACCAGGATGTTGCCTGGTATGGAGGGTCTTAGCTATGAGGAGAGATTGGGTAGACTGGGGTTGTTCTCCTTGGAAAGACGGAGAATGAGGGGAGATCTAATAGAGGTATACAAGATTATGAAGGGTATAGATAGGGTGAACAGTGGGAAGCTTTTTCCCAGGTCGGAGGTGACGATCACGAGGGGTCACGGGCTCAAGCTGAGAGGGGCGAAGTATAACTCAGACATCAGAGGGACGTTTTTTACACAGAGGGTGGTGGGGGCCTGGAATGCGCTGCCAAGTAGGGTGGTGGAGGCAGGCACGCTGACATCGTTTAAGACTTACCTGGATAGTCACATGAGCAGCCTGGGAATGGAGGGATACAAACGATTGGTCTAGTTGGACCAAGGAGCGGCACAGGCTTGGAGGGCCGAAGGGCCTGTTTCCTGTGCTGTACTGTTCTTTGTTCTTTGTTCAGTTGATGCATTTTATATGGATTTTAGCAAGGCTTTTGACATGCTCCCACATGGGGGACTGATTGAGAAGGTTAAAGTATATGGAATTAAGGGAAACTTGGCGAGATGGATCAGAAACTGGCTTAGTAATAGTACACAAAGGGTAGTGATAGAAGGCTGTTCGAGTGACTGGAGGTCGGTTTACCTCAAGGATCAGTACTGGGACCCTTATTGTTTGTTATATGCATAAATGATATAAATGAAAATATGAGGGGAATGATGAGCAGGTTTGCAAACAACACCAAGATTGGTCGGGTGGTTAATAGTGAAGAAGATGGTTGTCGGTTACAGGAAGATATGGTTGGGTTGGTCAGATGGGCAGAGCAGTGGCAGATTGTATTTAGCTCTGATCAGTGTGAGGTGATGCTCTTTGTAAGAAGAACAGGATGTATTTAATGAATGGCAGGAGACTGGATCGCTCAGAATAACAGAGGTATCTTGGGGTATTTATTCACAGATCACTGAAGGAAACAGAGCACAGAGCAGTGAATAAGATCGTTAAGAAGCATCAGTCATTGTTTTGAGTATAGGAGCAAGGAGGTAATGTTGCAGTGCAGAGTGTTGGTTTTCACAGAGTCACAGATTACTACAGTACAGAAGAGGTCCTTCGGCCCATCAAGTCTGCACCAACGCATGAAATGCCCTGACCTGCCCACCTAATCCCACTTGCCAGCACTTGGCCCATAGCCTTGAATGTTATGGCGTGTCAAATACTCATCCAGGTACTTTTTAAAGGACATGAGGCATCCCGCCTTCACCACCCTCCCAGGCAGTGCATTCCAGATCGTCACCACCCTCTGAGTAAAAACATTTTTCCTCAAATCTCTCCAAAACCTCCCATCCCTCACTTTTAACTTGTGTCCCCTCGTAACTGACCCTTCAACTAAGGGGAACAGCTGCTCCCTATCCATCCTGTCCATGCCCTTCATAATCTTGAACACCTCAATCATAGAATCATAGAAACCCTACAGTGTAGAAAGAGGCCATTCGGCCCATCGAGTCTACACCGACCACAATCCCACCCAGGCCCTACCCCCATATATTTACCTGCTAATCCCTCTAACCTACCCATCTCAAGACACTAAGGGGCAATTTTAGCACGGCCAATCAACCTAACCCGCACATCTTTGGACTGTGGGAGGAAACCGGAGCACCCGGAGGAAACCCACGCAGACACGAGGAGAATGTGCAAACTCCACACAGACAGTGACCCAAGCCAGGAATCGAACCCAGGTCCCTGGAGCTGTGAAGCAGCAGTGCTAACCACTGTGCTACCGTGCCGCCCTTCTCCCAATCAGGTCGCCCCTCAGTCTTCCTGCTCCAATGAAAACAACCCAAGCTTATCCAACCTCTTTTCATAACTTAAATGTTCCATCCCAGGCAGCATCCTGGTGAATCACCTCTGTACCCCCTTCAGTGCATTCATGTCCTTCCTATAATGTGGCAACCAGAACTGCACACAGTACTCCAGCTGTGGCTTCATCAAAGTTCTATACAACTCCATCATGACCTCTCTGCTTTTGTAATCTATAGAAATCATAGAAACCCTACAGTACAGAAAGAGGCCATTCGGCCCATCGAGTCTGCACCGACCACAATCCCACCCAGGCCCTACCCCCATATCTCTACACCCATATCTCTATACCCCAATTGATAAAGGCCATTGAGTGTGCCATACGTCTTTTTCACCACCCTATTAACCTGCCTTTCTGCCTTCAGAGATCTATGGACAAACGCATCCCAGAACATCCCAGTGTCAGACCTTTCATATATACTTCCTTGTCAAATTACTCCTTCCAAAGTGCATCACCTCTCACTTTTCAGGGTTAAATTCCATCTGCCACTTATCTGCCCATTTGACCATCTTGTCTATATCTTCCTATAACCCAAGACACTCAACCTCACTGTTAACCACCCGGCCAATCTTTGTGTCTCGGCTAACTTACTGATCCTAACCGCCTCTCTCTCTCTCTCTCTCTCTCCCCCCCCCCCCCCACCACCACATAGTCATCTATGTCATTCACCACCATAGTCATCTATGTCATTCATATAAATGACGAACAATAGGGGGCCCAGCACGGATCCCTGTGGTACGCCACTAGTCACTGGCCTCCAGTCACTAAAGCAGCTGTCTATCACCACCCTCTCTCCTACCGTGAAGCAAATTATGTATCCACCTTGTCAGATCACCCTGTATCCCATGTGCATTAACCTTCTTAATAAGTCTCCCATGTGGGTTATGCCACAGCTGGCATACTGTGTGCAGTTCTGATAATCCCACTATAGGAAGGATGTGATTGTACTCGAGGGGGCACAGAGGGGATTTGCCAGGATGGTGTTTGGGATGGAGCATTTGAGCAAGAAAGAGAGATTAGATAGGCTTGGATTGTTTTCTTTAGAGCTGAGAAGCCCAAGGGGAGGACATGATTGAGGTGTATAAGATTATGAGGGGTATGGATGATGTGAGTACTAAGCAGCTGTTGTGGGGTCCATCACGAGGGGGCTTAGTTTCAGGGTAAGGGGCAGAAGATTCAGAGGGGATTTGAGAAAAAGCCTTTTCACTCAGAGGGGTATGGGAATCTGGAATGCACTGCCTGGTAAGGTTGTGAAGTCTCACAACACTAGGTTAAAGTCCAACAGGTTTATTTGGTAGCGCAAGCCACTAGCTTTCGGAGCACTGTTCCTTCATCAGGTGAGTGGGACTTCAGTTCACAAACAGGGCATATATAGACACAAACTCAATTTACAAAATAATGGTTGGAATGCGAGTCTTTGCAGGTAATCAAGTCTTAAAGGTACAGACAATGTGAGTGGAGAGAGGGTTCAGCACAGGTTAAAGACATGTGTATTGTCTCTGACCAGGACAGTTAGTGAGATTTTGCAAGCCCAGGCAAGTCGTGGGGGTTGCAGATAGTGTGACATGAACCCAAGATCCCGGCTGTCCTCAGGAGAACAGTGACCACGACACCACACAACCATAGAACCATAGAAAATTACAGCTCAGAAACAGGCCTTTTGGCCCTTCTTGTCTGTGCCGAACCATTTTATGCCTAGTCCCACTGACCTGCACTTGGACCATATCCCTCCACACCCCTCTCATCCATGAACCCGTCCAAGTTTTTCTTAAATGTTAAAAGCATTTACCACTTTATCCGGCAGCTCATTCCACACTCCCACCACTCTCTGCGTGAAGAAGCCCCCCCTAATATTCCCTTTAAACTTTTCTCCTTTCACCCTTAACCCATGCCCTCGGGTTTTTTTCTCCCCTAGCCTCAGCGGAAAAAGCCTGCTTGCATTCACTCTATCTATACCCATCAAAATCTTATACACCTCTATCAAATCTCCCCTCAATCTTCTACGCTCCAGGGAATAAAGTCCCAACCTATTCAATCTCTCTCTGTAACTCAGCTTCTCAAGTCCCGGCAACATCCTTGTGAACCTTCTCTGCACTCTTTCAATCTTATTTACATCCTTCCTGTAACTAGGTGACCAAAACTGTACACAATACTCCAAATTCGGCCTCACCAATGCCTTATACCAATCACCTTACCATAACACTCCAACTTTTATACTCGATACTCCGATTTATAAAGGCCAATGTACCAAAGGCACTCTTTACGACCCTATCCACCTGTGACGTCACTTTTAGGGAATTCTGTACCTGTATTCCCAGATCCCTCTGTTCAACTGCACTCTTCAGAGTCCTACCATTTACCCTGTACGTTCTACTTTGGTTTGTCCTTCCAAAGTGCAATATCTCACACTTGTCTGCGTTAAATTCCATGCCTGCCACTGCCACAGCAACCTCTGCAAGACGTGCCGGATCATCGACACGGATGCCATCATCTCACATGAGAACACCATCCACCAGGTACACGGTACACACACTTGCAACTCGGCCAACGTTGTCTACCTGATACACTGCAGGAAAGGATGTCCCGAGGCATGGAATATTGGGGAGACCATGCAGACGCTATGACAACGGATGAATGAACACCGCTCGACAATCACCAGGCAAGAATGTTCTCTTCCTGTTGGGGAGCACTTCAGCGGTCGCGGCTATTCGGCTTCTGATCTTCGGGTAAGCGTTCTCCAAGGCGGCCTTCACGACACACGACAACTCTGAGTCGCTGAACAGAGACTGATCGCCAAGTTCTGCACACATGAGGACGGCCTCAACCGGGATCTTGGGTTCATGTCACACTATCTGTAACCTCCACGACTTGCCTGGGCTTGCAAAATCTCACTAACTGTCCTGGCTGGAGACAATACACATCTCTCTAACCTGTGCTTAACCCTCGCTCCACTCACATTATCTGTATCCTTAAGACTTGATTACCTGCAAAGATACGCATTCCAACCATTATTTTATAAATTGAGTTTGTGTCTTTATATGCCCTGTTTGTGAACTGAAATCCCACTTACCTGATGAAGGAGCAGCGCTCTGAAAGCTCGTGGCTTGTGCTACCAAATAAACCTGTTGGACTTTAACCTGGTGTTGTGAGACTTCTTACTGTGTTTACCCCAGTCCAACACCGGCATCAAGGTTGTGAAGGCCAGAAGCCTTACAACATTTAAAAGTTATTTGGATGAGCACTTGAAATATCATAACTTTCAAGGATATGTGACAGTGCAGGAAAGTGGGAGTTATTTTTGGTTCAGACTCGATGGGCCAAAGGTCCTTTTCTGCGCTTTATGACTGGATAATTCTATGATGCGATGACTTCATGTTCACATTACTGCCCTAAGTGACACACAGCACAAGGGTCAATTGTGGAACCTTTCTGATCTATATGTGTAAGCTCCTCATTAAATTAATTCACCAAGAGACTGTACGCAAATGCAGTTTAACATAAACTTCTAAGCCTCAGTGCTTTTCATTTGCTTTTTTCTAATAATGGTGCATTTTATATTACACAGATCAGCTTGGGAAAAAGCATTTAATAATCCTCCAGGGATAAGGATTTGTGAAAATGTTTTCATTGTTCATTGTGCTGCATTTGGATGATGCTTCATGCAAAAGTTTAAAGCCAAATTAGATTCTCTTAATCCTCAGCAGAGCATTTTTGTTGGTAGCCTGACATCTGTGGATTGTTACACTGAGTTTGGATTAGTTTGGACTGAGTCCGAATAATTGCAATCAAGCTCAGGTCGTTGGGTGTATGTCAAGCTCTCAGAAATGAATCTTTTCTTTGTGTCTGAGGGCCAGTTTATGCTGAATGTTTTTGAATTGACTTTTAATTCAACAGAATTGTTACTGCTGAACGAGTCACTTTGAATCATGAGGATGAAAGGTTAAATTATGGTATTATTTGGAGTTGCTGTGTGAGTATAAGTGTGGATGTAATTATTTGTGTCGTGTACTGTGGGTGCAGATACCCTTTGATTGTGCTGCAGATTTCAAGTGCTCACAAGAAGAGCAATTTTGCCACCTTAATGTGTAATGAGAAAACTGTGATTGCTGACTGAGCAAAAATGCTGGATGGCAATATTTATGTTAATTAACTTTAAATTAGCTTCTGTTATTGATATTGCTAGTCAGGGATACAATTTCTACCTTAAATAATAGAACTTATCTTCTGAGGAGGATTAAGTTTATTTCTTGAAGTCAAGTTGAGAATTCCTAATATCAGCCTCCCCAGAAGAAGAGAGAATACATTTCTGTATTGAGGATATATTGGAAAGAAAATCACTTCAGAAAAATCTGTCAGTGTACATCGTGACTGATAGCTAGCTAACAGCCTGATCAGAGATCAGGAATCTATTTGTCTGAATGGCCTTTGACTCTAACAACTTCGTAAGTGTGTTGTGAAGAGGGAGCTCACGTTTTTCATGATGGGGTAAGGAGAAAATTTAAAATTTGAAAATAAAAAGATAAGTTACAATGCCAGAAATATGTTAATAAGTGTGAATATGAATGTTGCAAATCTGTGTTCATGCTTCATTATTTTTTGTACTGGGGTTGGGTTGAAAGTAACTGAGACAATTATTCCTTCTCTTTGGTTGGAAGCCATTTATTTCCTTTTAATTCATTCTTCTATAACTGCTGTTTACTCCAGCCTCAGATATTATCTGAAGGGATCTTCAGTTTCAGACTGGCAGTGACTTTGAAAACTGGCAGTTAGTTTGGATTTTGCTAATTAGTAAAGCTAATCAATCACTGCTGATTATCTTGTTTTACTTCATCTAAAATGGATCAACTTGAATGAGAGTTGCAGTATTCTGCATTGATTTGGATTTATCTAAAAGGAATCAAAAGAATGTTGCTGTCAAAATAACAATGAAGCTAATGGTGTGTGAATGCATAAATGCCATCGCAACTTCAGGTGACAAGTAGATCCACAATTCAGGAAAGTGTCTGCCCCCACCTAGAGCTTTGTGAAGTGACAACTTAGTGACTGCCTTGCCATTGTCATGCATTGAATGTTATGAAGTTGCTGTATTTACCAGCTGCAGTTATTTAGGGCTCATAATGACAAAACTTAATAATGTAATAATTGTCAATAACTTGCCAATCAACTGCAAGCACTGAAATTGAACCATTACACCGGGAAGCAAAATACCAAGGAAAACACTGACCAGCTACTTGAAGTAAAAAAAAATGAAAAGTAGACTTCCTTCACCTTGGCATCAAGTTCCCACTTTCACCAAATTCCTTTCTGTGGTACACACATCCAGCTGACTCAGTTAACTGACAGTTTCTGATAACTAGGTAGCTTAACTAGTTTGTAGTTTCATTTATAAACTTCAATTGTAAATGTTAAATAAATTTCAGTTTAAGGAATAGTCATCGGAGAGACTGTACTTGCACTAAATTCTGGACTGTAGCATACTGTTTACGAAGCATTCCTTTTACAAAACTCCGTGTACCACACTCTGCAATAGCCCAATGCCCTATTGCAGTGAAATCTGCCCGATTAAAGCTGCAAACAATCCACAGAGAAATTTTGGGTAAATGACTTTATATTTTGTTTTTACGTTTTGTTCAAATCTTGAACAGCAACCATGGGTTAATGTTGATTTTAATAAATATATAACATTTGAAACCTACACTACTGTGATCTAACCTTCATAGGTCAGAATAACAACAGTTATAAGAATCATAGAATCCCTACAGTACAGAAGGAAGCCATTCGGCCCATCGAGTCTGTACCGACCATAATCCCACCCAGGCCCTATTCCCATAACACATTTACTCTGCTGATGCCCCGACACCAGAATCAACTTTAGCATGGTCAATCAACCTTAACCCGCACATCTTTGAACTGTGGGAGGAAACCGGAACACCTGGAAGAAACCCATGCAGACACGGGGAGAATGTGCAAACTCCACACAGGCAGTGACCAAAGCCGGGAATCTAACCCGGGTCCCTGGAGATTGGCATTACTGAAAAAGTAAAGATTTGTAATGCCAAGGGGAATGCATTGAAAAAGACATAAAATGTTAAGTGGAACTGAAACTTGCTACTTTTCTGTGGGCTTTGCACTGAAGTACAGTCATTAATTCAGAAACATCCTGGGTATATAGTGATTGGTGAGAATGCTGAAGAATAATATTAACATAATCAATGGGTGCGTTCACGCGGAGCTCAGATTTTTGTCATTAGCTCAGGTTAATGTGAGCTGTAAAGAGGACACAAAGTGGTTGCAAATGGACATGGGCAGCTTAAGTGCGTGGGCAACAAGATTGCAGATGGAGTATAATGTGGGGAAGTGTTCGGTTATTCACTTGGATCATAACCCCACCCGTGTGTGTTGTAATCCTATTTTCTAGCACTTGGTCCGTAGCCTTGTATGCTATGGCGTTTCAAGTGCTCATCTAAATGCTTCTAAAATGTTGTGGGGCTTCCTGTCTCTACCAAAGAAATTGCTGGGCTTCTAACAGAAATCTTTGTTTCTTCATTGGACACAGGTGAGGTCCCAGAGGATTGGAGGATAGCAAATGTGGTCCCGTTATTTAAGAAGGGTAGCAAGGATAACCCGGGTAATTATAGGCCAGTGAGCTTGACGTCCGTGGTAGGGAAATTGTTGGAGAAGAGTCTTAGAGATAGGATCGATACACATTTAGAACTGAATAGTCTCATTAGCGATAGACAACATGGTTTTGTACGAGGGAGGTCATGCCTCACAAATTTGGGTGAGTTTTTTGAGGAGGTGACAAAAATGATTGACGAGGGAAGGGCCGTGGATGTCATCTACATGGATTTTAGTAAAGCATTTGACAAAGGTCCCTCATGGCAAGCTGGTGCAAAAGGTTAAATCTCACGGGATCAAAGGTGAACTAGCTAGATGGGTACAGAACTGGCTTGGCCAGTGGAGGGGTCTTTTTCTGATTGGAGGTCTGTGACTAGTGGTGTTCCACAGGGCTCTGTACTGGGACCTCTGCTGTTTGTGATATATATAAATGATTTGGAGGTTGATGTAGCTGGTCTGATTAGTAAGTTTGTGGACGACACAAAGATTGCTGGAGTTGCAGGTAGTGATGAACATTGTCAGAGAATACAGCAGGATATAGATAGGCTGGAAAATTGGGCGGAGAAATGGCAGATGGAATTTAATCCAGATAAATGCGAAGTGATGCATTTTGGTAGATCTAATGCGGGGAGAGCTATACAATAAATGGCAGAACCATCAGGAGTATAGACACACAGAGGGGTCTGGGTGTGCAAGTCCACAGATCCTTAAAGGTGGCAGGACAGGTGGAAAAGATGGTGAAGAAGGCATATGGCATGCTTGCCTTTATTGGATGGGGCATAGAGTATAAAAGTTGGCAGATGATGCTGCAGTTATATAGAACTTTGGTTAGGCCACATTTAGAATACTGCGTCCAGTTCTGGTCACCACACTACCAGAAGGACGTGGAAGCTTTGGAGAGAGTGCAGAAAAGGTTTACCAGGATGTTGCCTGGTATGGAGGGTATTAGCTATGAGGTGAGATTGAGTAAACTAGGGTTGTTCTCCCTGGAAAGACGGAGGTTGAGGGGCGACCTAACAGAAGTTTCTAAAATTATGAAGGGCATAGATAGGGTGAACAGTTGGAAGCTTTTTCCCAGGTCAGAAATGACAAACACAAGGGGTCACAAGTTCAAGGTAAGGGGGGCAAGGTTCAATACAGATATGCGGGGGACGTATTTTACACAGAGGGTGGTGGGGGTCTGGAATGCACTACCAAGCAAGGTGGTTGAGGCAGACACACGAGGATCATTTAAGACTTATCTAGATAGCCACATGAACAGACTGGGAATAGAGGGATACAAACAAATGGTCTAGTTAGGAACACATGATCGGTGCAGGCTTGGAGGGCCGAAGGGCCTGTTCCTGTGCTGTATTGTTCTTTTTACCACACTTTTAGGCAGTGAGTTCCAGATTCCCATCACCTTCTGAATGAAAACATTTTTCCTCAAATTCCTTCTAAATTTCCTGCCCTGACCTTAAATCTATGCTATGCCCCCCTTGTTATTGACCCCTTTCCTAAGAATCACAGAATCACACAGTGGAGAGGAGACCCTTCAGCACATCGAGTCTGCAACAACACGTGAGAAACACCTAACCTACCTACCTGATCCCATTTACCAGCCTTGAATGTTATGGATGCTAGGGGGAAAAGTTTCTTCCTATCTATTCTATGTATATCCCTCATAATTTTATGCACTGTCTCTGAATTATCCAACACTTCGTATTGGATGAGCAGAAATTTCCTCCAGCTAAGTATTGAGCTGACATTTTCAATCTATACCACCAACTCCATCCCTCTATGAATCCCTACAGTACAGAAAGAGGCCATTCGGCCCATCGAGTCTGCACCGACCACAATTCCACCCAGGCCCTACCCCCATATCCCTACATATTTTACCCACTAATCCCTCTAACCTACGCATCTCAGGACACTAAGGGCAATTTTAGCATGGCCAATCAACCTAACCCGCACATCTTTGGACTGTGGGAGGAAACCGGAGTACCCGGAGGAAACCCACGCAGACACGAGGAGAATGTGCAAACTCCACACAGACAGTGACCCAAGCCAGGAATCGAACCCAGGTCCCTGGAGCTGTGAAGCAGCAGTGCTAACCACTGTGCTACCGTGACTGAGGAAGAGTCATATGAACTTCACAGATGCTGCCAGAATGTAGAATCAACCATAGAACCATAGAATCCTTACAGTGCAGAAGGAGGCCATTTGGCCCATTAGGTCTGCAGCAACTCTCTGAAAGAACACTATCCCCATAACCCCATGCATTTACAAACAAAGAAATAAAGTAACAAAGAAAAGTACAGCTCAGGAACAGGCCCTTCGGCCCTCCAAGCTGGCGTCAATCATGATGCCATCCTTAACTAAAACCGTGTGCGCTTAGCGAGTCCGTATCCTTTCATTCCCATCCTATTCATGTATTCGTCTAGTTGCCCCTGAAATGCCGCTATTGTACCTGCTCCCACCACCTCCCCGGACAGCGTGTTCAGACATTCATCACCCTCTGTGTAAAAAAACCTGCCTCGCACATCTCCTCTCAACTTTTCCCCACGCACCTTAAACTACGTTCCCTAGTACTTGATTTTTCGACCCGAGGAAAGAGCATCTGACTATCCACTCTGTCCATGCCACTCATAATTTTGTAAACCTCTATCAGGTCACCCCCTCAACCTCCGTCGTTCCAGTGAGAACAAACCAAGTTTATCCAACCTCTCCTCATAGCTAATACCCTCCAGACCAGGCAACATCCTGGTAAACCTCTTCTGTACCCTCTCCAAAGCATCCACATCCTCCTGGCAGTGTGGTGATCAGAATTGTACACAATATTCCAAATTAGGCCTAATTAAGGTTCTGTACGGCTGCAGCATGACCTGCGAATTTTTATACTCAATGCCCCGACCAATGAAGACAAGCATGCCATATGCCTCCTTGACTACCTTATTCACCTGCGTTGCCACTTTCAGTGATTGGTGGACATGTCCACCCAGACCTCTCTGCCTGTCAATACTCTGAAGGGTGCTACCATTTACTGTATAATTCCTACATGCATTGGACCTTCCAAAATGCATTATCTCACACTTGTACGGATTAAACTCCATCTGCCATTTCTCCACCCAACTCTCCAACCAGACTATGTCTTGCTGTATCCTCTGAGAATCCTCTTCACTATCCGCAACTCCACCAATTTGTGTGTCGTCTGCGAACTTACTAATCAGACCAGCTACATTTTCCTCCAAAGAAAGAAACTTAAGCAAGGAGTAAGGAGGGCTAAAAGGGGTCACGAAAAAGCATTGGCCAGCAGGATTAAGGAAAATCCCAAGGCTTTTTATACAAATGTAAAGAGCAAGAGAGTAGCCAGGGAGAGGGTTGGCCCACTCAAGGACAAGGGAGCGAATCTGTGCGTGGAGCCAGAGGAAATGGGCGAGGTATTAAATGAGTACTTTGCGTCAGTATTCACCAAAGAGAAGGACTTGGTGGATGATGAGTCTGGGAAAGGATGTGTAGACAGTTTGACTCATGTTGAGATCAAAAAGGAGGAGGTATTGGGATTCTTGAGAAACGTTAAGGTAGACAAGTCCCCAGGGCCTGATGGGATATACCCCAGAATACTGAGAGGGGCAAGAGAGGAAATTGCTGGGGCCTTAAAAGAACATAGAACATAGAACAGTACAGCACAGAACAGGTCCTTCGGCCCACGTTGTTGTGCCGAGCTTTGTCTGAAACCCAGATCAAGCTATTTCCTCCCTATCATCCTGAAGTACTCCATGTGCCTATCCAATAGCTTCTTAAATGTTCCTAAAGTTTCTGACTCCACGATCCCTGCAGGCAGTCCATTCCACACCCCAACCACTCTGAGTAAAAAAACCTACCTCGGACATCCTTCCTATATCTCCCACCATGAACCCTATAGTTATGCCCCCTAGTTACCGCTCCATTCACCCGAGGAAATAGTCTTTGAACGTTCACTC
Organism: Mustelus asterias; assembly: GCF_964213995.1. NCBI lineage: Eukaryota > Metazoa > Chordata > Chondrichthyes > Carcharhiniformes > Triakidae > Mustelus > Mustelus asterias. The sequence continues at coordinate 125,286,556 of NC_135805.1, read as the reverse complement.
TATCTATCCCCCTCATCATCTTATAAACCTCTATCAAGTCTCCTCTCAACCTCCTCCGCTCCAAAGAGAAAAGCCCAAGTTCCCTCAACCTTTCCTCATAAGACCTACCCTCCAAACCAGGCAGCATCCTGGTAAATCTCCTTTGCACTCTTTCCAGTGTCTCCACATCCTTCTTATAGTGAGGTGACCAGAACTGCACACAATATTCCAAATGTGGTCTCACCAAGGTCCTGTACAGTTGCAGCATAACCCCACGGCTCTTAAACTCAAACCCCCTGTTAATGAACGCCAACACACTATAGACCTTCTTCACGGCTCTATCCACTTGAGTGGCAACCTTCAGAGATCTATGGATATGAACCCCAAGATCTCTCTGTTCCTCCACATTCTTCAGAACCCTACCTTTGACCCTGTAATCCACACTTAAATTTGTCCTACCAAAATGAATCACCTCGCATTTGTCAGGGTTAAACTCCATTTGCATTTTTCAGCCCAGCTCTGCATCCTATCTATATCTCTTTGCAGCCTACAACAGCTCTCCACCTCATCCACTACCCCACCAATCTTGGTGTCATCAGCAAATTTACTGATCCACCCTTCAGCCCCCTCCTCCAAGTCATTTATAAAAATGACAAATAGCAGAGGACCAAGCACTGATCCCTGTGGCACTCTGCTGGTAACCGGTTTCCAGTCCGATAATTTTCCATCCACCACCACCCTCTGTCTTCTGTTAGATAGCCAGTTACGTATCCAATCGGCCAAACTTCCCTCTATCCCACACATCCTTACTTTCTTCATAAGCCAACCATGGGGGACTTTATCAAACGCCTTACTAAAAATCCATGTATATGACATCAACTGCACTTCCTTCATCTACATACTTAATTACCTCCTCAAACAATTCTATCAAATTTGTGAGGCAAGACTTGCCCTTCACAAATCCGTGCTGACTATCCCGGATTAAGCTGCATAAGAACATAAGAACATAAGAAATAGGAGCAGGAGTAGGCCATCTAGCCCCTCGAGCCTGCCCCGCCATTCAATAAGATCATGGCTGATCTGACGTGGATCAGTACCACTTACCCGCCTGATCCCCATAACCCTTAATTCCCTTACCGATCAGGAATCCATCCATCCGCACTTTAAACATATTCAGCGAGGTAGCCTCCACCACCTCAGTGGGCAGAGAATTCCAGAGATTCACCACCCTCTGGGAGAAGAAGTTCCTCCTCAACTCTGTCTTAAACCGACCCCCCTTTATTTTGAGGCTGTGTCCTCTAGTTTTAACTTCCTTACTAAGTGGAAAGAATCTCTCCGCCTCCACCCTATCCAGCCCCCGCATTATCTTATAAGTCTCCATAAGATCCCCCCTCATCCTTCTCAACTCCAACGAGTACAAACCCAATCTCCTCAGCCTCTCCTCATAATCCAAACCCCTCATCTCCGGTATCAACCTGGTGAACCTTCTCTGCACTCCCTCCAATGCCAATATATCCTTCCTCATATAAGGGGACCAATACTGTACACAGTATTCCAGCTGCGGCCTCACCAATGCCCTGTACAGGTGCATCAAGACATCCCTGCTTTTATATTCTATCCCCCTCGCAATATAGGCCAACATCCCATTTGCCTTCTTGATCACCTGTTGTACCTGCATGGCTTTAAATTGAGGGGGGGTAGTTATAGAACCGATGTCAGGGGTAGGTTCTTTACCCAGAGGGTGGTGAGGGATTGGAATGCCCTGCCAGCATCAGTAGTAAATGCGCCTAGTTTGGGGGCGTTTAAGAGATCCGTAGATAGGTTCATGGACGAAAAGAAATTGGTTTAGGTTGGAGGGTCACAGTTTTTTTTTAACTGGTCGGTGCAACATCGTGGGCCGAAGGGCCTGTTCTGCGCTGTAATGTTCTATGTTCTATGTTCTATGACTGCATCTTTCTAAATGGTCGTAAATCCTATCCCTGAGGACCTTTTCCATCAACTTACCGACCACCGAAGTAAGACTAACCGGCCTATAATTACCCGGGTCATTTCTATTCCCTTTCTTAAACAGAGGAACCACATTCGCCACTCTCCAGTCCTCTGGCACCACCCCCGTGGACAGTGAGGACGCAAAGATCAATGCCAAAGGCTCTGCCAACTCATCCCTTGCCTCCCAAAGAATCCTAGGATATATTTCATCAGGCCCAGGGGACTTATCAACTTTCAGTTTATTCAAAATTGCTAGTACATCTTCCCTCCGAACATCTACTTCCTCCAGTCTATCAGCCTGTGACACCCTCTTTTCCTCAAAAACATGGCCCCTCTCCTTGGTGAACACTGAAGAAAAGTATTCATTCATCACCTCTCCTATCTCTTCTGACTCCATGCACAAATTCCCACTGCCGTCCTTGACCGGCCCCAACCTCACCCTAGTCATTCTTTTATTCCTCACATAAGAGTAAAAAGCCTTGGGGTTTTCCTTGATCCGACCCACCAAGGACTTCTCATGCCCCCTCCTAGCTCTCCTAAGCCCCTTTTTCAGCTCATTTCTTGCCAACTTGTAACCCTCCTTGTTTTCTCAAACTTACATATGCTTCCTTCTTCCTCTTGACAAGACATTCCACCTCTTTTGTGAACCATGGTTCCCTCACTCGGCCATTTCCTCTCTGCCTGGCAGGGACATACCTATCAATGATATCCGGGAAATTATCGGCCAGTAAGTTTGACGTCGGTGGTGGGCAAGTTATTGGAAGGTGTGATAAGGGATAGGATCTACAAATATTTGGATAGACAGGGACTTATTAGGGAGAGTCAACATGGCTTTGTGCGTGGTAGGTCATGTTTGACCAATCTATTAGAGTTTTTCGAGGAGGTTACCAGGAAAGTGGGTGAAGGGAAGGCGGTGGATGTTGTCTACCTGGATTTCAGCAAGGCCTTTGACAAGGTCCCTCATGGGAGGTTAGTTAGGAAGGTTCAGTCGCTGGGTATACATGGGGAGGTAGTAAATTGGATAAGACACTGGCTCAATGGAAGAACACAGTAAGACGTTTAACAACACCAGGTTAAAGTCCAACAGGTTTATTTGGTAGCAAAAGCCACACAAGCTTTCGGAGCTCTAACTTAGAGCTCCGAAAGCTTGTGTGGCTTTTGCTACCAAATAAACCTGTTGGACTTTAACCTGGTGTTGTTAAACTTCTTACTGTGTTTACCCCAGTCCAACGCCGGCATCTCCACATCAATGGAAGAAGCCAGAGAGTGGTTGTGGAGGATTGCTTCTCTGAGTGGAGGCCTGTGACTAGTGGTGTGCCGCAGGGATCGGTGTTGGGTCCATTGTTGTTTGTCATCTATATCAATGATCTGGATGATAATGTGGTAAATTGGATCAGCAGGTTTGCTGATGATACAAAGATTGGAGGTGGAGTGGACAGTGAGGAAGGTTTTCAAAGCTTGCAGAGGGATTTGGACCAACTAGAAAAATGGGCTGAAAAATGGCAAATGGAATTTAACGCAGACAAGTGTGAGATATTGCACTTTGGAAGGACAAACCAAAGAAGAATGTACAGGGTAAATGGTAGGACTCTGAAGAGTGCAGTTGAACAGAGGGATCTGGGAATACAGGTACAGAATTCCCTAAAAGTGACGTCACAGGTAAAGAGTGCCTTTGGTACATTGGCCTTTATAAATCGGAGTATCGAGTATAAAAGTTGGAGTGTTATGGTAAGGTTATATAAGGCATTGGTGAGGCCGAATTTGGAGTATTGTGTACAGTTTTGGTCACCTAGTTACAGGAAGGATGTAAATAAGATTGAAAGAGTGCAGAGAAGGTTCACAAGGATGTTGCCGGGACTTGAGAAGCTGAGTTACAGAGAGAGATTGAATAGGTTGGGACTTTATTCCCTGGAGCGTAGAAGATTGAGGGGAGATTTGATAGAGGTGTATAAGATTTTGATGGGTATAGATAGAGTGAATGCAAGCAGGCTTTTTCCGCTGAGGCTCGGGGAGAAAAAAACCAGAGGGCATGGGTTAAGGGTGAAAGGAGAAAAGTTTAAAGGGAATATTAGGGGGGGCTTCTTCACACAGAGAGTGGTGGGAGTGTGGAATGAGCTGCCGGATAAAGTGGTAAATGCTACCACTTTGGTCACAAATGGTCACTTTTAACATTTAAGAAAAACCTGGACGGGTTCATGGATGAGAGGGGTGTGGAGGGATATGGTCCAAGAGCAGGTCAGTGGGACTAGGCATAAAATGGTTCGGCACAGACAAGAAGGGCCAAAAGGCCTGTTTCTGAGCTGTAATTTCTATGGTTCTATGGTTTTCTAAGGACACGCAGTATTGGTTCCTTGAAAAAGTTCCACTTTTCATTAGTGCCTTTGCCTGACAATTTTTGTTCTCATCCTATGCTTCCTAATTCCCGCCTGATTGCATCATAATTACCTCTCCCCCAATTGTAAACTATGCCCTGCCGCATGGCCCTCTCCCTCTCCATTGCAATAACAAAAGACACCGAATTGTGGTCACTATCTCCAAAGTGCTCTCCCACAACCAAATCCAACACTTGGCCCGGTTCATTTCCCATTACCAAATCCAATGTGGCCCCACCTCTTGTCGGCTTATCCACATATTGTGTCAGGAACCCCTCCTGCACACACTGCACAAAAACTGCCCCATCCGAACTCTTCGACCTATAAAGGCTCCAATCAATATTTGGAAAGTTAAAGTCCCCCATGACAACTACCCTGTGACCTCCACACCTATCCATAATCTGCTTAGCAATTTCTTGCTCCACATCTCTATTACTATTTGGGGGCCTATAGTAAACTCCTAACAACGTGACCGCTCCTTTCCTATTCCTAACCTCAGCCCATATTACCTCTGTAGGCAGATCCCCTTCGAAATGCCTTTCTGCAGCCGTTACACTCTCCTTGATTAACAGTGCCACTCCTCCACCTCTTTTACCAGCTACCCTACACTTACTGAAACATCTATACCCCGGAACTTCCAACAACCATTCCTGTCCTTGTTCTACCCATGTCTCCGTAATGGCCACAACATCGTAGTCCCAAGTGCCAATCCACACCCCAAGTTCACCTACCTTATTTCGGATGCTCCTTGCATTGAAGTAGACACATTTCAACCCACCTTCTTGTCTGCTGGTACCCACCTTTGACCATGATACCCTTCCCAGTACCTCACTACACTCACTGACCTCCGGACTACAACTCCTTTTCCCATCCCCCTGACAAATTAGTTTAAACCCCCCCGAAGAGCTGAAGCAAATTTCCCTCCCAGGATATTGGTGCCCCTCTGGTTCAGGTGCACCCCGTCCTGTTGGTACAGGTCCCACCTTCCCCAGAAAGTGTTCCAATTATCCACATAGCTGAAACCCTCCCTCCTACACCATCCCTGCATCCATGTGTTTAACTGCACTCTCTCCCGGTTCCTCAACCTGTTATCCCGTGGCACCGGCAATACACCAGAGATGACAATCTGTTTTGTCCTGGCTCTCAGCTTCCACCCTAGCTCCCTGAATTCCTGTTTTAAATCCCCGTCCCCTCTCTTACCTATGTCTTTGGTGCCTTGAGAGAAATCTTTGTATCCTCACTGGCTCCAGGGGAGGTCATGATGTGGAGATGCCGGCGTTGGACTGGGGTAAACACAGTAAGAAGTTTAATAACACCAGGTTAAAGTCCAACAGGTTTATTTGGTAGCAAATGCCACTAGCTTTCGGAGCACTGCCCCTACGTCAGGTGGAGTGGAGATCTGCTCACAAACAGGGCACACAGAGACACAAACTCAATTTACAGAATAATGATTGGAATGCAGTCTTTACAGATAATCAAGTCTTCAAGGTACAAACAATGTGAGTGGAGAGAGCATTAAGCACAGGTTAAAGAGATGTGTATTGTCTCCAGACAGGACAGCCAGGGAGATTCTGCAAGTCCAGGCAAGCTGTGGGGGTTACAGATAGTGTGACATGAACCCAAGATCCCGGGATTTTGGAAATCCTGGGAAATGTTGCAGCTTAATAGAACCTTAGTTAGGCCACACTTGGAATATAGTGTCCAATTCTGGTCACCACTACCAGAAGGATGTGGAGGCTTTGGAGAGGGTACAGAAAAGATTTACCAGGATGTTGCCTGGTATGGAGGGCATTAGCTATGAGGAGAAGTTGGAGAAACTTGGTTTGTTCCCATTGGAACGATGGAAGTTGAGAGGTGACCTGATGGAAGTCTACAAGATTATGAGAAGCATGGACATTGCGGATAGTCAGAAGCTTTTTCCCAGGGTGGAAGAGTCAATTACGAGGGGGCACAGGTTTAAAGTGCGAGGGGCAAGGTTTAAAGGAGATGTACAAGGCAGATTTTTTGCACAGAGAGTAGTGGGTGCCTGGAACTCGTTGCCGGGGAGGTCGTGGAAGCGGACACGGTAGTGACTTTTAAGGGGCGTCTTGACAAATACATGAATAGAATGGGAATAGAGGGATATGGTCCCCGGAAGGGTAGAGGGTTTTAGTTCAGTCGGGCAATATGGTCGGTGCAAGCTTGGAGGGCTGAAGGGCCTGTTCCTGTGCTGTAATTTTCTTTGTTCTTTGTTCAAATCATTTATATATACTGCGGACAACAAAGGTCCCAGAACTGATCCCTGTGGAACACCGCTCGTCACAGCCTTCCATTCAGAGAAGCACCCCTCTATTGCTACCCTCTGTCTTCTATGGCCAAACCATTTACTAGGGCTAATGCCGCTAATCTACGTATCTTTGGACACAAAGGGGTAATTTACCCCTTTGCTGGGAATAGCTGAGATCCCAGCATTGATTGCTGTGGTACCTCACTCGTCACTGCCTGCCATTTGGAAAGAGACCCATTTATTTCTACTCTTTTTTTCTGTCTGCCAACCATTTTTCTATCCATCTCAATACACTACCCCCAATCCCACATACTTTATTTTCCATGCTAGTCTTTTATGTGGGACTTTGTCAAAAGCCTTCTGAAGGTCCAAATAAGCCACATCGACTGGCTCCCCTTCATCAACTCTACAAGTTACATCCTCAAAGAATTCCAGTAGATTTGTCAAGCATGATTTGCAGGATTCGAACACTCCAATACAGTTCTGAGGGAAAGCTGTGCTGTCAGCAGTGCTATGTTTCAGATGGGATATTGAACCAAGGCACTTGGTGCTCTCAGCTTGATGCTAATCAACTGCTGAAGTTATTGTCCCTGCCAATATTTCTCATTTCACCATAAAATAGCTTAACTGATCATTGTCACGTTGGCTGCTTGTGTGAGTTTGCTGGGTGCAACTTGGTTGTTGTCTTTCCAACATCACAACAGTAATAATACAAAAATACTTATGAGCTTTAAAGCACTTTGAGATTTACGGAAGGCACTATATAAATGTAGGTTTTTCTTTACTGAGTGTTTTCAGTTTACTCTCATAAGACTTGGGATATTAATTTAGATTATGGATGGCCTGACACTAATGGTGAACTGTTTACAATTTCAATTCATGCTGCTGAAGGAATGTTAACATTTGATGTATTAACCAATGGTAACTAATAATAAAACAGTTCCTGCAGAGTGAAACAGATCAGTGACTTGCCAATTCAATTCTAACCTGAGCGAGATCATCCAGCCATACCACATCATTTAGTTGGAGGGAAGTTGCTGATTTCTATTGGGTTGAGTAATTCCAGCATATATTGCACTCACCATTGACTTTTACCTGGGTCATATTCAGTTTATGGAATTATTCAAGTCCAGTAAGAAGTCTCACAACACCAGGTTAAAGTCCAACACATTTATTTGGCACTAGCTTTCGGAGTCCACAGCCACATCATCATCAATGGAATGTATTTAAGGGAGAGGTGTCATTTTAATTTTGTTGGTAGAAGAGCCACATTGCCCAGCCCTCACAACTGAATATAAATCTTTAAATTATCAGCCTGTTGTCCTCAGCTTTACATGTGGATTTTGCCACTTTTTAACCTCTTGAATGTCTCTGTGTGTGTTTGAGCTGTCTAGTGTCTTACCAGCACCAGTCCTTTAGTGTGTAAGCATCATAAGCAGGAAGTGTTACCAAGCTAATCAAGTGAATAGTGAATCATTGCTGAACATGATTCTGTTCTCATGCAAGATCCACAAATGTGCTGTTTATGGCAGGTCTTGTTCTTTTGTTTTAACTACTCTCCAACTTTATTTTAACAAAGGCCTTTTGTTTTAACTACTCCCCAAGCCAGGGGGTTGAGGTGAACTGGAGCTCCCTAATTGCTGCTGCAGTTGAAACCAGCTACTACAGGCAGACCAGAAATGAAACTGGTGTCCACTTAGACTTCACAGTGAGCCAAGAACTGAACTTAGCCAAATATTCTGTTGTCATCAATAGCTACTTTTGCTCAAATACTTGAATGAAAAAAAATCACATGATCTTTTGTAATCTTTTGTAATCATTTTGAGTTGTGAAAGATGTGATTAAAATAATACATGGATCACCATTATGTTAACAAAAACTCAAATTGAACCTGACAACGAGACTTGCATGCAGATTTAGAGTTACGATATTTTGTTATGTAAAAAGACAAGCAGACATTGAAGATTTTGGATTGAAGAATCGGAGGCAGGTGAATTAATTTCTTTCTTTGTCTTTGACCAGGTAATGTGGGTATGCAATTCATGTCGTAAACAACAAGAAATTCTCACAAAATCAGGAGCATGGTTCTTTGGAAGTGGGACATCACAGCTGCCCAATCAGGATGGAACACTGAGTGACACGGCGACAGGGGCTGGTTTTGATGCACCCAGGGAAAAGAAAGCAAGGCTGCAAGAGCGTTCACGATCCCAGACTCCTTTAAGTACGGCAGTAGAAACACACGAGACGACACCATCTGACAAGACTCGGGTGTCTGAACTAACTCGGCAAGAAATGGGTTTTGAACAAAAGCAATCTTCAGCAAGATCGAAGAGTGAACCTCCGAGGGACAGGTAATTTGAACACTCGAAAACCTACTTCTCTTTATGCTTGTATAATACCGAATCAGTTTTAAATGTTGCAACTGGTGAGATGTTTCAAACCTTTGTCTCTCTGTCAAATTGATAGTCCTTAAAATATGTTTTTAACTTCCACTTTCTTCTTTGCCCTTCATTACAACCAAAATGTCTTCACCTTTATGAAGATTTTAGACCATTTGCTAAGAGGAACATGACTTGAACTCCTGCAAATATGGGCTTTCAAAAATAAATTATACTATTTATGACTCAGTTTATAGTGTTTGACTTCATATATAGTGAGGCGGAGGATGAATGTGTGGCAGAGGGACTGGTGCAGGGGGCAGGGATTCAGGTTCCTGGACCATTGGGACCTCTTTAGGGGCAGGTGTGACCTGTACACAAAAAACGGGTGGCACTTGAATCCCAGGGGGACCAATATCCTGGCGGGAAGGTTGGCTAAGGCTACTGGGGAGAGTTTAAACTAGATAGGTTGGGGGGGAGGGGATCGAGACGAGGTGACTGGGGGGGAGGGGATCGAGACGAGGTGACTGGGAGCGAGGGAGTTAGCTCGCAAACAGAGAAGGGTTATAGATGGTGCAAGAGGGAGGATGGACGGGGGATAGAGAAGGGGAGAGCTCAGACCAAAGGATTGAGATGTGTTTACTTTAATGCCAGGAGTATAGTGAATAAAGGGGATGAGCTCAGAGCGTGGATTGATGCCTGGAAGTGTGATGTGGTGGCCATTACGGAGACTTGGATGTCTCAGGGACAGGACTGGATACTACAGGTGCCGGGATTCAGATGTTTCAGGAAGGACAGGGAGGGAGGCAAGAGAGGGGGTGGAGTGGCACTGCTGATCAGGGATAGTGTCACAGCTGTAGAGAAGGTGTATGCTGTGGAGGGATTGTCCACAGAGTCTCTGTGGGTGGAAGTTCGGAGTGGGAAGGGGTCGATCACTTTGCTGGGAGTTTTCTATAGGCCGCCCAATAGTGACAGGGAGGTGGAGGAGCAGATAGGGAAACAGATCCTGGAGAGTTGCAATATTAGCAGAGTTGTTGTGATGGGAGACTTTAATTTCCCAAACATAGATTGGAATATCCCGAGGGTAAGGGGATTGGATAGTGAGGAGTTCGTTAGGTGTGTTCAGGAGGGTTTCCTGACACAGCATGTGGACAAGCCGACAAGAGGAGAGGCTGTACTTGATCTGATACTGACCAATGAGCCTGGGCAGGTGTCAGATCTGTCAGTGGGAGAGCATCTTGGGGATAGCGATCATAACTCTATCTCCTTTATGCTTGCATTGGAAAAAGAGAGGATCAGGCAAGCTAGGAAAGCGTTTATATGGAGTAAGGGGAAATATGAAGACATAAGGCAGCAAATTAGAGGAGTAAATTGGAAGGAGGTATTCTCGGGGAAATCTACTGAAGAGAGGTGGCAGTTTTTCAAGGAATGCCTGTCTAGGGTTCTACAGGACAATGTTCCGAGCAGACAGGGAGGAGTTGGTAGGTTAAAGGAACCGTGGTGCACGAAAGCTGTGCGGGACCTAGTCGAGAAGAAAAGGAAAGCGTACAAAAGGTTCAGAGAGCTTGGCGAAGATAGGGATCTAGATGAGTATACGGCTTGTAGGAAGGGACTAAAGAAGGAAATTAGGAGAGCCAGAAGGGGTCATGAGAAGGCCTTGGCAGGTAGAATTAAGGAAAACCCTAAGGCGTTCTATAAATATGTGAAGAGTAAAAGGATGAGACGTGAAGGAATAGGGCCTATAAAAGGTGAAGGTGGGAAAATCTTTACGGAACCAGTAGAAATGGCAGAGGTGCTCAATGAGTATTTTGCCTCGGTTTTCAGAGGAGAAGGACATGGATGGATGTACTGTGGGCTTGCGGTGGACTGAAAAGATTGAGTATGTGGACTTTAACAAAGAGGTTGTGCTGGAATCTTTGAATGGCATCAAGATAGATAAGTCGCCGGGTCCGGATGGGATATACCCCAGGTTACTGTGGGAGGCAAGGGAAGAGATTGCAGAGCCTCTGGCGATGATCTTTGCGTCGTCGATGGAGACGGGAGAGGTGCCGGAGGATTGGAGGATTGCGGATGTGGTTCCTATTTTCAAGAAGGGGAATAGAGATAGCCCAGGAAATTGCCGACCGGTGAGTCTAACCTGAGTGGTTGGTAAGCTGATGGAGAAGATCCTGAGGGACAAGATTTATGGGCATTTATGGGCGTGCTCAAGAATACTCAGCATGGCTTTGTCAAAGGCAGATCGTGCCTTATGAGCCTGGTGGAGTTAGAACATAGAACATAGAACAGTACAGCACAGAACAGGCCCTTCGGCCCACGATGTTGTGCCGAGCTTTATCTGAAACCAAGATCAATCTATCCCACTCCCTATCATCCTGGTGTGCTCCATGTGCCTATCCAATAACTGCTTAAATGTTCCTAAAGTGTCTGACTCCACTATCACTGCAGGCAGTCCATTCCACACCCCAACCACTCTCTGCATGAAGAACCTACCTCTGATATCCTTCCTATATCTCCCACCATGAACCCTATAGTTATGCCCCTTATAATAGCTCCATCCACCCGAGGAAATAGTCTTTGAACGTTCACTCTATCTATCCCCTTCATCATTTTATAAACCTCTATTAAGTCTCCCCTCAGCCTCCTCCGCTCCAGAGAGAACAGCCCTCAATCCCGCAACCTTTCCTCATAAGACCTACCCTCCAAACCAGGCAGCATCCTGGTAAATCTCCTCTGCATTCTTTCCAGCGCTTCCACATCCTTCTTAGAGTGAGGTGACCAGAACTGCACTCAATATTCCAAATGTGGTCTCACCAAGGTCCTGTACAGTTGCAGCATAACCCCACGGCTTTTAAACTCCAACCCCCTGTTAATAAAAGCTAACACACTATAGGCCTTCTTCACAGCTCTATCCACTTGAGTGGCAACCTTTAGAGATCTGTGGATATGGACCCCAAGATCTCGCTGTTCCTCCACAGTCTTCAGAACCCTACCTTTGACCCTGTAATCCACATTTAAATTAGTCCTACCAAAATGAATCACCGCACATTTATCAGTGTTAAACTCCATTTGCCATTTTTCAGCCCAGTTTTGCATCCTATCTATGTCTCTTTGCAGCCTACAACAGCCCTCCACCTCATCCACGACTCCACCAATCTTGGTGTCATCAGCAAATTTACTGATCCACCCTTCAGCCCCCTCCTCTAAGTCATTAATAAAAATCACAAAGAGCAGAGGACCAAGCACTGATCCCTGTGGCACTCCGCTAGCAACCTGCCTCCAGTCCGAAAATTTTCCATCCACCACCACCCTCTGTCTTCGATCAGATATAGTAAGAAGTCTCACAACACCAGGTTAAAGTCCAACAGGTTTATTTGGTAGCAAATACCATAAGCTTTCGGAGCACAGCTCCTTCGTCAGATGGAGTGGATATCTGTTCTCAAACAGTGCAAACAGACACAGAAATCAAATTACAGAATACTGATTAGAATGCAAATCTCTACAGCCAGCCAGGTCTTAAATGTACAGACAATGTGGGTGGAGGGAGCATTCAACACAGGTTAAAGAGATGTGTATTGTCTCCAGACAGAACAGCTAGTGAAATTCTGCAAGTCCAGGAGGCAAGCTGTGGGGGTTATTGATAATGTGACATAAATCCAACATCCCGGTTTAGGCCGTCCTCATGTGTGCGGAACTTGGCTATCAGTTTCTGCTCAGCGATTCTGCGCTGTCGTGTGTCGTGAAGGTCGTTCTCCAAGGCGGCCTTGGAGAACGACCTTCACGACACACGACAGCGCAGAGTCGCTGAGCAGAAACTGATAGCCAAGTTCCGCACACATGAGGACGGCCTAAACCGGGATGTTGGATTTATGTCACATTATCAATAACCCCCACAGCTTGCCTCCTGGACTTGCAGAATTTCACTAGCTGTTCTGTCTGGAGACAATACACATCTCTTTAACCTGTGTTGAATGCTCCCTCCACCCACATTGTCTGTACATTTAAGACCTGGCTGGCTGTAGAGATTTGCATTCTAATCAGTATTCTGTAATTTGATTTCTGTGTCTGTTTGCACTGTTTGAGAACAGATATCCACTCCATCTGACGAAGGAGCTGTGCTCCGAAAGCTTATGGTATTTGCTACCAAATAAACCTGTTGGACTTTAACCTGGTGTTGTGAGATTTCTTACTGTGCTTACCCCAGTCGAATGCCGGCATCTCCACATAATTTCGATCAGATAGCCAGTTACCTATCCAATCGGCCAACTTTCCCTCTATCCCACACCTCCTTACTTTCATCATAAGCCGACCATGGGGGACCTTATAAGAACATAAGAAATAGGAGCAGGAGTAGGCCATTTAGCCCCTCGAGCCTGCCCCGCCATTCAATAAGATCATGGCTGATCTGACGTGGATCAGTACCACTTACCCGTCTGATCCCCATAACCCTTAATTCCCTTACCGATCAGGAATCCATCCATCCGCACTTTAAACATATTCAGCGAGGTAGCCTCCACCACCTCAGTGGGCAGAGAATTCCAGAGATTCACCACCCTCTGGGAGAAGAAGTTCCTCCTCAACTCTGTCCTGAACCGACCCCCCTTTATTTTGAGGCTGTGTCCTCTAGTTTTAACTTCCTTACTAAGTGGAAAGAATCTCTCCGCCTCCACCCTATCCAGCCCCCGCATTATCTTATAAGTCTCCATAAGATCCCCCCTCATCCTTCTAAACTCCAACGAGTACAAACCCAATCTCCTCAGCCTCTCCTCATAATCCAAACCCCTCATCTCCGGTATCAACCTGGTGAACCTTCTCTGCACTCCCTCCAATGCCAATATATCCTTCCTCATATAAGGGGACCAATACTGCACACAGTATTTCAGCTGCGGCCTCACCAATGCCCTGTACAGGTGCATCAAGACATCCCTGCTTTTATATTCTATCCCCCTCGCGATATAGGCCAACATCCCATTTGCCTTCTTGATCACCTGTTGTACCTGCAGACTGGGCTTTTGCGTCTCATGCACAAGGACCCCCAGGTCCCTTTGCACGGTAGCATGTTTTAATTTGTTTCCATTGAGATAGTAATCCCATTTGTTATTATTTCCTCCAAAGTGTATAACCTCGCATTTCTCAACGTTATACTCCATTTGCCATATCCTCGCCCACTCACTCAGCCTGTCCAAATCTCTCTGCAGATCTTCTCCGTCCTCCACACGATTCACTTTTCCACTTATCTTTGTGTCGTCTGCAAACTTCGTTACCCTACACTCCGTCCCCTCCTCCAGATCATCTATATAAATGGTAAATAGTTGCGGCCTGAGTACCGATCCCTGCGGCACACCACTAGTTACCTTCCTCCAACCGGAAAAACACCCATTTATTCCGACTCTTTGCTTCCTGTCGGATAGCCAGTCCCCAATTCACTTTAACACACTACCCCCAACTCCGTGTGCCCTAATCTTCTTCAGCAGCCTTTTATGGGGCACCTTATTGGAAATCCAAAAACACCGCATCCACCGGTTCTCCTCCATCAACCGCCCTAGTCACATCTTCATAAAAATCCAACATGTTCGTCAAGCACGACTTTCCCCTCATGAATCCATGCTGCGTCTGATTGATCGAACCATTTCTATCCAGATGCCCTGCTATCTCCTCTTTAATAATGGATTCCAGCATTTTCCCTACTACAGACGTTAAGCTGACCGGCCTATAGTTACCCGCCTTTTGTCTCCTTCCTTTTTTAAACAGCGGCGTAACATTAGCCGTTTTCCAATCAACCGGCACTACCCCAGAATGCAACGAGTTTTGATAAATAATCACTAACGCATCCACTATTACCTCTGACATTTCTTTCAATACCCTGGGATGCATTCCATCTGGACCCGGGGACTTGTCCACCTTCAGTCCCATTAGTCTACCCAGCACTTATCAAACGCCTTACTAAAATCCATGTCTATGACATCAACTGCCCTACCTTCATCAACACACTTAGTTATCTCCTCAAAAAATTCAATCAAATTTGTGAGGCACGACTTGCCCTTCACGAATCCGTGCTGACTATCCCGGATTAATCCGCATCTTTCTAAATGGTCGTAAATCTCATCCCTAAGGACCTTTTCCATCAATTTGCCAACCACCGAAGTAAGACTAACCGGTCTATAATTACCAGGGTCATTTCTATTCCCTTTCTTAAACAGAGGAACAACATTTGCCACTCTCCAGTCCTCTGGCACCATCCCCATGGACAGTGAGGACCCAAAGATCAAAGCCAAAGGCTCTGCAATCTCATCCCTTGCCTCCCAAAGAATCCTAGGATATATTTCATCAGGCTCAGGGGACTTATCAACCTTCAGTTTATTCAAAACTGCCAGGACATCCTCCCTCCGAACAACTATTTCCTCCAGCCTATTAGCCTGTAACACCTTCTCTTCCTCAAAAACATGGCCCCTCTCCTTGGTGAACACTGAAGAAAAGTATTCATTCATCACCTCGCCTATCTCTACTGACTCCATACACAAGTTCCCACTACTGTCCTTGACCGGCCCTAACCTCACCCTGGTCATTCTTTTATTCCTCACATAAGAGTAAAAAGCCATGGGGTTTTCCTTGATCCGACCCGCCAAGGATTTCTCGTGTCCCCTCCTAGCTCTCCTAAGCCCCTTTTTCAGCTCAATCCTTGCTAACTTGTAACCCTCAATCGAGCCATCTGAACCTTGTTTCCTCATCCCTACATAAGCTTCCCTCTTCCTTTTCACAAGACATTCCACCTCTTTCGTGAACCATGGTTCCCTCACTCGGCCATTTCCTCCCTGCCTGACAGGGACATACCTATCAAGGACACCCAGTATTTGTTCCTTGAAAAAGTTCCACTTTTCATTAGTTCCTTTCCCTGACAGCTTCTGTTCCCATCTTATGCCCCCTAATTCTTGCCTGATCGCATCATAATTACCTTTCCCCCAATTGTAAACCTTGCCCTGCCGTACGGCCCTATCGCTCTCCATTGCAATAACAAAAGACACCGAATTGTGGTCACTATCTCCAAAGTGCTCTCCCACAACCAAATCTAACACATGGCCCGGTTCATTTCCCAGTACCAAATCCAATGTGGCCTCACCTCTTGTCAGCCTATTCACATATTGTGTCAGGAAACCCTCCTGCACACACTGCACAAAAACTGCCCCATCCGACTATTTGACCTATAAAGGTTCCAATCAATATTTGGAAAGTTAATGTCCCCCATGACAACTACCCTGTGACCCCCACACATATCCATAATCTGCTTAGCAATTTCTTCCTCCACATCTCTATTACTATTTGGGGGCCTATAGTAAACTCCTAACAACTTGACCGCTCCTTTCCTATTTCTAACTTCAGCCCATATTACCTCAGTGTGCAGATCCCCCTCGAAGTGCCTTTCCGCAGCCGTTAAACTATCCTTGATTAACAATGCCACTCCTCCACCTCTTTTACCAGCTTCCCTACACTTAGTGAAACATCTATACCCCGGAATGTCCAACAAACCATTCCTGTCCTTGTTCTACCCACGTCTCCGTAATGGCCACAACATCGTAGTCCCAAGTACCAATCCACGCCCCAAGTTCATCTACTTTGTTCTGGATGCTCCTTGCATTGAAGTAGACACACTTCAACCCACCTTCCTGTCTACCGGTACCCACCCTTGACCTTGATACCTTCCCCAATACCTCAGCGCCCTCAACACTGACTTTTGGACTACAACTCCTTTTCCCACTCCCCAGACAAATTAGTTTAAACCCCCCTGAAGAGCCGTATCAAATTTCCCTCCCAGGATATTGGTGCCCCTCTGGTTCAGGTGCACCCCGTCCTGTTTGTACAGGTCCCACCTTCCCCAGAATGTGTTCCAATTATCCACGTATCTGAAACCCTCCCTCCTACACCATCCCTGCAACCACATGTTTAACTGCACTCTCTCCCTGTTCCTCAACTCGCTATCACGTGGCACCGGTAACGTACCAGAGATGACCACATGTTTTGTCTTGGCTCTCAGCTTCCAGCCCAGCTCCTGAAATTCCTGTTTTAAATCCCCGTCCCTTCTCTTACCTATGTCGTTGGTACCAATGTGTACCACGACTTGTGACTGTTTCCCCTCCCCCTTAAGAATCCGGAAGACCCGGTCCGAGACGTCACGGACCCTGGCATCCGGTAGGCAACATACCATCCGTGAGTCTCTTTTGCTGCCACAGAACCTCCTATCTATCCCTCTAACTAACGAGTCCCCAATAACTATTGCCCTCCCGCTCTCCCTCTTACCCTCCCGAGCCACAGAGACGGACACAGTGCTGGAGATCCTCTCACTGCGGCTCACCACTGGTATGTCATCCCCCTCAACCGTATCCAAAGCGGAATACTTGTTGCTAAGGGGAACGACCACAGGGGATCCCTGCACTGACTGCTTCCTCCCAGCCCCTCTCACCGTCACCCATCTATTTTCATTCCTCGGAGTAACTGTATCCCTAAAGCTTCTGTCTATGGCCACCTCTGCGTCCCTAATGTTCCGAAGTTCATCCAACTCCAGCTCCAGTTCCCTAACACGGTTTTGGAGGAGCTGCAGATGGGTGCACTTTCCACAGGTGTAATCAGCAGGGACACTGACGTCGTCCCTCACCTCAAACATAGTGCAAGAGGAACATAGCACTGCCTGCACACCCATCCCCTCTAGATACCTTGCCAGTACCAGGTAGAAACAGCAAAAATGAATTTAAACTCACCCCTGCTCGCCCTTTCCCCCGAAGCCCTGTGAGCCAAAGCCCTTACAACTTTCACTCAGCTTCCCACTCACTCCACAGCCCGCTTCCGACGCTGCCCGCTGCATAGAGTGACTTTTAGACTAAAAAACACTGAACACATTGACGAAGGGAATGCGGTAGATGTGGTTTATGTGGATTTTAGCAAGGCGTTCGATAAGGTCCCCCATGCAAGGCTTCTCGAAAAAGTGAGAGGGCGTGGGATCCAAGGGGCTGCTGGCCGGTGGATCCAGAACTGGCTTGCAGATGGGTCTTTTTCGAATTGGAGGTCGGTCACCAGTGGTGTGCCCCAGGGATCTGTTCTGGGACCCTTGCTGTTTGTCATTTTCATAAATGACCTGGATGAGGAAGTGGAGGGATGGGTTGGTAGGTTTGCTGACGACACAAAGGTTGGTGGGGTTGTGGATAGTCTGGAGGGATGTCAGAAGTTACAGAGGGACATAGATAGGATGCAAGACTGGGTGGAGAAGTGGCAGATGGACTTCAACCCAGATAAATGCGTCGTGGTCCATTTTGGCAGGTCAAATGGGATGAAGGAGTACAATATAAAGGGAAAGACTCTCAGTGCGGTAGAGGATCAGAAGGACCTTGGGGTCCGGGTCCATAGAACTCCAAAATCGGCCCCGCAGGTGGAGGAGGTGGTTAAGGAGGCGTATGGTGTGCTGGCCTTTATCAATCGAGGGATTGAGTTTAGGAGTCCGGGGATAATGATGCAGCTATATAAGACCCTCGTCAGACCCCACTTGGAGTACTGTGCTCAGTTCTGGTTGCCTCATTACAGGAAGGATGTGGAAAAGATTGAAAGGGTGCAGAGGAGATTTACAAGGATGTTGCCTGGATTGAGTGGCATGCCTTATGAGGATAGACTGAGGGAGCTCGGTCTTTTCTCCTTGGAGAGACGTAGGATGAGAGGAGACCTAATAGAGGTGTGTAAGATGTTGAGAGGCATAGATCGGGTGGACTCTCAGAGGCTTTTTCCCAGGGTGGAAATGGCTGCTACGAGAGGACACAGGTTTAAGGTGCTGGGGGGTAGGTACAGGGGAAATGTTAGGGGGAAGCTTTTCACACAGAGGGTGGTGGGCGAGTGGAATCGGCTGCCATCAGTGGTGGTGGAGGCAAACTCAATAGGGTCTTTTAAGAGACTCCTGGATGAGTACATGGGACTTAATAGGATGGAGGGTTATAGGTAGGCCTAAATGGTAGGGATATGTTCGGCACAACTTGTGGGGCCGAAGGGCCTGTTTTGTGCTGTAGTTTTCTACGTTTCTATGTTTCTATATCCAATGTCAAAAGATGCGTAGGTTAGGTGGATTAGCCATGCTAAATTGCCCTTTAGTGTCCAAAGATGTGTACGGTTAGGGGGATTAGCGAAATAAATGCATGGGGTTATGGGGTGGGCCTGGGTAAGATACTCTATCGGAGAGTTGTTGCTGACTCGATGGGCTGAATGGCCTCTGTTGTGGGAAAAATCCACTCGTTGTCAGACCTCGAGATTCAGAAAACACAATTTATTCAACGGAGCTCCGTGGAGACAAGGCACAAGTCAGTAGTAGACCTTCTCTCGGTAAAATGTCGGGAGCGGTCCATCTTTATACTCTTTACACAATAGATGGACCGGTGATTTGAACATTACCACATCGTTTTAGGCAGATACAGACATTTAACATAGTATTGTTCTTATGAATGGGTACATTTCCTATGTCTGTATCTATCAATGGTTGGTTTCGGCTCATTCAGGTGTTAATTATTCACAAAGGAGAGGGATGTGTTGACTGGGAGTGTCTTGGAGGGGAGTGTTGAACCGTTGGAGAAAATCTCCATTACAAGGGAGGAAGTGTTAGGTTTGTTAGAGAATACAAAGACTGACAAATCTCCAGGGCCTGATGGAATCTATCCAAGGCTGCTCAGGGAGATGAGAGATGAAATCGCTGGGCCTCTGACGCAAATCTTTGTCTCGTCACTGGACGCAGGTGAGGTCCCAGAGGATTGGAGGATAGCTAATGTGGTCCCGTTATTTAAGAAGGGTAGGAAGGATAACCCGGGTAATTATAGGCCGGTGAGCTTGACGTCCGTGGTGGGGAAGTTGTTGGAGAGGATTCTTAGAGATCGGATGTATGCGCATTTAGAAAGGAATAAACTCATTAACGATAGTCAGCATGGTTTTGTGAGAGGGAGGTCTTGCCTCACTAACCTGGTGGAGTTTTTTGAAGAAGTGTCCAAATGGTTGACAAGGGAAGGGCCATGGATGTCGTCTATATGGACTTTAGTAAAGCATTTGACAAAGTCCCTCATGGTAGGCTGGTGAAAAAGGTTGGATCTCATGGGATAAAGGGGGAGGTGGCTAGATGGGTGGAGAACTGGCTTGGTCACAGAATGTGGAGATGCCGGCGTTGGACTGGGGTAAACACAGTAAGAAGTTTAACAACACCAGGTTAAAGTCCAACAGGTTTATTTAAAGACTTGAGTCTGTGTCTTTATATGCTCTGTTTGTGAACAGAATTCCCACTTACCTGAAGAAGGGGCTTGCAGCTCCGAAAGCTTGTGTGGCTTTTGCTACCAAATAAACCTGTTGGACTTTAACCTGGTGTTGTTAAACTTCTTACTGTTGGTCACAGAAGACAGAGGGTGGTAGTGGAAGGGTCTTTTTCCGACTGGAAGCCTGTGACTAGTGGTGTTCCGCAGGACTCTGTATTGGGACCTCTGCTGTTTGTGATTTATATAAACGATCTGGAAGAAGGTGTAACTGTGGTGATCAGTAAGTTTGCGGACGACACAAAATTGGCAGGACTTGCAGATAGTGAGGAGCATTGTCAGAAGCTACAGAAGGATATCGATAGGTTGGAAATTTGGGCAAAGAAATGGCAGATGGAGTTCAATCCTGATAAATGCGAAGTGATGCATTTTGGGAGAACTAATGTAGGGAGGAGCTATACATAGAACATAACATACATAGAAACCCTACAGTGCAGAAGGAGGCCATTCGGCCCATCGAGTCTGCACCGACCACAATCCCACCCAGGCCCTACCCCCACATATTTAGCCGCTAATCCCTCTAACTACACATCTCAGGGACAATTTTTAACCTGGCCAATCAACCTAACCCGCATATCTTTGGACTGTGGGAGGAAACCGGAGCACCCGGAGGAAACCCACGCAGACACGAGGAGAATGTGCAAACTCCACACAGACAGTGACCCAAGCCGGGAATCGAACCCAGGACCCTGGAGCTGTGAAGCAGCAGTGCTGACCACTGTGCTACCGTGCCGCCCATATACGATATACGTGCCGCCCGTATACGATAAATGGCAGAACCATAAAGGGTGTAGATACGCAGAGGGACCTGGGTGTGCAAGTCCACAGATCTTTGAAGGTGACGTCACAGGTGGAGAAGGTGGTGAAGAAGGCATATGGCATGCTTGCCTTTATAGGACGGGGCATAGAGTATAAAAGTTGGGGTCTGATGTTGCAGATGGATAGAACGTTGGTTCGGCTGCATTTGGAATACTGCATCCAGTTCTGCTCGCCACACTACCAGAAGGACGTGGAGGCTTTGGAGAGAGTACAGAGGAGGTTTACCAGGATGTTGCCTGGTATGGAGGGGCTTAGTTATGAGGGGAGATTGGGTAAACTGGGGTTGTTCTCCCTGGAAAGACGGAGGATGAGGGGAGACTTAATAGAGGTGTATAAAATTATGAAAGGCACAGATAGGGTGAACGGTGGGAAGCTTTTCCCCAGGTCGGTGGTGACGTTCACGAAGGGTCATAGGTTCAAGGTGAAGGGGGGGGAAGTTTAACACAGATATCAGAAGGACATATTTTACACAGAGGGTGGTGGGGGCCTGGAATACGCTGCCAGGCAAGGTGGTGGAGGCGGACACACTGGGAACGTTTAAGACTTATCTAGATAGCCATATGAACGGAGTGGGAATGGAGGGATACAAAAGAATGGTCTAGTTGGACCAGGGAGCGGCACGGGCTTTGGAGGGGCGAAGGGCCTGTTCCTGTGCTGTATTGTTCTTTGTTCTTTGTTCTTAATTGGTTTCCTCGCATTCATATTTTCCCGCTCTTCCTCTGGCTAATCTATCCCCTTTGTCTCGGGTTTTCCTTATCTCAAAGATGTCTCGACCCTTGGCTTGGCTTCCTGAGGTGTTTGTTTACTTTAAGTCACTGTCTGTGATTTAGAAATGGCTTGTCTGTTAGGTTTTGATTTAAAGTGATTTCTGTGTCAGTGGAAGCCGGTGTCTGCTTTATGGCTCCTTTCCCAGTTAACTCTTTATGTGCCAGGCAGCCATTTTAAAGTGTGCTTTCCTTATATTTTCCCCTTACAACCTCCTCCTACAGTATCGGGATACTATGGGTTCTATCCCTTCGGGTAACTGTAATATTAATAGTTCTTGTAGACAAAACAAGATATGACAATGTAAACCTTAAGGATCAATTTTATCCCTGAGATTTTCTAACTCAGCTTCATCCATACAAGAATACTAATTAATCATGAAACACAATTCAATAGGATGTACTATGAACACTAGAGAATGCACGAAGTCATTGTGTTTTTCAGTCATTAAGGCACTGGAGGAGACAATATGGCACATTCAGTCTGTGCCAGTTCACTGTGGAACAATCCAGTTACTCCCATTCCCTCGCTCGATCCCCTTAGCCCTGCAGATTTAGTTCCTTCAAGAGCCCATCTATTTCCTTCTGAAATGATTCATCATTGCCGCTTCCGCCTCCTTCCAGGTCATTACCACTCACTACGTAAAAAGGTTCTGTCTCACATTCCCCCTCATTTCTTGCCCCAAACCATAAATCTGTGTTCTTGTACCATCAGTTAATAGAAAAGTCATTTTTGTTTGGTCTACCTTGTCGAATACTTTGATTTGATTTATTATTGTCACATATATCAGTATACAGTGAAAAGTATTGTTTCTTGTGCACTATACTGGCAAAGCATACCGCCCATAGAGAAGGAAAGGAGGGACTGCAGAATACTGTCATAGTTCTGTTCACTTCTATCAAATCCCCTTTCAATCTCCTTTATTTCAAGAACAACCTCAAGTTCTCCAACCTAACCTTGTCACTAAAATCCCCCATCTTTAAAAGCATTCTCTGCACATTTTCAAGAACCCTCCCATCCTTTCAAAAATGCGATGACGAGAACTGTACATGATCCTACCCACCACTTCTGTTAAACTGACTGGCTTGGAGTTACTCGGGCTGTTGTTACACCTTTTCGTCAATAGGGGGGGTCCTTTGCCATTCTCCAATCCTATGCTACCTGTGGGAACATCGGAAGGTTATGACAAACCCTTCCTCTGTCTCTAACCCTATTTCTCTTAGTAACCTGCTATGCAAACCACCAAGAGCAGGTGACTTTTCAATTCTAACCCCTGCCAACCTTTCTAGTAATCATAGAAATCATAGAAACCCTACAGTGCAGAAGGAGGCCATTCGGCCCATCGAGTCTGCACCGACCACAATCCCACCCAGGCCCTACCCCCACATATTTACCCGCTAATCCCTCTAACCTACACATCCCAGGACTCTAAGGGGCAATTTTTAACCTGGCCAATCAACCTAACCCGCACATCTTTGGACTGTGGGAGGAAACCGGAGCACCCGGAGGAAACCCACGCAGACACGAGGAGAATGTGCAAACTCCACACAGACAGTGACCCGAGCCGGGAATCGAACCCAGGACCCTGGAGCTGTGAAGCAGCAGTGCTAACCACTGTGCTACCGTGCCGCCCCATATCAATTTTCATCTCATCCATTACCTCTACAATGTATTTTTCTGATATGTTGTTAATATCCTCTTTCTTTATAAATCTTAATACAAAGCACTTAAATGTGTTCACTTTGCCCTGCGCTTGTAAGCATATATCACCCTCTTATTCCCTAATAGAAACATACAAACTAGAAGCAGGAGTCGGCCTTTCGGCCCTTCGAGCCTGCACCACCATTCATTACGATCATGGGTAATCGTCAAATTCAATACCCTGATCCCACTTTCCCCCCACAGCCCATGATCCCTTTAACCACAAGAGCTATGTCTAATTTCTTCCTGAAATCACACAACTTATTGACCTCAACTATTTTTTGCTGTAGTGAATTCCATACATTCACCACCCTCTGGGTGAAGAAATTTTCCTCATCTCAGTTTTAAGAAATTTACCCCTTATCCTCAAATTATGATTCCTGATGGTAGGACTCCCCCACCATCAGGAACGTTCTTTCTGAATCTACCCTGTCTAATCCTGTTGGAATTTTATAAGTTTCTATGATAAGTTTCTAAATTCCAGGGAATACAATCCTAACCAACATGGTCTCTCCTCATATGACAGACCTGCTATCCCAGGAATCAGACTGGTAAACCTTCGCTGTACTCCCTCTGTAGCAAGGACATCCTTCCTCAGCTAAGGACACCAAAACTGCACACAATACTCCAGGTGTGGCCTCACCGATGCTCTGTACAATTGCAGGACATCCCTATTCCTATCCTCAAATCCTCTTGCTATGAAGACCAACATATCATTTGCTTTCTTTACTGCCTACTCTACTTGCGTGCTTACTTTGTGTTTATTTTAATTGAGAAAAGAGAACAAACCCTATTCTGAAGGAGACCATCAAGACACGATAAATTCAGACAGAGGTGAGATACATCAAGAAGTATTATTGAAATGACAAGAGCTTGCAATTTCAAAGATTATAGATAGTGCGATCAACAAAGGAAGAGTCATAGAGTCCTAGACCAAGACAGCACAGAAACAAACCCTTTGGCCCTAACGGTTCATGCTGACCATGGTGCCCTTCCAGTTCACCCCAGTTGCCCATGTTTGGCCCATATCCCTCCAAACCATTCCCATCCATGTCATTATCCAAATGCTTTTAAAATGTTGCTATTGAACCTGCCTCAACTGTTTTCTCTGGTAGCTCATTCCATATACGCACCACCCTCTGCGTGAAGAAATTGCCCCTCAAGTCCCTTTTAAATCTTTCCCCTCTCACCTTAAACCTTCAGCTTTCAATTCCCCTTCCTTGGGAAAAAGACTATGTACGTTCATCCTATCTATGCCCCTCATGGTTTTATACACCTCAATAAGGTCACCCTTAATTCTCCGAGGTTCCAAGGAATATAGTCCTAGCTTGGCCAATCTCTCCCTATAACTCAGGCCCACTAGTCCTAACAACATCCTCGTAAATCTTCTTTGCACTCTTTTCCAGTTTATCAATGTCTTTTCTATAACAGGGTGACCAAAACTGTACAAAATATTCCAAGTGCAGCCTCACCAACGACTGATACAACTGGAACATAATGTCCCAACTCCAATGCTCAATGCCCTGACTGATGAAGGCCAGTGTTCTAAATGCCTTCTTCACGACCTTGTCTGTCTGTGACTCCACTTTTAACAAACTATGTTCTTGTACTCCTACTCTGTTCCTCAACATTCCCCAGAGCCCGCCCATTCATTGTACAAGTCTTACCTTAGTTTGACTTTCCAAAATTCCACACCGCACACTTAAGAACATAAGAACATAAGAAATAGGAGCAGGAGTAGGCCATCTAGCCCCTCGAGCCTGCCCCACCATTCAACAAGATCATGGCTGATCTGAAGCGAATCAGTTCCAGTTACCCGCCTGCTCCCCATATCCCTTAATTCCCTTATCGATCAGAAATCTATCTACCCATGATTTAAATATATTCAACGAGGTAGCCTCCACCACTTCAATGGGCAGAGAATTCCAGAGATTCACTCCCTTCTGAGAGAAGAAGTTCCCCCTCAACTTTGTTCTGAACCTTATCTGTATTGAAATCCATTTGCCAATCCTTGATCTCCTTCCTGAACTGATCAGGATCCCCCTGTAATTTTTGATACCTTCTTCGTTATCAATGATACCTCCTAATTTAGTATCATCCGCAAACTTACTAACCGTGCTTGTATATTCACATCCAAATCATTTATACAGATAATGAATAACAAGAATCCCAACACCAACTCCTGAGGCACACCACTACTCTCAGGTCTCCAGTCCGAGTTGCGACCATCGAACCAGTTTTGAATCCAATTAGCTAACTCTCCATGGATCCCATGCAACCTAACCTTGCAGACTAGCCTGCCATGCGGGACCCATTGGTTGAAATTTCTCATAACTCACTAAATTCTGGGAGAGTACCAGAGATTGGAAAGCAGCAAATGTGACGCCCTTGTTCAAAAAGGGAGAAAGGCAGAAAGCAGGGAATTATAGGCCATTTAGTTTAACATCTATTATTGAAACATGGATACACAGAAAATAGAAGCAGGTGTAGGTTACTTGGCCCTTTGAGCTTGCTCCACCATTCATTTTGATCATGGCTGATCATCAAATTCAATATCCTGATCCTGCCTTTCCCCACCTCACATTTCCTTTAATCCCTTTTGCCTCAAGAGCTATATCCAATCTCTTCTTGAAATCACACAATGTTTTGGCCTCAACTACTTTCCGTAGTAGTGAATTCCACATATTCACCACTCTCCTCATCTTGATCCTAAAAGGTTTACCTCTTATCTTCAAACCAAGACGCCTAATTCTGGACTATCCCACCATCGGGAACATCCTTTCTGAATCTACCCTTTCTAATCCTGTTAGAATTTTATGAGTTTTTATGAAATCTTCTCTCATTCTTCTGAACTCCAATGAATATAATCCTAACTGACTTCGTCTCTACTCATATGACAGACCTGCCATCCCAGGAATCAGCCTGGTAAACCTTCGCTGCACTCCTTCCTCTGCAGACAAAATATCCTTCCTCAAATAAGGACATCAAAACTGCAAACAATACTCCAGGTGTGGCCTCACCAATGCCCTTACAATCCTTATTCCTATACTCAAATCCTTATGCTATAAAGCCTGCTGTACCTGTGCACTTACTTTCAGCGGTTCTTGCATGAAGACATCAAGGTCTCTCTGAGTATCTACCTCTCTCAATTTACACCAATTCAAATGATAATCTGCCTTCCTATTATTGCTACCTAAGTGGATGACCTCAGATTTATCCACATTATACTGCATCTACAATGCATCTGCCCACTCGCTCAGCCTGTCCAAATCACAATGAAGCATCTCTGCATCTTCCAGCTCACCCTCCCACCCAACTTTGTATCTTCAAATTTGGAGATAATACATTTAGAAACCAGTGCACCAAGAGGAAATCCACGCAGACACTTGGAGAACATGCAAACTCCACATAGTCACCCAAGGCTGGAATTGAACCCGGGTCCCTGGCACTGAGGCAGCAGTGCTAACCACTGTGACACGTGATGCCCTGAAAATTTTCTTAACTTCCATCAGGCTGCTCCAGGATCCGAAACTGCAACAGTCAGACACACCATTCATTCCATGGGTGAAATTGCAGTGAAATTTACACACTACTGGCAATGGAGGCTGGATCATTGAAAGTATTTAAAGTAAACGTAGATAAATATGTGATAGATCAAGGAATGGGGGGCTCTGGGGAAATGGCACCAAAAAGGAGCTGAGGCTGGCATAGTTCAGCCATGATCATATTGAATGACAGGCCAGGCTTGAAAGGCCTGGTGACCAACTCCTGTTTCTATTTCTTGTGATACTGTGTCAGAAGAGTTAAATATGATGAAACACTAGGAAGGAGGAATTGGTGAAATTTTCACTGGCCACTGAAATGCATGCCACATTGACAATGCACTTGTGACACTGTCCAGCATAGCAATCACAATAGGTTGTAACTTGCCCTTCTATTTGCTGAAAATTTGTTATGATGCTCCTCACAATCAGCTAGCAGGTAAATCAGTGGAGCACCTGAAATTTTTTGATGGCCTGGAGGAAGAATTAATCTCCACCGGAGAGAGAAGGATTAATCAAGAATGGTCAGCATGACTTTGTCAGGGATGCTTGAATTTTTTGAGGAAGTGACTCGGTGTATGGATGAGGGCAATGCACATAATGTAGTCTCCATGGAGTTCAGTAAGACTTCTGACAAGGTCCCACATTGGAGACTGATCAAAAAAGTAAGAGCCCATGAGATCCAAGGCAATTTGACAAATTGGATCCAAAATTGACTGTGGCTGGAGGCAGAGTGTTTTGCTCAAAGACTGTTTTTGTGATTGGAAGCCTGTGTCCAGTGATGTACCGCAGGGATCAGTACTGAGTCCCTTGTTGCATGCAGTGTACATTCATTATCTAGATGTGAATGTAGGGGGGATATAAGTAGTAAGTTCGCAGATGACACAAAAATCGTGGTGCGGTAAATAGTGAGGAGCCTTAGATTCGAGGATGATATGGACGGGCTGTTAGGTGGGCAGAATAGTGGAAAATGGAATTTAACCCTCAAAAGTGAGATGTGATGCATTTTGGGAGAGCGAACGGGGCAAGAGAATACATAATGTTACTAAGTACAGAGGATCAGAGGGACCTTGGGATGCATGTCCAAAGATCCCTGAAGGCAGCAGAACAGGTAGATAAGGTGGTTAAGAAGGCATATTGAAGACTTGCCTTTATTAGCTGAGATGTAGAATAGTGCAGGATGTTATGATGGAACTGTATATAAAACGCTGGTTAGGCCACAGCTGGAGTACTATGTGCAGTCTGGTCGTCACATTGTCGGAAGGATGTAGAGAGGGTGCAGAGTAAATTCACCAGAATGTTGCCTGGACTAGAGCATTTCAGCCATGAAGAGAGGTTGGATAGACTGAAGTTGTTTTCCTTAGAGCAGAGAAGGCTACACCTGATCGAGGTGTACAAAATTATGATGGATAGAGACTCGATAGGAAGAAACTTTTCCCCTTAGTAGAGGAGAAACTCTATATAACTCTGGAAGCATCTCCTTTTCTTTGGATGGGACAACTGAGAGCTGTGAAACTTTGAAAATTGTACATCAGCTCCCAGCTTGTGAGGAATAGAAGAGAAAATTGAGGGAAGAATCCCAAAATAGAGGATTTAAGATGTGAATCTATAATTTAAATGGACCAATGCTGACATTCAGTACAAATATTGATGAAAATTTTAAATCGCAAATACAGATAGTAGAGTTGCATAAGGAAAATTAAACCTGTTTGACATTGTGTGTCAATGAAACAGGTGTAAGGTACCCATTAATGCCAAAGATAAATCTCATTTTGGATGCGTAATAGAATGATTACATAAAAGTTGACCGAATAATTGAACATGATCAGGTTACGGTCTGAAATCTGTCAATTGGGGCGGCACGGTGGCACAGTTGTTAGCATTGCTGCCTCAGTGCCAAAGAGCCGGGTTCAATTCTAACCTTGGGTAACTGTGTGGAGTTTGCACACGTTCTCCTCATGTCTGTGTCGGTTTCCTCTGGGTGCTCTGGTTTCTTCCCACAGTCCAAAGATGTGCAGGTTGGGTGGATTGGCCATGCTAAATTGTCCCTTAGTATGTAGATTAGGGGATTAGCAGGATAAAATGCGTGCGGTTAAGGGGTTAGGATGTGGAGTGGGCCTGGTTAAGATGTTGGTGTAGTCTTGATGGGCTGAATGACCTCCTTCTGCCCTGTAGGGATTCTATGATTCTGTGAATTGGAGGAGTCAGTGGCATAATCATATTGTCACTGGACGAGTAATCCAGAGACCCAGGTTAATGTTCTGGGGACGTGGGTACAAATCACACAACGGTAGATGATGGAAACTAAATTTAATAAAAATCTGGAATTAACAGTCCAATGATGACCATGAAACCATTGTCAATTGTCATAAAACCCATCTGGTTCACTAATGTCCTTTTAGGAAGGAAATCTGCCGCCCTTACCTGGTCTGATCTACATGTGCATCAGGATCTCGAGCAATGTGGTTGACTCTGAAATGGTCGAGCAGGCCTTTCCATTGTATTGAACTTTTTCACTCAGAGAATGGTGGGAACCTAGAATGCAGTGCTTGCAAAGGTAGTGGAAACCGGAAACCTAACAATCTTGAAAATGTATTTGGATGGGCATTTGAAACATCACAACATTCAAGGATATAGGACAAGTGCAGAAAAATAGGATTAGTGCGCCTTTAGTGGTTGTTATTGCCAGTGCAGACTCGATGGGCCGAAGCACCTTTCCTGGGCTGCATGATACTGTGATTCTACATCTCTATGATCCAAAAATGTCCTCTTACTAACATATGGGGGATTTTGCCAAAATTAGGAGAGGTGTCTCACAGGCTCGTCAAGCAGCAGCCTGACAGAATCTCCGAGAATACAGCACAGGAACAGGCCCTTCGGCCCTCCAAGCCCGCACCGCTCCCTGGTCCAAACTAGACCATTCTTTTGTATCCCTCCATTCCCACTCCGTTCATATGGCTGTCCAGATAAGTCTTAAACGTTCCCAGTGTGTCCGCCTCCACCACCTTGCCTGGCAGTGCATTCCAGGCCCCCACCACCCTCTGTGTAAAATATGTCCTTCTGATATCCGTGTTAAACCTCCCCCCCTTCACCTTGAACCTATGACCCCTCGCGAACGTCACCACCTACCCGGGGAAAAGCTTCCCACCGTTCACCCTATCTATGCCTTTCATAATTGTATACACCTCTATTAAGTCTCCCCTCATCCTCCGTCTTTCCAGGGAGAACAACCCCAGTTTACCCAATCTCTCCTCATAACTAAGCCCCTCCATACCAGGCAACATCCTGGTAAACCTCCTCTGTACTCTCTCCAAAGCCTCCACGTCCTTCTGGTAGTGTGGCGACCAGAACTGGACGCAGTATTCCAAATGCGGCCGAACCAACGTTCTATACATCTGCAACATCAGACCCCAACTTTTATACTCTATGCCCTGTCCTATAAAGGCAAGCATGCCATATGCCTTCTTCACCACCTTCTCCACCTGTGACGTCACCTTCAAGGATCTGTGGACTTGCACACCCAGGTCCCTCTGCGTATCTACACCCTTTATGGTTCTGCCATTTATCATATAGCTCCTCCCTACATTATTTCTCCCAAAATGCATCACTTCGCATTTATCAGGATTGAACTCCATCTGCCATTTCTTTGCCCAAATTTCCAGCCTATCTATATCCTTCTGTAGCTTCTGACAATGCTCCTCACTATCTGCAAGAAACCTTGCAGATAATGTCCCAGATACAGCCGTCACTGTTCTTGGCTATGCCCTGTCCCACTGGCAGGACAGACAAGACAGGATTATGAGAGTAAAGTAGCTCAGAATATAAAAACAGATAGCAAAAGTTTCTACAAATATATAAAATGAAAAAAAGTGGCAAAAGTAAAAATTGGTCCTTTAGAGGATGAGAAGGGGGATGTGATAACTGGAAATGAGAAAATGGCTGAGGCATTGAACAGGTATTTTTTGTCGGTCTTCACAGTGGAAGACACAAATAACATGCCAAAAATTGATGACAGGAAGGCTATGGCAGGTGGGAACCTAGAAACTATCATTATCATGAAAGAGGTAGTGTTGGGCAAGTTAATGGGGCTAAAGGTAGACAAGTCTCCAGGTCCTGATGGAATGCATCCCAGGGGTACTAAAAGAGATGGCGGGAAAAATAGCAAATGCAAATTTGCTGGACTCTGGGGTGATTCCCGCAGATGTGATGCCAAACAGCAAATGTGATGCCATTGTTTAAAAAAAGGAGGTAGACAAAAGGCGGGTAACTATAGGCTGGTTAGCTTAACTTCTGTAGTAGGGAAAAAATCTGGTCTTGTTCACCCTCCGATGAAGGTCAAAAAGCAGAATGTTTTGAGGGGTAGGCAAGGAAAAGATTAGTCTTAAGCAGACAGGCTCCCTTGAAGGTCTGCAACTAATAACATTCTCACAAGCTGTTACAGAGAAGGCATGATTTTTTCTAATCTGAGCATTTTAACTTCCACACCATGTGTGGAAAGATTAAGATTCCAAGTGTGTCAGAAGTATCCGACACACTCCGAGCCAGGCTATATCTTGGTGCTGTTTGGAAGTTATAGCAATAAAGTGTTCTGCCAAATGACTTTCACAGTCTGCTCAGAGAATCATCTGGCAGAAACCATCATCCCATTTTCCTGCAGGGTCTGGAGGACGTTATGTGTGCACCACTGCCTGATAGACTTGTGGTGAATGGTGTTTTCTGTCTAAACATTTCTACAAGGGACAGGTGGTACAGCACAGTCCAACTGAATGGAACATTCTGTGTCAGCATGACCAGACCCATCCTTCACAACACCAGGGACAGGTAGAAACTCCGTGGTACACAAACACTTGGTGTTTGTGTACCACGGATCTGTGCACAGCTTGTTACAACCACACACAAAGATGGCCATCGGGGTGAGGGTGATGTTGGGTACATTTCCCTCTTATTTAGAGATTTGTACGTTGTGTCCCTGTGGACACAATCCATTTGCAATCTCCAGACAAAGTGGAAATGGCTCAGGTGATTGTCAGTGCAGGTGTGGGGTATGGGGTAGACCTGTACCCAGAGTGCCTCACACCTGATGACCAGGTTCTGAATGGCAATGGAGAAGGAAGGTTGCACATTTTTATTTTTCCATGGCTACATGCTACTTGCAGTTTTTTTTGTGCACACCCCACCCGTCTGAACCATGTCCTCAGCACTTTCAGGCAGTCTGACCTGTCCATGAAGGGGATAAAGGATCAATCGGCCCAGTTCCCCAAGAGCATGACCTCGTCCTTTGCACTTTAGCTGGCCAGGCCGGTCATCAGCCTGCACAGTGACAGTAAATCCAAGTAGAAGACGGTGATGTTGTGATTACTGAGGATTCAAGAAATGGACTCCCGCAAGGTAATTGAGATCTGATGGGATTGAGTGTTCTAGACTTCACTGAATACAAACCAAGATGATTATTGCCCAATTTCCCAACTCTGGGTACATAGGAGCAGAGAAATATAATTTACCCCACAAACCTGCTTCCTTGAACGATACCTTACTTGATTCCAAGTTAATTTTAGCTTCCTTCTAATTTAGCATCAGATTTCTGTTGGTGGTATTTTATGGTTTTTGCCTGCTGATTTGACAACCAATCAGAGTCCCTGATTGCCTTACCCAATCAGACACCTCAGGTGATCAGCAGTGGAACTTTTCTGGGATTGAGGACCCTAACCACCGAGAGATGATGGCCAATCAGAAACCAGCAGTTCTTTATTTAGCAGTGTCACTGGGTCTGTGGCAGCTGCTGCAGAAAATACACCCACCAGAGGACCAGGATTCTGATCAATCCAAGTCCTAGTGGCGGGAAGGAATTCACAGAGTGACAGTACAGGGGAGGGGGAAAGGTCAACAGCAAGGGTACTGTGTGGCTCTCAGCGGGCCATCTTCTCAGGAAGAGTACCCGCTGTCAAGACCCTTGATCTGGCACCAAGTGCTTTGAAGGAGGGACACTTGCTTAGGAGATGAGGAGCAGACTGCAATGGTCTTCTTGCCATGCTCAACATCTGATTAGGCCTGTAAGTGGTCATTAATTGGCCACTGAAGGGTGTCAATTGGTGGCAGGTCCGGATTTCTGACTTCAGGCCGTCCTGCCCTGAATTAAATTTTGGTGAAATAAGGTTAAATCCCCTCACAACCTCCATGAGTGAGGCTATAAAATTCTGCCATCAAGGTTGGTTCTGCCTTGAATTGTTAGATTTTACATTAGGTAAGGTATGCCAACTTACATGTGCTATTGTTACAGAGAAATCTGAACCTTGTTCATTTCAGATTTATTTTGTAGATTTTTAAATGTGAACTTGACTTAGTTTCTCACATTCATACTGTTATTTCATGATTTTGCATCTGTCAGCACCAGCAGCCTTTACTTGCTAATATCCTTTACTTTGCTTTTTATCATCTCAATTTTATTGAAATCTTCAAATAAAATATTGGATGCAAAATAGTTACATGTTAATAATGATTCTCTTTGTAGGAAGAAAAGTTCATCAGTTTCAGAACTGAATGGAAAAGGACAGAAAGGTGAAAGGAAATTTGTACCAAAGGCATCCCTTCAGCAAGTTGAGAGGTTAGCTGATGAAAGGGCTCATAGAGAACGGCGAGAAAGCCGACGTTTAGAGAAAGGTCGTTCACAGGGCTATCAGGATATGGGTGAAAAATCAGAAGTTGACAAAGTTCCAGATGAGGAAAAACAAAGGACTGAAGAGGATTATCAGAATCCATACAAAAGTGACCCTAACCTCGCAAGATATCCTGTTAAACCCCAGTCTGAGGAACAACAGATGCGCATTCATGCTAAAGTGTCTAGAGCACGGCATGAAAGAAGGCATAGCGACGTTTCCCTGCCTCACACCGAGGTTGAGGAAGGTCAGGTGTCAGAAGACCTATTGTCAAGAAGGACTCGGCAACAGGGGGTACAAGAGCGGAAGTCCCCTGTTGAAAAAGCTACAGATGTGCAAATGGCTGTTTCTAGGCAGCAGCATTTGAGCAGTCAAAGCCCGCCAACATCTAGACGGAGCCCAGTTCCTACAGAACACTTAGAAGTAAAGGATTACGACAATTACCAAAAGCACCTGGATCCTAGTTCTGCTGCAGTTCGAACAAAGCGAGAGAGAAATGAAACAATGCTACGGAATGATTCACTTAGTTCTGACCAGTCAGAATCCATCAGACCGCCTCCACCAAAACCGCACCGAATGAAAAAAGTTGGAAAGAAAAGACAAATGTCAGTCAGTAGTTCTGAGGAAGAGGGGGCATCAACGCCAGAATATACCAGCTGTGAAGATGTGGAAATTGAAAGTGAAAGTGTCAGTGAGAAGGGTAAGCATGTAATTTTCTACTATATTAACAATGTCCCTCTCTGAATATAGATGTGATATTAAAAGCATTTTAATAAACTGGGATACATACATCGGGAAATCACTGGGAGAGATGCACACTATGGAAAAACTGGGACAGACAGACTGTGAAAACACTAGGAAAGGCACTCCAGGGGAACATTGGGAAAGACACACTGGGAAAGACACTGGGGAAAACACTGGGACTGACACACTGCGGAAAACACTGGGACACAGCCTGGGACAACACACTTGGAAAACACTGAGATAGATATATTAGGGTAGACATGCTGGGGAAAAAAATGGTGCAGACGCACTGGGACAAATACACTGGAAATACCATGGGATTGAGACATGGGAAAGCACAAGGACAGACTCCTGGGGAAAACACTGGGACATATACACTGAGATCATCACACTAGGAAAATAGGCACAAGGGGAGACAGACGCACTAGAAAAATAGTGGGGGTGTAGGAGTACACTTAAAAGGGAAATCAGGAGGGCAAAAGGGGGACATGAGATAGTTTTGGCAGATAAAGTAATGGAAAATCCAAAGAGATTCCGCAAGTATATTAAGGGCAAAAGAATAACTAGGGAGTGAATAGGGCCCCATAAAGATCAAAAAGGTCATCTATGTGTGGAGCCACAGCAGATGGATGAGATCTTAAATGAATATTTCTCGTCAGTATTTACCATGGCGAAAGACATAGAAACCATAGAAAATTACAGCTCAGAAACAGGCCTTTTGGCCCTTCTTGTCTGTGCCGAACCATTTTTTGCCTAGTCCCACTGACCTGCACTTGGACCATATCCCTCCACACCCCTCTCATCCATGAACCCGTCCAAGTTTTTCTTAAATGTTAAAAGCATTTACCACTTTATCCGGCAGCTCATTCCACACTCCCACCACTCTCTGCGTGAAGAAGCCCCCCCTAATATTCCCTTTAAACTTTTCTCCTTTCACCCTTAACCCATGCCCTCTGGTTTTTTTCTCCCCTAGCCTCAGCGGAAAAAGCCTGCTTGCATTCACTCTATCTATACCCATCAAAATCTTATACACCTCTATCAAATCTCCCCTCAATCTTCTACGCTCCAGGGAATAAAGTCCCAACCTATTCAATCTCTGTCTGTAACTCAGCTTCTCAAGTCCCGGCAACATCCTTGTGAACCTTCTCTGCACTCTTTCAACCTTATTTACATCCTTCCTGTAACTAGGTGACCAAAACGATACACAATACTCCAAATTCGGCCTCACCAATGCCTTATATAACCTTACCATAACACTCCAACTTTTATACTCGATGCTCCGATTTATAAAAGCCAATGTACCAAAGGCACTCTTTACGACCCTATCCACCTCTGACGTCATTTTTAGGGAATTCTGTACCTGTATTCCCAGATCCCTCTGTTCAACTGCACTCTTCAGAGTCCTACCATTTACCCTGTACGTTCTTCTTTGGTTTGTCCTTCCAAAGTGCAATATCTCACACTTGTCTGCATTAAATTCCATTTGCCATTTTTCAGCCCATTTTTCTAGTTGGTCCAAATCCCTCTGCAAGCTTTGAAAACCTTCCTCACTGTCCACTACACCTCCAATCTTTGTATCATCAGCAAACTTGCTGATCCAATTTACCACATTATCATCCAGATCATTGATATAGATGACAAACAACAATGGACCCAACACCGATCCCTGCGGCACACCACTAGTCACAGGCCTCCACTCAGAGAAGCAATCCTCCACAACCACTCTCTGGCTTCTTCCATTGAGCCAGTGTCCAATCCAATTTACTACCTCCCCATGTATACCTAGCGACTGAACCTTCCTAACTAACCTCCCATGAGGGACCTTGTCAAAGGCCTTGCTGAAATCCAGGGAGACAACATCCACCGCCTTCCCTTCATCCACTTTCCTGGTAACCTCCTCGAAAAACTCTAATAGATTGGTCAAACATGACCTACCACGCACAAAGCCATGTTGACTCTCCCTTATAAGTCCCTGTCTATCCAAATATTTGTAGATCCTATCCCTTATCACACTTTCCAATAACTTGCCCACCACCGACGTCAAACTTACTGGCCTATAATTTCCCGGATTTCTTTTGGAACCTTTTTTAAGCAACGGAACAACGTGAGCCACCCTCCAATCATCCGGCACCTCCCCCGTGAATACTGACATTTTAAATATGTCTGCCAGGGCTCCTGCAAGTTCAACACTAGCTTCCCTCAAGGTCCGTGGGAATACCCTGTCTGGTCCTGGGGATTTATCCACTCTGATTTGCCTCAAGACAGCGAGCACCTCCTCCCCTTTAATCTGTAAAGGTTCCATGGCCTCCCTACCAGTTTGCCCTATTTCCGTAGACTCCATGCCCGTTTCCTCAGTAAATACGGATGCAAAAAAACCATTTAGTATCTCCCCCATCTCTTTTGGTTCCATACACAGTCTACCACTCTGGTCTTCAAGAGGACCAATTTTATCCCTCACTATCCTTTTGCTCCTAACATACCTATAGAAACTCTTTGGATTTTCCTTCACTCTGAGTGCCAAAGCAACCTCATGTCTTCTTTTAGCCCTCCTGATTTCCCTCTTAAGTAGCTTCTTGCACTTTTTATACTCCTCGAGCATCTGATGTGTTCCTTGCTGCCTGTACATTTCATACAACTCTCTCTTCCTCTTCATCAGTGTGACAATCTCCCTCGAGAACCAAGGTTCCTTATTCCTATTTACTTTGCCTTTAATCCTGACAGGAACATACAAACTCTGCACTCTCAAAATTCCTCCTTTGAAGGCCTCCCACTTTCCATTTACATCCTTACCAGAGAACAGCCTGTGCCAATCCACACTTCCCAGATCCCTTCTCATTTCATCAAATTTGGCCTTTTTCCAGTTCAGAACTTCAACTCGAGGACCAGATCTATCCTTATCCATGATCAGGTTGAAACTAATGGCATTTTGATCACTGGATCCAAAGTGTTCCCTCACACTCACATCCATCACCTGCCCTAACTCATTTCCCAATAGGAGCTCCAATATCGCATCCTCTCTAGTTGGCACCTCGATATACTGATGTAGAAAATTCTCCTGAACACATTTTACAAACTCTACCCCGTCTAAACCTTTAACAGTATGCGAGTCCCAATCTTATATATGGAAAATTAAAATCCCCTACTATCACAACTTTGCAGTTTTCAGCTATCTCTCCGCTGATTTGCTCCTCCAATTCTCGCTGACTATTGGGTGGTCTATAATACAACCCCATTAATGTGGTCATACCTTTCCTGTTTCTCAGCTCCACCCATAGGGCCTCTGTAGACAAGCTCCCTAATCTATCCTGCCTGAGTACCGCTGTAACATTTTCCCTGACCAACAATGCCACCCCCCCACCTTTTATCCCTCTGCCTCTATCCCGCCTGAAACATTGGAACCCTGGAACATTGAGCTGCCAGCCCTGGAAGCTATGGAACTCAGGGAAGTAAATAATGATGTCTTGAAAAGCTTCCACATTACAGAAGAGGAGGTGTTGGAGGTCTTAAAATGCTTAAAGGTTGATAAAGCCCTGAGACCTGAGTCAAGTGTATCCCAGGACATTGTGGGAAGCTAGGGAAGAAATTGTGGGGCCTCCAGCAGAGATATTTGTGTCATCGACAGCCACAGGTGAGATACAGGAAGACTGGAGGGAGGCAAATGCTGTGCTGTTATTTAAGGAAGGGATTTCTGATTGGCAGTCAGTTTCTACCGGGGTTCTGCAGGGATCTATGCTTGGACCCCAATGGTTCACATTCTATATTAATGATTTGTAAGCGGGAACTTGGAATGTATTATCTCCAAATTTGCAGATGATACAATGTTGTGTGGGAGGGTGAGCTGAGCGAAGGATGCAGAGGTGCTTCAGCGTAATTTGGACAGTTGAGTGTGTGGGCATATGCATGGCAGATGCAGTGCAATATGGATAAATGTGAGGTTATCCACTTTGGTCGCAAGAATAGGAAGACAGATTGTTACTTGAATGGGTGTAAACTGAGAGAAGTGGATACTCAGCAAGACCTTGGAGTCCTCGTGCATCAGTCACTGAAATTAGGCACAGGTGCAGCAGACAGTAAAGAAGACAAATGGTATGTTGGCCTTCATAGCGAGAGGATTTGAGTACAGGGATAGGGTTTCGTACTGCAATTGTATAGGTCATTGGTGAGGCTACACCTGGAGTATTGTGTGTAGGTTTGGTGTCCTTATCTGAGGAAGAATGTTCTTGCTGTAGAAGGAGTACAGAGAAGGCTGATTCCTGGATTGGAAGGTCTGCCATATGAGGAGAGACTAAATTGGTTAGGATTATATTCACTGGAGTTTCGAAGAGTGAGAGGGAATCTCACAGAAACTTACAAAATTCTAATAGGGTTAGACAGGGTAGATTCAGAAACAATGTTCCCAACGGTGAGGGAGTCCAGAACTAGGGGTCAGAATTTGAGGATAAGGGGATAACTAGAATATAACTAGGGGATAATTGGAACTGAGGTGTGGAGAAATTTCTTCACCCAAAGGGTGGTGAATGGCCAAAACGTCTGATTTCTTGGGGCAAAAAGGATCAAGGGATTTGGGGGGAAAGGGGGATCAGGACATTGAATTCAAAGATCAGCCATGATCAAAATGAATGATGGAGCAGGCTTGAAGGGCCAAATGGCCTCCTCCTGCTTCTAGTTTCTATGTTTCTAAAGGTGGCAGAGATAAGCCAGGGAACTACAGACTGGTGAGCTTAACATCAGTGGTGGGTAGGTTGATGGACGGGATTCTGACAGACAGGATTGATATGCATTTTGAAAGGCAAGTACTGATTAAGGATAGCCAACGCAGCATTGTGCATGGTAAATGCACAAATTTGATAGAGTATTTTGAAGGGGTGGCCAAGAAAATAGATGAAGACAGTGTTGGAGGTGTTGTGTACATGGACATTAACAAGGCCTTCGACAAGGTACCGCATGGTAGACTGGTCAGTAAGGTTAGAACATATGGGATCCAGGGAGAACTACCCAATTGGATACAACATAGAATCATTGAATCATACAGCGCAGAAGAGGCCGTTCAGCTCATCATGTCCGCACAGACACATCAGAAACACCTGAACTCCCACCAATCTCATATGCCAGCACTTGGCCCATAGCCCTGAATGTTATGATGTGCCAAGTGCTCTTCCGGGTACTTTTTAAAGAATGTGAGGCAACCCGCCTCCACCACCCTCCCAGGCAGCGCATTCCAGACTGTCACCACCCTCTGGATAACAAAGTGTTTTTCCTCACATTTCCCCTCAACCTCCTGCCCCACACCTTCAACTAAGGGGAACAGATGGTCCTTATCCACTATGTCCACGTCCCTCATAATCTTGTACACCTCGATCAGGTCGCCCCTCAAGTCTTCTCAGATCCAGTGAAAACTGTGCTGCCCGTATTGTATGCCGTTCTGATCACCACATTACCATAAGGACATGGAAGCTTTGGAGAGAGTGCAAAGAAAGTTCACCAGGATGTTGCCCGGTCTCGAGGGTGTTGACTATGAAGAGAGGTTGAATAAACAAGGATTGTTTTCACTGGAAAGACGGAGACTTAGGGGAGACCCGATAGAGAGGCATATTCAGGATGGATAGTCAAAGGCTTTTTCCCAGGGAGGAAATGTCAATTACAAGGGGCACAGGTTCAAGGTGAGAGAGGGAAAGTTTAAGGGAGATGTGAGGAGGAAAGTTTAAGGGAGATGTGCAGGAGAAGTTTTTCATGCAGAGTGGTGGGTGCCTGGAATATGATGCCAGAGGCGGTGGTGGAAGCAGGCACATTACCAACATTTAAGAGGCATCTGGATGGCGACATCGTTAAGATGGTAATAGAGGGATACGGACCAAGTAAGGGCAGAAGGTCTTTTTTTAGTTTAGCTAGGGCAAAATGGTTGGTACAGGCTTGGAGGTCTGAAGGGCCTGTTGCTGTGCTGTACTTTGTTCTTTGTTTGAAAAAAGACTGGGACAGACCCACTGGGGAAAACACTGGGACAAATATACTGGGATAGGCACTTGGGAAACAATGGGGGACACAGCCGAGAAAATACTGGGACACACTGGGGAAAACACTGGGACACATGCACTGGGGAAAACACTGGGGAAAACACTGGGACACATGGACTGGAAAAACACGAGGACACATGCATGTGGGAATCACATTCCCGACAA
Organism: Mustelus asterias; assembly: GCF_964213995.1. Classification (NCBI taxonomy): domain Eukaryota; kingdom Metazoa; phylum Chordata; class Chondrichthyes; order Carcharhiniformes; family Triakidae; genus Mustelus; species Mustelus asterias. Next base: position 125,245,857 of record NC_135805.1, on the reverse strand, counting down.
ATGTGAGGTAATGCATTTTGGAAGGTCCAATACAGATAGGAAATGTATAGTAAATGGCAGAACCCTTAAGAGTATTGATAGGCAAAGGGATCTGGGTGTACAGGTACACGGGTCACTGAAAGTGGCAATGCAGGTGGAGAGGTAGTCAAGAAAGCACACTGCATGCTTGCCTTCGTCGGCCGAGGCATTGAGTTTAAAAATTGGCAAGTTATGTTGCAGCTTTATCGAACCTTAATTAGGGTGCACTTGGAATATAGTGTTCAATTCTGGTCACTACACTACCAGAAAGGTGTGGAGGCTTTGGAGAGGGTACAGAAAAGATTTACCAGGATGTTGCCTGATATGGAAGGCATTAGCTATGAGGAGAGATTGGAGAAACTTGGTTTGTTCTCACTGGAACGACAAGGTTGAGGGGCGACCTGATAGAAGTCTACAAGATTATGAGGAGCACGGACAGAGTGGATAGTCAGAAGCTTTTTCCCAGGGTGGAAGAGTCAATTACTAGGGGGCACAGGTTTAAGGTGCGAGGGGCAAGGTTTAAAGGAGATGTACGAGGCAAGTTTTTTTACACGGGGGGTGGTGGGTGCCTGGAACTCGCTGCAGGGGAAGGTAGTGGAAGCAGATACGATAAGTGAGTTTTAAGGGGTGTCTGGACAAATACATGAATATGATTGGAATAGAGGGATATGGTCCCTGGAAGGGTAGGGGTTTTTAGTTCAGTCAGGCAGCATGTTCGGTGCAGGCTTGGAAGGCCGAAGGGCCTGTTCCTGTGCTATAACTTTCTTTGTTCACTGGGACACGCACTGGGGAAACACGAGGACACACACACTGGGGAAAACGCTGGGACACAAGCACAGGGAAAACACTGGGACACAAGCATTGTGGAAAACACTGGGACACGAGCATTGTGGAAAACACTGGGACTCATGCACTGGGAAAAACACTGGGACACATGCACTGGGAAAACATTTTCAAGGAACAAATACTGGGTGTCCATGATAGGTATGTCCCTGTCAGGCAGGGAGGAAATGATCGAGTGAGGGACCCATGGTTCACGAAAGAGGTGGAATGTCTTGTGAAAAGGAAGAGGGAAGCTTATGTAGGGATAAGGAAACAAGGTTCAGATGGCTCGATTGAGGGTTACAAGTTAGCAAGGAATGGGCTGAAAAAGGGGCTTAGGAGAGCGAGGAGGGGACATGAGAAGTCCTTGGCGGGTCGGATCAAGGAAAACCCCAAGGCTTTTTACTCTTATGTGAGGAATAAAAGAATGACCAGGGTGAGGTTAGGGCCGGTCAAGGACAGTAGTGGGAACTTGTGTATGGAGTCAGTAGAGATAGGCGAGGTGATGAATGAATACTTTTCTTCAGTGTTCACCAAGGAGAGGGGCCATGTTTTTGAGGAAGAGAAGTTGTTACAGGCTAATAGGCTGGAGGAAATAGATGTTCGGAGGGAGGATGTCCTGGCAGTTTTGAATAAACTGAAGGTCGATAAGTCCCCTGGGCCTGATGAAATATATCCTAGGATTCTTTGGGAGGCAAGGGATGAGATTGCAGAGCCTTTGGTTTTGATCTTTGGGTCCTCACTGTCCACGGGGATGGTGCCAGAGGACTGGAGAGTGGCGAATGTTGTTCCTCTGTTTAAGAAAGGGAATAGAAATGACCCTGGTAATTATGGACTGGTTAGTCTTACTTCGGTGGTTGGTAAATTGATGGAAAAGGTCCTTAGGGATGGGATTTACGACCATTTGGAAAGATGCGGATTAATCCGGGATAGTCAGCACGGATTCGTGAAGGGCAAGTCGTGCCTCACAAATTTGATTGAATTTTTTGAGGAGATAACTAAGTGTGTTGATGAAGGTAGGGCAGTTGATGTCATAGACATGGATTTTAGTAAGGCGTTTGATAAGGTCCCCCATGGTCGGCTTATGATGAAAGTAAGGAGGTGTGGGATAGAGGGAAAATTGGCAGATTGGATAGGTAACTGGCTATCTGATCGAAGTAAGAAGTCTCACAACACCAGGTTAAAGTCCAACAGGTTTATTTCAGTCTGTGTCGATATGCGTGATCTTCTTGGAAATCCTCTCCACTTGGAGCCGGCAGTTTGCGATGTCGATGGTAGTCATGATGTGGAGATGCCGGCGTTGGACTGGGGCAAGCACAGTAAGAAGTCTCACAACACAACACCACAATAAACCTGTTGGACTTTAACCTGGTGTTGTGAGACTTCTTACTGTGCTTACCCCACTCCAACGCCGGCATCTCCACATCATATCTGATCGAAGACAGAGGGTGGTGGTGGATGGAAAATTTTTGGACTGGAGGCAGGTTGCTAGCGGAGTGCCACAGGGATCAGTGCTTGGTCCTCTGCTCTTTGTGATTTTTATTAATGACTTAGAGGAGGGGGCTGAAGGGTGGATCAGTAAATTTGCTGATGACACCAAAATTGGGGGAGTAGTGGATGAGGTGGAGGGCTGTTGTAGGCTGCAAAGAGACACAGATAGGATGCAAAGCTGGGCTGAAAAATGGCAAGTGGAGTTTAACCCTGATAAATGTGAGGTAATTCATTTTGGTAGGACAAATTTAAATGTGGATTACAGGGTCAAAGGTAGGGTTCTGAAGACTGTGGAGGAACAGAGAGATCTTGGGGTCCATATCTACAGATCTCTAAAGGTTGCCACTCAAGTGGATAGAGCTGTGGAGAAGGCCTATAGTGTGTTAGCTTTTATTAACAGGGGGTTGGAGTTTAAGAGCCATGGGGTTATGCTGCAACTGTACAGGACCTTGGTGAGACCACATTTGGAATATTGTGTGCAGTTCTGGTCACCTCACTATAAGAAGGATGTGGAAACGCTGGAAAGAGTGCAGAGGAGATTTACCAGGATGCTGCCTGGTTTGGAGGGTAGGTCTTATGAGGAAAGGTTGAGGGAGCGAGGGCTGTTCTCTCTGGAGCGGAGGAGGCTGAGGGGAGACTTAATAGAGGTTTATAAAATGATGAAGGGGATAGATAGAGTGAACGTTCAAAGACTATTTCCTCGGGTGGATGGAGCTATTACAAGGGGGCATAACTATAGGGTTCGTGGTGGGAGGTACAGGAAGGATATCAGAGGTAGGTTCTTTACGCAGAGAGTGGTTGGGGTGTGGAATGGACTGCCTGCAGTGATAGTGGAGTCAGACACTTTAGGAACATTTAAGCGGTTATTGGATAGGCACATGGAGCACACCAGGATGATAGGGAGTGGGATAGCTTGATCTTGGTTTCAGATAAAGCTCGGCACAACATCGTGGGCCGAAGGGCCTGTTCTGTGCTGTACTGTTCTATGTACAAGATAATGGTTGGAATGCAAGTCTTTACAGGTAATCAAGTCTTCAAGGTACAGAGAATGAGTGGAGAGAGGGTTAAGCACAGGTTAAAGAGATGTGTATTGTCTCCAGCCAGGACAGTTAGTGAGATTTTGCAAGCCCAGGCAAGTCGTGGGGGTTACAGTTAGTGTGACATGAACCCAAGATCCCAATTGAGGCTGTCCTCGTGTGCGGAGCGATTCTGCGTTGTCGTGTGTCGTGAAGGCCGCCTTAGAGAACACTTACCCAAGCATCAGAGGCTGAATGCCCGTGACTGTTGAAATGTTCCCCAACAGGAAGAGAACACTCCTGCCTGGTGATAGTTGAGCGGTGTTCATTCATCTGTTGTTGTAGGGTCTGCACGGTCTCCCCAATGTACGGATGAATGAACACCGCTCGACAATCACTAGGCAGGAGTGTTCTCTTCCTGTTGGGGAACACTTCAGCAGTCACGGGCATTTGGCCTCTGATGTTCAAGGCTGCCTTCACGACACACGACAACGCAGAATCGCTGAGTAGAAACTGGTAGCCAAGTTCCGCACACATGAGGATGGCCTCAACCGGGATCTTGGGTTCATGTCACACTATCTGTAACCCCCACGACTTGCCTGGGCTTGCAAAATCTCACTAACTGTCCTGGCTGGAGACAATACACATCTCTTTAACCTGTGCTTAACCCTCTGTCCACTCACATTGTCTGTACCTTTAAGACCCGATTACCTGTAAAGACTCGCATTCCAACCATTATTTTGTAAATTGAGTTTGTGTCTATATATGCCCTGTTTGTGGACACAACTCCCACTCACCTGCTGAAGGGGCAATGCTCCGAAAGCTTGTGGCTTGTGCTACCAAATAAACCTGTTAGAACATAGAACATCACAGCGCAGTACAGGCCCTTCGGCCCTCGATGTTGCGCCGACCAGTGAAACCAATCTAAAGCCCATCTAACCTACACTATTCCAATATCATCCATATGTTTATCCAATAACCATTTGAATGCTCTTAATGTTGATGAGTCCACTACTGCTGCAGGCAGGACACTCCACGCCCTTACTACTCTCTGAGTGAAGAACCTACCTCTGACATCTGTCCTATATCTATCACCCCTCAATTTAAAGCTATGTCCCCTCGTGTTAGCCATCACCATCCGAGGAAAAAGGCTCTCACTATCCACCCTAATTGGACTTTAACCTGGTGTTGTGAGACTTCTTACTGTGCTTACCCCAGTCCAACACCGGCATCTCCACATCAAAACAGTGGGATCCATGCACTGGGGAAACACTGGAACACACACACTGGGGAAAACACTGGAACCCATGCAGTTGGAAAACACTGGGAAAACACTGGGATATGTGCACTGGAAAAACACTGGGATACATAACTGGAAAAAGCCTCTGATTATGCACCATGAAACGCTGGGACAGACATAGCAGGAAAAATGTCTGACAAATGCACTGGGACTGACACAGGGACTATTTCCTGGATAATTAATGAATGGGAGAGCCTAATATATTGAACGCTATCTGACGCAACTATTTTTCTCCTTCATGAAGAATATTTTGAGTCCAAGAACATCTTTGTGTTTGCTGCATTTTCTATAATTCAGAAAATGCTATTCCTCCTGAATTGTCATTCTTACATGATCAAGTATTTATATGTAATATGAACAATATGTTGCAAGAAATAAGAATAATAAATATGAATTGGGAGAAATGATTGAGAGATTATATTAAAACAGCATCTTGTAGTTTTTCAATCAAGCATTTTATAGTTTTCTCACTCACAGTTCATATGAGTCTTTGCATAGCAAACTAATCATAGAAATCATAATATTGCAATAGTTATGATCCTGGAAATGGAAAGGGCTTATTGTTCTTTCGGTGATGTTTGAAATGAAGCAGCTAACATATTACGAACAACTGTTAAATAAATCTGATATGCTTTCTGCTAAAATTAATTTAACATCATGGATAAGAGAATAAACCAATGACGTACTCCCAGAATTCTTTGAGTGTAGCTCCCAGGTAGGAAGTCCCAATGGGACACAGTGGATTGTCATGCAGTATTGTCTACATGCTGCAAACTGACAAGCCGTTGAAGGTGTTAGGGCAAATTCAACCGTAGCTTTATTACACAGGCAAACTCCAAAAGCTGACAAGTTTTGGTACAAACAGTTCATATATCATTGGTTTGACCTTAGCTGGAATAATTGTTTGAGTTCTACAAATCACATTGGGAGGTGTGTCAAGACCTTAGAGGGAAGTATAGTGAACATAGAAAGTCTGCTCTGCTATTTATTACGATCATGGCTGATCATCCAACTCAGTAGCCTAATCCTGCTTTTTCCCCCATAACTTTGGATCCCATTCGCCCCAAGTGTTATATCCAGCCGCCTCTTTTTTTCATACTTTTCCAATTCAATCAAATCAAGTCCAATTCAGAGTCTCAACAAGTTGAGACATTTCCGATCCAAGCTGACAAGACAGGGCCTCCACTCCTGTCTTGGGCCTGATCTACATGAGCCAAGCTGATTGGAGTAGGTGCAGACTCTCCTCCTCCAAGGCTTGATCTCATTTGCATCTTAGCCAAAAGGCCGAGATGCCGCTTTTAAAAATTGCTTCAAATGAAGCTTTAATGTAGCCTAATGACCTCAACCAAGCGCAGCATCCTATCCATACTACACTTGATCTTAGCCAAAAGGCCGTTGAATACATTAAATGTTTTGGCATCAACTATTTCCCGTGGTCATGAATTCCACAGGCTCACCACTCTTTGGGTGAAAAAAAGTCTCCTCACCTCTGTCCTAAATGGTCTACCCTGAATCCTCAGACTGTGACCCCTGGTTCTGGACTCCCCCACCATCAGGAATACCCTCTCTGCGTCTATCCTGTCTCGTCCTGTTAGAATTTTATAAGTCTCTATGAGATCCTCCCTCATTCGTCTGAACTCCAGCAAAAACAATCCTAACCAAGTCAATCTCTCTTCATACATCACTCCTGCCATCCCCGGAATCAGCCTGGTAAACCTTCCTGCATCCCCTTGAGAGCAAGAACATCCTTCCTCAGAAAAGGAGACCAAAACTGCACACAATACTCGAGGTGTGGCCTCACCAAGGCCCGGTATAATTGCAACAAGGCCCTGTATAATTGCATCATTTTTCAGGGATGAGGACTTCAGCTAAGTGGAAACTTGAGTGGAACTGCTGTTGTTCCCCTTAGAGCAGAGATGTTAAGAGATTTGATAGAGGTGTTCAAATTCATGAAGCATTTTAATTGTGAAAATCGAGATGTTTCCAGTGCAGAAAGGCCAGTAATCAGAAGACACCAATTTCAGGTAACTGTTGAAAGAACCAGAGGCTCAAGGTTCATGGTGACTGACCTACTCCTGTTTCTAATTCTTGTGTTCAGGTAACATTCGAGAAAAACATTTCCCAGGGCGTTCTTTTAATCTAGAATGCATTGTATGAAAAGACAGTAAGGGAATTTAGCATTGTAGAATTGCTGCTGTGCAGATGGCTATTCGGTCCATCTCGTCTGTACTGACTCTCTGACAGACTCTCTCCTCCACACCCTCACCCCGTAACCCCATACACATTTACCATGGCCAATCCATCTAACCTACACATCTTTGGACTGTGGGAGGAAACCGGAGCTCCCAGAGGAAACCCACACAGACTGTGGGAGAAGGTGCAAACTCCACACAGACACCCAAAAGGGGATCGAACCTAGGTCCTTGGGTGGCAGCAATGCTAACCGCTGTGCCACCATGCCATCCCATCTTAATAAAGATATGAAGAGGAGAAATTGTTGGTCAGAGCAGGGGTTGGGTGGGGTGGGGGGGAGGGGGATGTGTGTGTGTGTGTGATTGGATATCTCTTTCATACAGCTGGCATAGGCATTGATAGACTGAATATCCGCCTTGGAAGCTGTATCATTTTACAATTCGATGCAGCAGACCTTGAATTTCCTCATGATGAAATACTATAGTCATAGAGTCATGCGGCGCAGAAAAGGCCCTTTTGGCCCATCGACTCCAAAGTCGACTTTGGTCAGATTCTGCCACATTGAACAATTGACCAGCTTTGTTCACCAGAATCAGATCCAGCAATGCTTGTTTGGTTTTCTACATATTGATACAAAAAACTCCCCTGGATACATTTCAAGAAATCCGCCCCCTCTATGAACCTTAACACTATGTCTTTCCCAATTTATGTTGGGAAAGTTGAAATCCTCCACTATAATTATCCAATTCTTACTCTTGCACACCTCTGTCAACTATCTATATTAACTTAAAGGCGGGGTAAAATTCCTGCTTTTTTGGTCAACTTAAATATTGCTTTTCCTCAGCAGAGTCAAGTGATTATTTCTCGATTTGCTGAGCTCTAGATGCTGGAGGCAATACTAAGACTATACTCATAGAATCCATACAACTCTACAGTGCAGAAGGAGGCCATTCGGCCTGTGGAATCTGCACCAGCCACAATCCCACCCAGGCTCTACCCTGTACCAGAAACACAATTATTTCCCATGGATCCGTTGGGGCCTATAATGCACTCTCAGTAATGTGGCTGCCTCCTTAACATTCCTATGTTCGACCCACAAAGTCACATTTGAAAACCTTTCAAGATATCCTCTCCCGTTATTGCAGTAATTGACTCCTGAATTAATTGTGCAAAACCACTTCCCATTTTACCCCAGCTCTGTCTCGTCTAAAGATCCTATACCTCAGAAGGTTGAGTTACCAGTCTTGCCCTTCACTGAACCATGCTTCCGTGATGGCAACAATATCTAACTTCCATGTGTCAATCCATGCCCTTAGCTCATAACTCTTACCTATTATTCTCCTAACATTAAAGTAAAGACAGACCAACCAGCCTTGCCTTACTCTCTTGACATTCAACATAGCTGAACTCACTGTGACTTTCTTCCTTTACTATAGCATGATGTGTCTCTATTTTACTAATATTCTGTGTTCCCTGCCCCTGCCAGACGAGTTAAAACTCCTCCCAACAGTACTTGCAAACCTACCTGCAAGGATGTGGGCCCCACTGTGATTCAGAGACAGACCATACCATTTGGACATGTTGCACCCTCCCCAGGAACTGTCCCAGTGATCCAGGAATCTAAAACCCTCCTTCCTGCACCAACTCTTAAGCCACACATTTATTGGCTCTATTTTCTTATTTCTAAACTCCCTAGCATGTGGCACTCGGAGTAATCCAGAGATTACAACCTTTGAGGTCCTGCTTTTTAATCTACTGCTGAGCTCCCTGAATTCTTCATGCAAGACCTTATTCCTCACTTTGCCCATATTCTGGTACCAGCATGTAACATGACCTCTCAGTCCCTTTCCAGGCGGCCCTGCAGCCGTTCAGGTACATTCCTAACATTGGCTTCATGAAGGCCAGTCACCATCCTGGAGTCATGCCTTCGGCCACAGAGAAGCCTGTCTGCTCCCCTGACTAATGAATCTCCTATCACTATTGTTCTTCCTTTCTCCCTCTCTCCTTCTCCCCGCCCCACCCCCCATACAGTCAAGCCGTTTATGGTGCTAAAAGCTTGGCTCTGACTGCACTCCTCCGAGGTATCAGCACCCACATCAGCGTCCAAAATTGAATCCTGGTTAGTGAGTGGGACACAATAAGAAGTCTCACAACACCAGGTTAAAGTCCAACAGATTTATTTGGTAGCAAAAGCCACTCGCTTTCGGAGTGCTACCAAAAAGGTTTGCTACCAAATAAACCTGTTGGACTTTAACCTGGTGTTGTGAGACTTGTTACTGTGTTTACCCCAGTCTAACGCCGGCATCTCCACATAGTGAGTGGGACCCCAGGGGACAACCTGCCTGTTCTTCCTGGATCGACTTTTGGTCACCCATTCCTTTCTGTTCTTTAGTCTATTGAGTTGGTTGTGACTACCTCTCTGATGCGCGTTATCAAACACGAGGCTTGATGCTCAGGAAATAAAGGCTTTTATTTACTGTAACAAAGCAGCTAACAATTATATACACGATCCCAGACTGAGGGGCTCCAGCCAGAGCAAGGACCTTTATACCTCTCCCAGGAGGCGGAGCCTGACTGGGATGTACCACAACACTACAATACAAAGGTGTAACAACCCCACCCTAACCCCAACAGCAACAAGTAGCACAACCCATCCCTAACCCAACAGCAACATATGTACATACTTGTAGTACTGGCCAGACCCTGGCTCAGTACTATCCAGTGGGAACCGACGATGGTTCACCACACTCTCTAAACATGCTATCCATGTTAACTTGTAGTCTCATGGATGCGCCACAGTGCCTCCAGCTGCTGATCAAGCTCCGAAACCCAGAGCTCCACTTTCTGCAGCTAGGAGCGCTTCCTGCACATGTGGTCATCTAGGACACCAGCAGTGTCCGGGATTCCCCACAGGTGACAAAACACACATTCCGCTCAGTTGTCTTCTGACATGTCTAAGTGTAAAATTAACACCTTGGACTGAAACAAATCTCAATACAGATAATAAATAATACTTTTCCCAATAAACAATGTGTATTTTAGCTTCAGCTATTTAAACACAGTCCCTAATATCAGTTACCAACAATCAGCTACCACTTTCCTGCAATGTCACTCTTCGATTTTGCAAACTGCGCGCGATATTTGGTGGCTGTCCCTCAGATCCAAGCTTTCCATCGCTTGAAAGTGAGTGAAGATGTCGAACCCCACGCTTTCTTGTATCCTATCCAGTGAAGCGTGTCCCTGCCGAAAGGTGAGTGAAGGCCTTAGTCCTGCAATCTCTTGTATCCTGTCCCAGTGAAGTGAGCCCCATGCAGGTCTGTGCTCTCCGCTGCCCAAAGATGCAACTATGATTGTGAACTCATCAGTCAAGCCAGTTGCCACGTGCATCAGAAAAAGAGAAATTGTTGGAAAATCTCAGCATCTGTGCAGAGAGAGCAGAGCTAATGTTTTAGAACATAGAACATAGAACATTACAGCGCAGAACAGGCCCTTCGGCCCACGATGTTGCACCGACCAGTTAAAAAAAAAAACTGTGACCCTCCAACCTAAACCAATTTCTTTTCGTCCATGAACCTATCTACGGATCTCTTAAACGCCCCCAAACTAGGCGCATTTACAACTGATGCTGGCAGGGCATTCCAATCCCTCACCACCCTCTGGGTAAAGAACCTACCCCTGACATCGGTTCTATAACTACCCCCCCTCAATTTAAAGCCATGCCCCCTCGTGCTGGATTTCTCCATCAGAGGAAAAAGGCTATCACTATCCACCCTATCTAAACCTCTAATCATCTTATATGTTTCAATAAGATCCCCTCTTAGCCGCCGCCTTTCCAGCGAAAACAATCCCAAATCCCTCAGCCTCTCCTCATAGGATCTCCCCTCCATACCAGGCAACATCCTGGTAAACCTCCTCTGCACCCTCTCCAAAGCCTCCACATCCTTCCTGTAATGTGGGTACCAGAACTGCACACAGTACTCCAAGTGCGGCCGCACCAGAGTTGTGTACAGTTGCAACATAACGCTACGACTCCTAAATTCAATCCCCCTACCAATAAACGCCAAGACACCATATGCCTTCTTAACAACCTTATCTACTTGATTCCCAACTTTCAGGGATCTATGCACACATACACCTAGATCCCTCTGCTCCTCCACACTATTCAAAGTCCTCCCGTTAGCCCTATACTCAACACATCTGTTATTCCTACCAAAGTGAATTACCTCACACTTCTCCGCATTAAACTCCATCCGCCACCTCTCGGCCCAACTTTGCAACCTGTCTAAGTCTTCCTGCAAACTACGACACCCTTCCTCACTGTCTACCACACCACCGACTTTGGTGTCATCAGCAAATTTGCTAATCCACCCAACTATACCCTCATCCAGATCATTAATAAATATTACAAACAGCAGTGGCCCCAAAACAGATCCCTGAGGTACACCACTTGTAACCGCACTCCATGATGAATATTTACTATCAACCACCACCCTCTGTTTCCTATCCGCTAGCCAATTCCTGATCCAATTTCCTAGATCACCCCCAATCCCATACATCTGCATTTTCTGCAGAAGCCTACCATGGTTTTGCATCTGGATGACTCTTCATCTCAGCTCTGAGGGAAATTGTGCTTATAAAAGATGTCAGGTAGATAATACAGTTGATTATCATACCAAATATAGACTCGGAGGGGAATTGAAAAAGAAATTAAGAGAATTTGAGAAGAGACTGGCAGCTAACATAGAAACTAGGAACAGGAATAGGCCATTTGGCCCTTTGAGCCTGCTCTGCCATTCAATATGGTTGTGGCTGATCCTCTATCTTAATACCATACTCCTGCGCTCTCCCCATACCCCTTGACACCTTCAGGGTTTAGAAATCAGTCTATTTCCTTCTGAAATATTTTCAGTGATTTTCCCTCTATATCCTCTGTGGTAGAGAATTCCAGAGGTTCACCACTCTCTCAGTGAAGAAATTTCTCATCATCTCATTCCTAAAGGCTCATATCACCCCTTGATCTCGACCCTCCAACCAGTGGAAACAACATCCCTGCAACCAATCTGTCCATCTCTGTCAGAATTTTATATGTTTCAATTAGATCCCCTCTCATTTTTCAAAACTCCAGGGAATACAGGCCTAGTTCACCTAATCTCTCCTCATATGACAATCCTGCAATCCCAGGAATCACTCTGGTGAACTTCCACTGCACTCTCTGCATGGCAAATGTATTCTTTCTTAGATAATCAGACCAAAACTACACACAATGCTCCAGGCGTGGTCTCATCAAGGTCCTGTACCACTGCAATAAGACATCCTTGCTCTTGTACTCAAGTCCTCTTGCAAGTAAGGCCTTTCGAGCTGCTACCTCCATGTTTGCTTTCACTGACTGTTGTACTCGGACACCTAGGTCCCTTTGTATGTCAACATTTCCCACTCAAATTGTCTAAATCACCTTGTAGAGAGGGCAGCACAGTGGATAGCACTGCGGTCTCACAGTATCAGGAACCCAGGTTCAATTCTGGCCTTCTGCGGAGTTTGCACATTCTCCCCATGTCTGCGTGGGTTTCCTCCGGGTGCTCTGGTTTCTTCCCACAATCTGAAAGATGTGCTGGTTAAGTGCATTGGCCATGCTAAATTCTCCTTCAGTGTACCAAGCAGGTGCCAGAGTGTGGTAACTAGGGGATTTTCACAGTAACTTCATTGCAGTGTTAATCTAAGCCTACTTGTGACACTAATAAATAAACTTTAAACTTCAGCCTTTTAACATCCTCCTGGAAATATTAAAACACATTGAGCTCTTACAAAGAGGCATCCAAATAAAAACCTTAGCTCTGTCCTCCCTCCATTGATGCTGTCAGACCTGCTGAGATTTTCCAGTATTTTTGTTTTTTGTTTCTTGTTTCAGAATCCATCATCCTCGGTGATTTGCTTTCTATTTATAGTGAAAATATTACACTTGGATCTGTTATCTAACTCATTGATGTATATTGTGAACAGCTGGGGTCCAAGCACCGATCACGTCAAAGAAAAGTTAGGGTCCACAAACAGGAAGTCAAGGTCCATAAAGGGGAATGATTCCGGACAAGTGTTCAATGTGGTAGTGGGGGAGCATTTTAACGATAGCATCCACAACATGGTATGGTTCCAGTTTATTATGGACAAAGAGAAAGGTAACCTGCAGAAGACGGTTTTGGATTGGGGGAAGGCAGATTTTATTAAAATAAGACAGGATCTTGCCAAAGTTGACTGGGAATGCTCCTTGCGGGCATTCAGAAAGGAGCTGGGGGAGTACAGGTCCAACATGTACCTTTAGGGGGATGGAGGTTAACAGTACGGAAACCGTTGGGCCCTTCAGCCCAACTTACCCATGCTGCCCCCTTTTTTTAAACCCCTAAGCTAAGATAACCCCTAAGGGATTCCACTTGCCCGCATTTGGCCCATATCCCTCTCTCCCCATCTTACCCATGTAACTGTCTAAATGCTTTTTAAAAGACAAAATTGTACCCGCCTCTACTACTACCAAGCACTCACCACCCTCTGTGTGAAAAAATTACCCCCCTGGACACTTCTCTATCTCTCCTCTCTCACTTTAAACCTATGCCCTCTAGTTTTAGACTCCCCTATCTTTGGGAAAAGATATTGACTATCTAGCTGATCTGTGCCCCTCATTATTTTATAGACCTCTATAAGATCACCCCTCAGCCTTCTACACTCCGGAGAAAAAAGTCCCAGTCTATCCAGCCTCTCCTTTTAACTCAAACCCGGTAGCATCCTCGTAAGTTATTTCTGCACTCTTTCTAGTTTAATAATATCCTTTCTATAATAGGGTGACCAGAACTGTACACAGTATTCCATGTGTGGCCTTACCAATGTCTTGTACAACGTCAACAAGATGTCCCAACTCCTGTATTCAATGTTCTGACCAATGAAACCAAGCATGCTGAATGCCTTCTTCACCACTCTGTCCACCTGTGACTCCACTTTCAAGGAGTTATGAACATGTACCCCATGATCCCTTTGTTCTGTAACTCTCCCCAATGCCCTACCATTAACTGAGTAAGTCCTGCCCTGGTTCAATCTACCAAAATGCATCACCTCGCATTTAGGGATAATGGAGGGGGAATAAGTTCAGGGAACCCTGGATGTCTAGGACAATTCAGGACTGGATGAGGATGAAGAGAAAGGCTTTTAGAAAATCCAAAGGAAGCAATTCACCTGTGGCCCTAGAGGAATACAGGAAGTGCAAGAGGGAACTTAAGAAAGCAATTAGAAGAGTTAAAAGGGGACATGAAAAATGACTTGCGAACAGGATTAGGGAAAGTCCTAAGATATTTTATAAATACATTAAGAGGAAGACGTTAACCAGGGAAAGAGTGAAGCCCATTAGGGACTGCAGGATATTAAAAAAGTGTTAATTGAATACCTCTCTTCGACCTTCACTCTGGAACAGGAGAACGTAAGTACGGAATTCAGGAAATGGGACTGTGAGGAAATTGCACAGTTTGACATAGGAACTGGGGAGATATTGGAGGCAATGGCCTAGTGGTATTATCGCTAGGCTATTAATCCAGAAACTCAGCTCATGTTCTGGGGACCCAGGTTCAAATCCCATTTGAATTCAATAAAAAGCATCTGGATTATGAATCTACTGATGACCAGGAAACCATTGTCAATTGTCGGAAAAACCCATCTGGTTCACCAATGTCCTTTAGGGAAGGAAATCTGCCATCCTTACCTGGTCTGGCCTATGTGTGACTCCAGAGCCCCAGAAATGTGGTTGACTTTCAACTGCCCTCCTAGGGATGGGCAACAAATACTGTTAGAAGTCTCACAACACTAGGTTAAAGTCCAACAGGTTTCTTTGGTAGCACAAGCCACAAGCTTTCGGAGCACTGCCCCTTCATCAGGTGAATGGGAGTTGTGTTCACAAGTGGAGCACAAATAGACACCTCAATTTACAAGATAATGGTTGGAATGCGAGTCTTTCTGTACCACTACAGTGGTGTTATCAACAAATTTGAAAATGGAGTTGGAGTGGAATTTGGCCACACAGTCATAAGGAGTATAATAAGGAGCTGAGGAGATAGCCTGGCGTGGCACCAGTGTTAAGGATGATTGTGGAGGAGGTGTCATTGCCTATCCTTACTGAGTGTGGTCTGTGGATTAGGAAGTCTATGATCCAGTCACAGAGGGAGGAGTTGAGCCCTAAGTCACAGAGTTTGGAGATGAGTTGTTGGAGGAATAATGGTGTTGAAAGTGAGCTGTAGTCAATAAACAGGAATCTGATATTATCCAAGTCTTTGTTATCCAGGTGTTCCAGAGTTGAGTGGAGGGCCAGGGAGATGGCATCTGCTATGGACCTGTTGTGGCGATCGGTGAACTGTGCTGGATTCAGACAATCTGGGAGACCAGAGTTGATCTGTGCCATGACTAACCTTTCGAAGCACTTCTTAGAATCCCTACAGTGCAGGAGGAGGCCATTCGGCCCATCAAGTCTGCACTGTCAACAATCTCACCCAGGCTCTATTCACGTAACCCACATATTTACCCTGACAGTTCCACTAACACGAAGGGGCAATTTAGCATGGCCAGTTCATCTAATCTGCACATCTTTGGACAGAGGGAGGAAACCGGAGCACCCAGAGGAATCCCACACAGACAGCAGGGAGAATGTGCAAACTGCACACAGACAGTGACCTGAAGATGGAATTGAACCTGGATCCCTGGCACTGTGAGGCAGCAGTGCCAACTGCTGTGCCACTATGCCACCCATAATGATGGATGTCAGAACCACCAGGCGATAGTCATTAAGGCACCTGCCTGCTTTCCTTTGGTACAGGGATGATGCTCATCTTGAAGCAGGTACGGACCTCAGATCGGTATAAGGAGAGGTTAAAGATTTCTGCAAATACCTTCGCCATCGACTCCATGCAGGACCTGAATGCTCATCAGGGTTCTCCATCCAGGTCAGTTGCATTCCGTGGGTTGACTTTCAAGAAGGCTGATCTGATGTCGGCAATGGTGACCTCGGATACCAGTGCATTGTTGCCGGAGATTCTGCATGCCTTCATCTTGTAGCCTGTTGTATTGCAGACCTTGCCATAATTAGTGGGAGTCTGTGTGGCTAGTCTGGGACTCTAGCTTGGCAGTACTCTAGTACTGTCTCTTGGCATCTTTGATGGATCTCCGTCGATCATATCTGGATTTCTTGCATAAGTCAGAGTCACCTGACTTGAACGCCTCAGACCTGTACTTCAGCAAACAGTTCATCCATGGTTTGCAGTTGGGAAACACATAGATTTGCTTCTTTGGCACACAGTCTTCTACGCACTTACTAATGAAGTCTGTTACTGGAGTGGCGTACTCATTCAGGTTGGTCGCTGAGTTCTTAAATATTGACCAGTCCATTGACTCGAAGCAGTCCCGTAGGAGATCATTCGATTCCTCAGACCAGCATTGTATGACTTTCTTTTTTGGATTCTCCCGCTTCAGTTTTTGCTTGTAAACTGGCAGTAGGAGTGCAGCCTTGTGGTCTGATTTGCCAAAATGTGGATGGCGAATAGAGTGATAAGCATGTTTGATGTTTCTTTAGCATGGGTCGAGGATGTTTGGGCCTCTGGTGGGACAGGAGGCGTGTTGGTAATATATTGTTTGGACACTCTTGAGCTTGGATGGTTGAGGTCCCCGGCTACGATGAACAAGGCTTCGGGATGTTTCATCTCGAGGCTATTTGTGGTGGTATATATTTCGTCCAACGTGGTCGTCATGTTCTCATGAGGTGGAATGTAAACTGCTATCAGAATAAGCAGAAGGCAGTAGAGGTAGCATTTCAGCGTCCGATATTCTAGGCCTAGGGAGCAGAAGTTTGCTAGAGTTGATATGTCTGAGCAAGAGGTGTTGATTAGAAGGCAGACCCACCTCCCCTAGCCTTGCCTGAGGCTGCTGTACTGGGTAATTATTCACAGATCATGGAAGGTGACAGAGCACATGAATAGGATAGTTAAGAAGGTATTTGGGACACTTGCTTTCATCAGTAGTATGGACTATAAGACCAAGGAGGTAATGTTGCAGTGCAAAGCATTGGTTAGGTCCCAGTTGGAGTACTGTGTGCAGTTCTGGTCATCTGTAGGAAGTATGTGATAGCACTGGAGGGGTACAGAAAAAGTTCACCATGATGCTGCCTAGCATGGAGCATTTGAGCTCTAAGGAGAGACTGGTTAGGCTTGAGTTGTATTCTTTAGAGCAGAGAAGACTTTGGGGGGACACAATTGAGGTGTATAAGATTATGAGGGGTATGGACAGGATAAGTCGGGAGCAGCTGTTCCCCTTGGTTGATGGGTCAATGACAAGGGGGCATAGTTTTAGGGTTAGGGGATTTGAGCAAAAACATTTTCACTCAGAGTGTGGTGGGGATCTGGAATCCACTGCCTGCAGAGGTAGTAATGATGCAAACCATGCAACCTTGAAAAATTTATTGGATGAGCACTTGAAACATCACTACAAACAAGGATTGGGGAAAGTGCAGGAAAATGGGATTAGTGCACGTTTGTGGCAGTTGTTGAAGACGCGGACTCGATGGACCGAAGGGCATTTTTTGCATTTTATGACCCTACGACTCTATGTCCATGACTCTATGGGGCAGTTGGACTGTCCAACGCCGGCATCTCCACATCATGACTCCTGTGGGGCAGCACAGTGATTAGTACTGCTGCCTCACAGTGCCAGCGACCCGGGTTCAATTCCCGGCTTAGTTCACTGTCTGTGCGGAGTTTGCACATTCTCCCCATGTCGGGCGTGGGTTTCCTTCAGGTGCTCTGGTCTCCTCCCACAGTCTGACTGGATGTGCTGGTTAGATGTATTGGCCATGCTAAAAGTCTTCTTCAGTGTACCTGAACAGGAACTGGAGTGTGGTGACTAGGGGATTTTCACAGTAACTTCATTGCAGTGTTAATGTAAGCCTACTGGTGGCACTAATAAATAATCTTTCAAGGAAGGAGATTCGTGGCCATCAAGGGAGGAGATTTGTGTCCGGTCAAGGGAGGAGGTTCATGCCGGTCAAGGAAGCAGATTAGTGTTCGGCAAGGGAGCAGGTTCGTGTCCGTCAAGGGAGCAGGTTCGTGTTCGTCACGGGAGCAGATTAGCGTCCGTCAAGGGAGCAGGTTCGTGTTCGTCACGGGAGCAGATTAGTGTTCGTGAGGGAGCAGATTAGTGTTCGTCACGGGAGCAGATTCGTGTTCATCACGGGAGCAGATTAGCGTCCGTCAAGGGAGCAGGTTCGTGTCCGTCACGGGATTACCGTCGTCAAAGGAAGAAAGTGATGTTCCACAAAGTGTGGAGATTGTTGCATGTCAGGAGGAGTGATTGATGTCAGTAAGGAGAGGAGATCAGGGTCTGTTAAAGAAGGAGATGAGGGTCCGTAATGGGACGAGGTGATGTTCCGTAAAGGGATGAGGGTCCGGAAAAGGTGGAGATAGGTGTGGAAAGGGAGGAGATTAGGGACCATAAAGCTTGGTGATTCGGTCACTAAGAGAGGAGATAAGGATATGTAATGGGAGGAGATTAGGGTCTGCAAACAGAGGAGAATGGAGTTCCCAAAGAAATGAGATTAGGGTCAACAAAGACAAGAGACCAGAGCCCCCAAGTGGACAATATTATTATCCACAAGGGGAGCAGATTAGAGTCCATAAAGGGAGGAGATTGGGGTCCGTAAATCAAGGAGGAGATTTGGGTTCACAGAGGAAAGAAATTAGGGCCTGTCACGTGGAGGTTATGATCTGCAAAGAGAGGACATTCGGGTCCGTGAATGGAGGACATTCAGATCCGTGAATGGAGGACATTTGGGTCCGTGAATGAAGGGCATTTGGTTCCGCGGATGGCGGACATTCAGTTCCGCGGACGGCGGACATTCGGGGCCATAAAGGGATAGCATTTATAGTTATTTGGAGAGTAATGAATTGATAGGTGATAGTCAGCATGGTTTTGTGGCAGGTAGGTCGTGCCTTACTAACCTTATTGAGTTTTTTGAGAAAGTGACCAAGGAGGTGGATGGGGGCAAGGCAGTGGACGTGGTATATATGGATTTTAGTAAGGCGTTTGATAAGGTTCACCATGGTAGGCTTCTGCAGAAAATGCAGATGTATGGGATTGGGGGTGATCTAGGAAATTGGATCAGGAATTGGCTAGCGGATAGGAAACAGAGGGTGGTGGTTGATAGTAAATATTCATCATGGAGTGCGGTTACAAGTGGTGTACCTCAGGGATCTGTTTTGGGGCCACTGCTGTTTGTAATATTTATTAATGATCTGGATGAGGGTATAGTTGGGTGGATTAGCAAATTTGCTGATGACACCAAAGTCGGTGGTGTGGTAGACAGTGAGGAAGGGTGTCGTAGTTTGCAGGAAGACTTAGACAGGTTGCAAAGTTGGGCCGAGAGGTGGCGGATGGAGTTTAATGCGGAGAAGTGTGAGGTAATTCACTTTGGTAGGAATAACAGATGTGTTGAGTATAGGGCTAACGGGAGGACTTTGAATAGTGTGGAGGAGCAGAGGGATCTAGGTGTATGTGTGCATAGATCCCTGAAAGTTGGGAATCAAGTAGATAAGGTTGTTAAGAAGGCATATGGTGTCTTGGCGTTTATTGGTAGGGGGATTGAATTTAGGAGTCGTAGCGTTATGTTGCAACTGTACACAACTCTGGTGCGGCCGCACTTGGAGTACTGTGTGCAGTTCTGGTCCCCACATTACAGGAAGGATGTGGAGGCTTTGGAGAGGGTGCAGAGGAGGTTTACCAGGATGTTGCCTGGTATGGAGGGGAGATCCTATGAGGAGAGGCTGAGGGATTTGGGATTGTTTTCGCTGGAAAGGCGGCGGCTAAGAGGGGATCTTATTGAAACATATAAGATGATTAGAGGTTTAGATAGGGTGGATAGTGATAGCCTTTTTCCTCTGATGGAGAAATCCAGCACGAGGGGGCATGGCTTTAAATTGAGGGGGGGTAGTTATAGAACCGATGTCAGGGGTAGGTTCTTTACCCAGAGGGTGGTGAGGGATTGGAATGCCCTGCCAGCATCAGTAGTAAATGCGCCTAGTTTGGGGGCGTTTAAGAGATCCGTAGATAGGTTCATGGACGAAAAGAAATTGGTTTAGGTTGGAGGGTCACAGTTTGTTTTTTTTTAACTGGTCGGTGCAACATCGTGGGCCGAAGGGCCTGTTCTGCGCTGTAATGTTCTATGTTCTATGTTCTATAATTAGATTCCATGAATGGAGAAGATTAGGGTCCAGAAGAAAGGAGATTTATGTCTAAAAAGAGAAGATTATAGTCCACAACGCGAGACGATTAGGCTCCATAGGGTCCGTCAAGGGAGGAGAATAGTGTACACAAATAAAAGAGATTAGGATCTGCAGGAAGAGATTAGGGTCCACAAATAGAGCAGATTTGGAACAGAAATGGAGGAGATTCGGGTCTGCAAAGAGAGAAGATTGTTGTCTGTGAAGGTAAGAGATTACAGTGCATAAAGCAAGGCAATGATGGTCCATAAAGAGAGGACATTAGTGACGGAGATTTGGGACCATAAAGGTTGGTGATTACGTTCGATAAAGGGAGGAGACTGCGTCCATAAAAATTGGACGTTATGGGCCCAGACAGACAGGAGACTAGGGTCCCCAAAGGGCGAGTTTAAGGTCCACAGAGGGAGGAGATTAGGGTCCGCAAAAGGGACGACATTCGGATCCGCAAAGGGAGGAAATTAGGGTCCGCAGATCGAGGAGATTAAGGTCCATTAAGGGAGGAGATTAGAGTCCGCAAAGGGAGGAGATTAGAGTCCGCAAAGGGAGGAGATGAGGGTGCGCAAAGGGAGGAGATGAGGGTGCTCAAGGACAGGTGATAAGCGTCTACAATCAGAGGAGATTAAGGTCCGTCATGGGAGCAGATTAGTATCTGTCATGGGAGCAGATTAGCGCCCGTCAAGGGAGCAGATTGGCGTCCGTCAAGGGAGCAGATTAGTATCTGTCATGGGAGCAGATTAGGGTCCGTCATGGGAGCATGTTCGTGTCCATCAAGAGAGCAGATTAGCGTCCGTCAAGGGAGCATGTTCGCATCCGTCAAGGGAGCATATTCACATCGGTCAAGGGCGGAGGTTTGCGTCGGTCAAGGGCGGAGGTTTGCGTCGGTCAAGGTTGGAGGTTTGCGTCAGTCAAGGGCGGAGGTTTGCGTCGGTCAAGGGCGGAGGTTTGCGTCGGTCAAGGGCGGAGGTTTGCGTCGGTCAAGGGCGGAGGTTTGCGTCGGTCAAGGGCGGAGGTTTGCGTCGGTCAAGGGCGGAGGTTTGCGTCGGTCAAGGGCGGAGGTTTGCGTCGGTCAAGGGCGGAGGTTTGCGTCGGTCAAGGGCGGAGGTTTGCGTCGGTCAAGGGCGGAGGTTTGCGTCGGTCAAGGGCGGAGGTTTGCGTCGGTCAAGGGCGGAGGTTTGCGTCGGTCAAGGGCGGAGGTTTGCGTCGGTCAAGGGCGGAGGTTTGCGTCGGTCAAGGGCGGAGGTTTGCGTCGGTCAAGGGCGGAGGTTTGCGTCGGTCAAGGGCGGAGGTTTGCGTCGGTCAAGGGCGGAGGTTTGCGTCGGTCAAGGGCGGAGGTTTGCGTCGGTCAAGGGCGGAGGTTTGCGTCGGTCAAGGGCGGAGGTTTGCGTCGGTCAAGGGCGGAGGTTCGCGTCGGTCAAGGGCGGAGGATCGCGTCGGTCAAGGGCGGAGGAGGTTCACGTCGGTCATGGGCGGAGGATGTTTGTGTCCGTCAAGGGAGAAGGAGGTTCCTGTCTGTCAAGTTAGAAGGTTCGTTTGCGTCAAGGGAGGAGGTTCGTGCCTATAAAGAGTGTAGATTGGGATCGCAAAGGTAGGAGATTAAGGATCCTAAAGGGAGGACTTCATGGATCAAAAAGAGAGGACATTAGGGAAGAGATTAGAGTCCTTGAACAGGGGAGATCAGTGACCACCAAGAGATGACCGTCATCAAAGGAAGAAAGTGATGTTCCACAAAGTGTGGAGATCGTTGCACATCAGGAGGAGTGATTGATGTCAGTAAGGAGAGGAGATGAGGGTCTGTTAAAGAAGGAGATGAGGGTTCGTGAAGGGTAGAGGTGATGTTCCGTAAAGGGATGAGGGTCCGGAAAAGGTGGAGATAGGTGTGGAAAGGGAGGAGATTAGGGACCATAAAGCTTGGTGATTCAGTCACTAAGAGAGGAGATAAGGATATGTAATGGGAGGAGATTAGGGTCTGCAAACAGAGGAGAATGGAGTTCCCAAAGAAAAGAGACTAGGGCCAACAAAGACAAGAGACCAGAGCCCCCAAGTGGACAATATTATTATCCACAAGGGGAGCAGATTAGAGTCCATAAAGGGAGGAGGTTAGGGTCCGTAAATCAAGGAGGTTAGGGTTCATAAAGGGAGGAGATTTGGGTTCACATAGGGTAGCGATTAGGCTCTGTCACGTGGCAATTATGATCTGCAAAGAGAGCACATTCGGGTCCGTGAACGGAGGACATACGGGGCCATAAAAGGAGATAATTAGGGTCCATGAATGGAGAAGATTAGGGTCCAGAAGAAAGGAGATTTGTGTCTAAAAAGAGAAGATTATAGTCCACAAAGGGAGACAGTTAGCTCTATAGGGAGGAGAATAGTGTACACAAATCAAAGAGATTAGGATCTGCAACAGGAAGAGGTTAGGGGCCACTAATAGAGCAAATTTGGAACAGAAATGGAGGAGATTAGGGTCTGCAAAGAGAGGAGATTGTTGTCTGTGAAGGGAAGAGATTACAGTGCATAAAGCAAGGCAATGATGGTCCATAAAGGGAGGACATTAGTGACGGAGATTTGCGACCATAAAGGTTGGTGATTACATTCAATAAAGGGAGGAGACTGCATCCATAAAGATAGGAGGTTATGGGCCCATAAAGACAGGAGACTAGGGTCCCCAAAGGGACTATATTATTGTCTTAAAAGGGAGCAGGTTAGAGTCCATAAAGGGAGGATATTAGGGTTCATAAATTGAGGTGGTTAGGGTCCATAAATCAAAGTGGTTAGGGTCCACAAGGGGAGGAGATTAGAGTCCTTAAATTGAGGAGATCAGACTCCGTAAAAGGAGATTAGGGTCCACAAAGGGAGGAGATTAGGGTCCATAAATTGAGAAGATTAGGGTCCGTAAAAGGAGGAGATTAGGGTCCGTAAAGGGAGGAGATTAGGGTGCGTAAAGGCAGGAGATTAGGGTCCGTAAAGGGAGGAGATTAGGGTGCGCAAAGGGGGGAGATTAGGGTCCGTAAAGGGAGGAGATTAGGGTCCGTAAAGGGAGGAGATTAGGGTGCGTAAAGGC
Organism: Mustelus asterias; assembly: GCF_964213995.1. NCBI lineage: Eukaryota > Metazoa > Chordata > Chondrichthyes > Carcharhiniformes > Triakidae > Mustelus > Mustelus asterias. The sequence continues at coordinate 125,222,673 of NC_135805.1, read as the reverse complement.
AGGAGATTAGGGTCCGTAAAGGGAGGAGATTAGGGTGCGCAAAGGGGGGAGATTAGGGTCCGTAAAGGGAGGAGATTAACATCTGTAAAGGGAGGAGATTAGGGTCCGTAAAAGGAGGAGATTAGAGTCCGTAAAGGGAGGAGATTAGGGTCAGCAAAGGGAGGAGATTAGGGTCTGCAAAGGGAGGAGATTAGGGTCTGCAAAGGGAGGAGATTAGGGTCCGTAAAGGGAGATTAGGGTGCACAAAGGGAGATTAGGGTGCACAAAGGGAGATTAGGGTGCACAAAGGGGGGAGAGTAGGGTGCGCAAAGGGGGGAGATTAGGATGTGCAAAGGGGGGAGATTAGGATGCGCAAAGGGAGAGATTAGGGTGCGCAAAGTGAGGAGATGAGCATCCACAGGATTTGATTTGATTTATTGTCACAAGAATTAACATACGGTGAAAAGTATTGTTTCTTGCGCGCTATACAGACAAAACATAGAGAAGGAAATGAGAGAATGTCGAATGTAGTGTTACAGTCTTTCTCTAGGATCTGGAGAAAGATCAACTTAATGCAAGATAAATCCATTCAAAAGTCTAACAGCAGCAGGGAAAAAGCTGTTCTTGAGTCGGTTGGGATGGGACCTCAGACTTTTGTATCTTTTTCCTGAGGGAAGAAGGTGGAAGAGAAAATGTCTGGGGTGCGTGGGGTCCTTAATGATGCTGGCTGCTTTGCTGAGGCAGCGGGAAGTATAGACAGAGTCAATGGATGGGAGGGTGGTTTGCGTGATGGATTGGGCGACATTCACAATCTTTTGTAGTTCCTTGCGATCTTGGGCAGAGCAGGAGCCATACCAAGCTGTGATACAACCAGAAAGAATGCTTTCCATGATGCATCTGTAAAAGTTGGTGAGAGTCATAGCTGACATGCCAAATTTCCTTAGTCTTTTGAGAAAGTAGAGGCGTTCGTGGTCTTTCTTAACTAGAGTGTCAGCATGGGGGGACCAGGACAGGTTGGTGGTGATCTGGACACCTAAAAACTTGAAGCTTCGTCCCCATTGATGTAGAAGCGGCATGTTCTCCTTTACGCTTCCTGATTTGATGACAATCTCCTTCGTTTTGTTGACATTGAGGGAGAGATTATTGTTGTTACACCAGTTCACCTATCTCATTCCTGTGCTCTGTCTCATCATTGTTCGAGATCTGACCCACGACAGTGGTGTCATCAGTAAACTTGAAAATCGAATTGGAGGGGAATTTGGCTGCACAGTCATAGTTGTACAAGGAGTACAGTCGGGGGCTGAGAACACAGCCTTCTGGGGCACTGGTGTTGAGGATGATCGTGGAGTTGGTGTTGTTGCCTATCCTTACCGATTGTGGTCTGTGAGTTTGGGAAGTTCAGGATCCAGTCGCAGAGGGTGGTGCTGAGGCCCAGGCCACAGAGTTTGGAGATGAGTTTCGTGGGAATAATAGTCATAGAATCATAGAAATCATCATAGAAACCCTACAGTGCAGAAGGAGGCCATTCGGCCCATCGAGTCTGCACCGACCACAATCTCACCCAGGCCCTACCCCCACATATTTACCTGCTAATCCCTCCGCATCTCAGGACTCTAAGGGGCAATTTTTAACCTGGCCAATCAACCTAACCCGCACATCTTTGGACTGTGGGAGGAAACCGGAGCACCCGGAGGAAACCCACGCAGACACGAGGAGAATGTGCAAACTCCACACAGACAGTGACTCGAGCCGGGAATCGAACCCGGGATCCTGGAGCTATGAAGCAGCAGTGCTAACCACTGTGCTACCGTGCCGCCCCTATGTTGAAGGCTGAATTGTAGTCAATAAATAGGAGTCTGATATAGGTGTCCTTGTTATCATGGTGTTCCAGGGTTGAGTGCAGGGCCAGGGAAATGGCGTCTGCTGTGGACCTGTTGCGCCAGTAGGCAAACTGTAGTGAATCCAGGTAGTCCGGGAGGCTGGAATTGATTCGTGCCATGACTAACCTTTCGAAGCACTGCATAATGATGGATGTCAGATCCACCGGCCAATAGTCGTTAAGGCACGTTGCTTAGTTTTTCTTAGGTACCGGGATGATGGTCGTCTTCTTGAAGCAGATAGGGACCTCAGATTGTTGCAAAGAGAGGTTGAAGATGTCTGTGAATACCTCAGTCAGCTGATCCGCGCAGGATCTGAGTGCGCATCTGGGTACCCCATCCAGGCCAGTTGCTTTCCACGGGTTGACCTTTAAGAAAGCTGCTCTGACATCTGCAATGATGACAGGTTCATCCAGGGATTCCAGGGTGGAGGGCATGCTCTCGTTGACCTCTTGCTCAAAACGGGCGTAGAATACATTGAGCTCATCAGGGAGGAGTGTGTTGGAGCCGGCGATTTTACATGTCTTCATCTGTAGCCTGCTATGTCTTGCAGACCTTGCCATAGTCGGCGGGAGTCAGTGTGGCTAGCCTGGGACTCTAGCTTGGTCCGGTATTTCCTTTTGGCATCTTTGATGGATCTCAGATCATTTCTGGCTTTCTTGTATAGGTCAGGGTCGCCTGACTTGAACGCCTCAGACCTGGACTTCACCAAGCAGTGGATATCCCTGTTCATCCATGATTTCCAGTTGGGGAACACACGGATTTGCTTCTTTGGCACACAGTCTTCTGCACACTTACTAATGAAGTGTGGCGAAATTGTTCAGGCTGGTTGCAGAGTTTTTAAATACTGACTCCAAGCAGCCCCATAGGAGATCATCCGATTCCTCAGACCAACATTGCACGACTCTCTTTGTTGGATTCTCCCGCTTCAGTTTTTGCTTGTAAGCTGGGAGCGGGAGCAGAGCCTTGTGGTCTGATTTGCCAAAGTGTGGGCGGGCGACAGAGCGGTAGGCATGTTTAATATTTGTGTATACGGCATCTCCACGTCATGACTACCATCGACACCGCAAACTGCCCGCTCCAAGTGGAGAGGATCTCCAAGAAGATCGCGCATATCGACACAGACGGCATCTCCACATCATGATATTTGTGTAGCAGTGGTCTAGGATGTTTGGGCCTCTGGTGGGGCAGGAGACATGTTGGTGGTAACTTGGTAGTACGCTCTTGAGCTTGGCCTGATTGAAGTCCCCGGCCACGATGAACAAGGCCTCAGGATGTTTCATCTCAAGGCTATTCGTAGTGGTGTATATTTCGTCCAGCGCGATCTTCACGTCCGCATGGGTGGGATGTAAACTGACATCAGTTAACAGAGGTGAACTCCCGCGGAAGGTAATAGGGGCGGCATTTAGCATCAGGTATTCTAGGTCTGGGGAGCAGAAAATCACACTCCTCCCTGATGGGCTCAATGCATTCTACACCCGTTTTGAGCAAGAGGTCAACGAGAGCATGCCCTCCACCCTGGAATCCCTGGATGAACCTGTATTTGGGGTCACCATTGCAGATGTCAGAGCAGCTTTCTCAAAGGTCAACCCGCAGAAAGCAACTGGCCTGGATGGGGTACCCGGATGTGCACTCAGATCCTGCGCGGATCAGCTGACTGAGGTATTCACAGAAAATTCTAGGTCTGGGGAGCAGAAAACTGGAGACAATACACATCTCTCTGTGCTTAATGCTCCCTCCACCCACATTGTCTGTATCTTTAAGATCTGGCTGGCTGTAGGGATTCGCATTCTAATCAGTATTCTGTAACTTGATTTTGTGTCTCTGTGCCCTGTTTGAGAGCAGATTTCCACTCCATCTGACGAAGGAGCAGTGCTCCGAAAGCTAATGGTATTTGCTACCAAATAAACCTGTTGGACTTTAACCTGGTGTTGTTAAAACTCTTACTGTGAGCAGAAAATTGCCAGTGTTGCTACGTCTAGGCACCACAAGGTGTTGATTAGGAAGCAGACCCCACCTCCCCTAGCCATGTCTGTACAGTCCATTCGATGGATTGAGAAGCCCTCTGGTTGTAGGGCACTGTCCGGTGAAGCAGGAGTGAGCCACGTCTCTGTGAAACAGAGAACACAGCAGTCCCTCGGTTCTCTTTGGAAAGTGAGTCTGGCTCTAAGTTCGTCTAGCTTGTTTTCCAGAGACTGGACATTTGCAAGGAGTAAGCTGGGGAGGGGGAGCCTTGGGATCGCGTTGTTTCACTCTCATCTGCAGGCCTGCACATTTTCCACGCTTCCTGGAGTGTCTTCATAGAAACCCCACAGTGCAGAAGGAGGCCATTCGGCCCATCGAGTCTGCACCGACCACAATCCCACCCAGGCCCTACCCCCATATCCCTACATATTTTACCCGCTAATCCCTCTAACCTACACATCTCAGGACACTAAGGGGCAATTTTAGCATGGCCAATCAACCTAACCCGCACACCTTTGGACTGTGGGAGGAAACCGGAGCACCCGGAGGAAACCCACGCAGACATGGGGAGAATGTGCAAACTCCACACAGACAGTGACCCAAGCCGGGAATCGAACCCAGGTCCCTGGAGCTGTGAAGCAGCAGTGCTAACCACTGTGCTACCGTGCCGTGCGTCTTCTTTTCGAGCCTGGGAGACGGTGAGAGTGGTTTGCGGTGTTAAGGGTATGGTTGTGTCCAATGAGGCTCTTCGCTCTGGTCAGTGTGCAGATGGAGGATTTGTTGCCTTGCTTGCACAAGGAGAGGAGATGAGCGTCCACAAGGAGAGGAGATGAGCGTCCACAAAAAGAGGAGATCGTTGTCTATACGGTTGCACAGTGGTTAGCACCGCTGCCTCTCAGTGTCAGGGACCCGGGTTCGATTCCTGGCTCGGGTCACTGTATGTGTGGAGTTTGCACGTTCTCCCCGTGTCTGCGTGGGTTTCCTCCGGGTGCTCCGGTTTCCTCCCACAGTCCAAAGATGTGTGGGTTAGGTGAATTGGTCATGCTAAATTTCCCCTTAGTGTCAGGGGGACTAGCTAGGGTAAATGCATGGGGTTTTGGGGATAGGGCCTGGGCCGGATAGTGGTCGATGCAGACTCGATGGGCTGAATGGCCTCCTTCTGCACTGTAGGGATTCTATGAGAGTTCTATTCTATTCTATAAAGGGAGCAGGTTAGGGATGGAAAGGGAGGAGATTAGGGACGAGAAAAGGAGGAGATTAGGGTCCACAATGGGAGGATATTAGGAATAGCAATGGAGGAGATTCGGGTCCGTAAAGGAGGAGATTAGGCTCCGCAACGGGTGGAGTTAAGTGTCTGTAAAAGGAGAATAGGGTTTGTAAATGGATGAAATTCGGGCCCGCACTGGGAAGAAATTTTGGCCCACGATGCGAGAGGAATGGAAATGGAGATTAGGGTCCGTAATTATACGGACACAAAAATTGGTGTAATTGCAGATAGTAACAAGGATTGTCAAGGAATGCAGCAGGATATAGTTGGATTGGTAACTTTGCCAGTGAAATGGCAGATGGAGTTTAATCCGGACAAATGCGAGGTGATGCATTTTGGAATATCAAATTTGAATGTGAATTATACTGTGAGTGGTAGAATCCTTCGGAGCATTGACATAAAGCGGGATCTGGCCTTACAGATCCACGGATCCCTGAAAGTGGCAATACAGATGTTTAAGGTGACGATCATACGGCATGCCTGCCTTCATCGGCCAGGGCAATGAGTATAAAATTTGACAATTTATGTTACAGCTGTATAAAACTTTAGTGGGCAAGTGCGAGGTCGTACACTTTGGAAAAAAGAATAGAGGCATGGACTATTTTCTAAACGGTGACAAAATTCATAATGCTAAAGTGCAAAGGGACTTGGGAGTCCTAGTCCAGGATTCTCTAAAGGTAAACTTGCAGGTTGAGTCCGTAATTAAGAAAGCAAATGTAATGTTGTCATTTATCTCAAGAGGCTTGGAATACAAAAGCAGGGATGTACTTCTGAGGCTTTATAAAGCACTGGTTAGGCCCCATTTGGAGTACTGTGAGCAATTTTGGGCCCCACACCTCAGGAAGGACATACTGGCACTGGAGCGGGTCCAGCGGAGATTCACACGGATGATCCCAGGAATGGTAGGCCTGACATACGATGAACGTCTGAGGATCGTGGGATTATATTCATTGGAGTTTAGGAGGTTGAGGGGAGATCTGATAGAAACTTACAAGATAATGAACGGCTTAGATAGGATGGACGTAGGGAAGTTGTTTCCATTAACAGGGGAGACTAGGACGCGGGGGCACAGCCTTAGAATAAAAGGGAGTCACTTTAGAACAGAGATGAGGAGAAATTTCTTCAGCCAGAGAGTGGTGGGTCTGTGGAATTCATTGCCACAGAGGGCTGTGGAGGCCGAGACGTTGAGCGTCTTCAAGACAGAAATTGATAAATTCTTGATTTCTCGAGGAATTAAGGGCTATGGGGAGAGAGCGGGTAAATGGAGTTGAAATCAACCATGATTGAATGGTGGAGTGGACTCGATGGGCCGAATGGCCTTACTTCCGCTCCTATGTCTTATGGTCTTATGGTCTTATAGTTCGGCCACATTTGGAAGATAGCGTGCCGTTCTGCCACACTACCAGAAGTACATGGATGCTTTGGGCAGAGTGAAAAGAGGCTTACCAGGATGTTAGATATCCTGGTTATGGTCTCTATGTTACACCATAGAGGTACCACAGATACAAATGTGTCTTCAGGGAAATGAGCTTCTGCAAATAACGGGCATTATTTTGTTAAAATGAGTAGAAATTTCTGGGGAATGTGCCTGCTTTTTTCAGATATTCACCCCCTTGCTACACAGCATTTGCAATTGGGTTGATCCTTCCAGACAATCTTTTATTTTAAGTCATTCTGTACTGAAATGGCCTCCTGCACATTTGAGCTAAATCAGCAACAAATGTGGAGCAATCTCACACTTCTGAAACTCTAACTGGAACAGTTTTATACAATATTCATGCAGTCCATTCTTAGTGATAGACAATAGCATCGTAAAATCTAAAACTAAAATAAATATTTATAAAACGTCCTGTACCATTAGAGAAGTGAAGAAGAAAATAATCCCAGTGAAACCTGGAGACTGTGGATACTGTGAAACCCATGAATTGCTGGCTTGTAGAAATGTGGTCAGAAGCTAACAGGGTGGAGTATAAAGACCAACAGGGAATCATTAACTTGATTATGAGTTGCTACTTTGATATATTTACGTGTTTTCTCTAAGGCACGGTGGCATGCAGCATCGAAGGAACCACGCATTCTTGTCATCAAGATACAGTGAAAGCAGGCAGGAGATGGATTCTTTTATTCATTGATAGATGATTATATATTTATGAGGAATTACAATTTTATATGCTTTAAAATGGTACTCAATTATACCCTGAGAGAAAATTACCCTCTTTTATGCAACAATAGAAAATTGCCGCACTACACTTATAGAAGATAATTCTATTATATCCATTATACATTATCTTAATGTGCATTTACAGAAGACAAACCTATTGTTCATTTATGTAGATGACAGATAATTGTTCTATTATTACACTGAACAGAAACCACTTTCCATAGAATTGTGTGGAGATTAGTTTGATGTTTAGTGCATTTCACAGGTACATATTGTATTTAAACAGAAAACTTAATTATCATATTTATTTCCTTTCCCTGAATATGGGGAGGCAAGTGTAATGGTACCTGCTAGAATGACATCATGAATCAACGTACAGCATAATAACAAAGAATGAAAATGAAGTGAAATTGTACACCAAGAATTGCCATCAATGGCTTCTCTTTCCACTCTTTTGTGTCACCAGTTAGTGATCGTTGGCTCCCTCCTGTTTCACATCATTCAAATGCACATTGTTACTTTTCACATGTACATGGTGACACCCATCTCCAGTTCAGTACCACCTTTCTCATCCCATCCACTGGTTTGAAATTGTGAGAATGTTTATCCAACGTGAGGTACCAAATAGGCAGAAAAATTAGGAAGACTGAAACTATTGTTTTTACTACAAACTCTGTTCACCACCAACTGCACTTGTTCGCCATTAACTGCACTAGGAGGCCTATTTCCACTTCCATAACATCACCTGACTGCACCTCAGGTCATCTGAAATTCTTATTCCTGCCTTTGTTTACGTCCAAACTTGAGGAGACTATTCTGGCTAGCCTCCCACACTCTGCCCTTTGTAAATTTGAGGTCATCTCTAAACACTGCTGCCTAAGTGACATATCATAGAAATCATAGAAACCCTACAGTGCAGAAGGAGGCCATTCGGCCCATCGAGTCTGCACCGACCACAATCCCACCCAGGCCCTACCCCCACATATTTACCCGCTAATCCACGCATCCCAAGACTCTAAGGGGCAATTTTTAACCTGGCCAATTAACCTAACCCGCACATCTTTGGACGGTGGGAGGAAACCGGAGCACCCGGAGGAAACCCACGCAGACACGAGGAGAATGTGCAAACTCCACACAGACAGTGACCCGAGCCAGGAATCGAACCCGGGACCCTGGAGCTGTGAAGCAGCAGTGCTAACCACTGTGCTACCGTGCCGCCCTGTACCTGTGCTACCTGTGCTTGGACCCTGACACTGACTCCCAGTTAAAATCTCATAATTTTAATATTATTTTATCCTTGCTTTCAAATTGCTCCGAGGCCTCATCCCTCCAAACATTTGTAATCTCTTCCAGCCTTCTGAGATCGTCGCACTCTGCCAATTCTGTCCTCTTTAATTCTAATCACTACATCATTGGTGGAGACACCTTTAGCAACCTGGACTCGAAGCTTTGGAATTCCCTCCCTAACATTCTCTGCCTCTCTAACTTGCTTTCTCCTGTAATTCAATTCTTAAAATATGCCTTTCGACAATGCAGTTGGGCATCTGACCTCCTATTTCCTTTGATAGCTCAGTGTATCTCCTGTTTAAAATTATAGAAGTACCATGGGACATTTCATTATCAGACCATCAGAATCACAGAATTGTTACAGTATAGGAGGAGGCCATTAAGCTCATCATTCTGGTATGGATTGAGAAATGATTATCAGTTAGAAAGCAGAGAATGGTAATTCTCAGGATGCCAGGCTATTACTAGTGGAGTACCGCAGGGATCAGTGCTAGGTCAACAGTTGTTCAGTCCATATAAAGGATTTGGATGTGGGGATAGATTATAATATTTCCAAATTTGCTGATTACACCAAACTGGATGAGAACGTAAGTTATAAGGAGGATGCAAGGAGGCTGTCATGTAAATTGCATTTTGCTGGTTAAAGATTCCCCTGAAAGTTCCGTACTTTTCATAGAAACCCTACCGTGCAGAAAGAGGCCATTGGGCCCATCGAGTCTGCACCGATCACAATCCCACCCAGGCCCTACCCCCATATTCCTACATATTTACCCGCTAATCCCTCTAACCTACGCATTTCAGGATACTAAGGGGCAATTTTAGCATGGCGAATCAACCTAACCCGCACATCTTTGGACTGTGGGAGGAAACTGGAGCACCCGGAGGAAGCCCACGCAGACACGAGGAGAATGTGCAAACTCCACACAGACAGTGACCCAAGCTGGGAATCGAACCCAATGTTTTGGCAAACATTGACCCAGATTTTAGTTGAACAGGGTATCTTGTGATGTACCACATTACTTACACCTTTCTCCTCATCTTTCAGCTTGCACATTTTATCATAGAATCACAGAATGATTACAGCACAGAAGAAGGCCATTTGACCCGTCGTTGATGCAGAAATAGGGCAGAGCAAGTGACTGAGATGATGGTGGGGGACCACTTTGAGACAGTGACCATAGTTCTATTAATTTTTAAATCGTTATGGAAAGGGACAAAACTGGTCCACAGGTGCAAGTTCTAAATTGGGGCAAGGTGAATTTTGATGGAATTAGACAGGAGCTTGCAAGAGTTGATTGGAGTAGCTTGTTTGAGGGCAAAGGGACCTCCAGCAACTGGGAGACCTTTAAAAGTGAAATAGCTAGAGTTCAGGCTCTATATATTCCTGTTAGGGTGAAGGGCAAGGCTGGCAGGAGTAGAGAATCCTGAATGACAAAACATATTGAGGTTTTGGCCAGGAAAAAGAAGGCCTGGCTCAGGGTCGAGCTGGAATCAAGGGATTCCCTGGAGGTGTACAGGGGAGACAGGAGTATACTCAAGAAGGAAATTAGGAGGGCAAAAATGGGGCATGAGGTAGCTTTGGCTGAGAAGATTAAGGTGAATCCAAAGGGATTCTTTTAGTATATTAATGGAAAAAGAATAACTAGAGAGAGAATAGGATCCCTCAAGGACCAAAGTGGACACGTGTGGGACCGCAGGAAATGGTCGAGGTTCTCAATGAATATTTCTCCTGTGTTTACCATGGAAAAAGACATGAACACTTGGGAACCTGGGAAAGTTAGTGGCGACAGTTCGCATTACAGTAGAGGAGGTGATGGACGCATTAAAATGTATGAAGGTGGATAAGTCTTCTGGCCCTGATAGGTATATCCAAGAACACTGTGTGAGGCTAGAGAAGAAATTTGGCTGAAATATTTGCATCATCGTTAGCCGTGGGTGAGGTACCAGAAAACTGGAGGGTAACAAATATCATGCCCTAATTTAAGAAGGGCTGCAAAGAAAAACCTGGGAATTATAGACCGGTAAGCCTAACATCTGTGGTGGGTAAGTTACTGGAGAGGATTCTGAGCGATAAGATATACAGGCATTTGTAAAGACAGGGTTTGATTAGAAGTAGTCAACATGGCTTTGTGCATGGGTGATTATGCCTTACAAATTTTTTAGAGTTCTTTGAAGAAGTGACCAGGAAGGTTGATGTGGGCAGGGTGGTAAAAGTAGTGTATATATGTACTTCAGTAAGGCTTTTGATAAAGTTCTGCATGGTAGGCTGCTCTGGAAGGTTAGATCACATGGAATCCAGGGAGAGCTGGCAAATTGGATATACAATTGGCTTGATGGTAGGAAGCAGAGGGTAATGGTGGAAGAATGCTTGTCCGACTGGAGGCCTGTGACTCGTGGTGTGCCTGAGGAGTCGGTGCTGGGCCCATTGCGTTTGTTATCTATATCAGTGATTTGGATGGGAATGTACAAGGCATGATCATTAAGTTTGCAGATGACACCAAAATAGGTGGTATTGTAGACAATGAGGAAGATTATCAAAAATTGCAGCAGGATCTTGATTAGCTGGGGAAGTGGGCCAAGAAATGGCAAATGGAGTTCAACACACAAGTATGAGGTGTTGCATTTTGGAAAGTCAAATCAAAGTAGAACTGTCATGGTGAATGATAGGACCTTAGAAAGTATCGTGGAACAGAGGGACCTTGGAGTTCAGGTGCACGGTTCTCCATAAGGTGGAGTCACAGGTAGATAGGGCAGTGAAGAAGGCTTTTGGCATGCTGGCCTTCATCAGCCAGGGCATTGAGTGTAGAAGTTGGGAAGTTATGTTGAAGTTGGACAGGATGTTGGTGAAGCCGCACCTGGAGTATTGTGTTCAGTTTTGGTCGCCTTGCTGTTGGAAAGATGTTGTTAAACTGGAGAAAGTGCGGAAGAGATTAACAAGGATGTTGCCAGGACTCAAGGGACTGAGTTATAGGGAGAAATTGGACAGGCTAGGATTTTCTTCTTTGGACTGTAGGAGACTGAGGAGTGATCTTTTAGAGGTGTATAAGATCAGGAGAGCCATGGATAGGGATGGGGCACTCAGTCTTTTTCCCAGGGTTGGGGATTTGAGAACTAGAGGGCAAAAGTTAAAGTTAAGAGGGGAAAGAATTAATGGGAACCTGAGGAGCAACATTTTTACACAATGGGTAGTACGTATGTAGAATGAGCTGCCTGAGGAGGTGGTTGAGCCAGGGACATTGACAACATTCAAAAGGCATTTAGACAGATACATGGATAGAAAAGGTTTAGAGGGATATGGGCCAAATGCAGGCAAATGGGGATGAGCTTAGATGGGCATTTTGACCAGTTTGGGCGAAGGGCCTGTCTCCATGCCTTAGATTCTATAACTCTGATCAAGGTACCAGGGAACAGTTGCCACTCTTGATTTTGTTCAATTGAAAATGACGCAATGCATGGGCATCCACAGATGACAGGGCTATGTGTGCGAAGATTACATGTTACTTCTGACAGGAGCAAGTGAACCACACTGTGAGTCCCACTGATAACATTAAATTGGTTGAGAGTGTAATTCTTAGCACACTTAGGATTATTTAGTAAATTCTGTCCAATTGTGGAATCACAGTTAATGTGGACAGTGGTGTTTTGAGTTTTGCATACACAGCTGCTTGTGTACGGTCACTATTTGCCTGTTGCCAACATGTTTGACATGAGACACTAGTCTTCGGCATCACCGACATTGAAATTCATGTTCCACATTACTCATTGGTGTGGTAAGAAGTTCATCTTTTTGGCTTGATGGCAGCATTCTGTTGGTAAAGAATCTCACTTTGTTACAATGCAGCTCCGTGACACAGGATTCTGTGCTCTACGGGCTGTTCCCAGGAATGCACACGGAGACATAGAAACATAGAAAATAGAAGCAGGAGTAGCCATTCGGCCCTTCAAACCTGCTCCACCATTCATTTTGATCATGGCTGATCATCAAATTCAATATCCTGATCCTGCCTTCCCCCCCATATCCCTTGATCCCTTTAGCTCCGAGAGCTATATCTATTTTCTTCTTGAAATCACACAATGTTTTGACCTCAACTACTTTCTGTGGTAGTGAATTCCACAGATTCACCACTCTCTGGGTGAAGAAATTTCTCCTCACCCCAGTTCTAAAAGGTTTACCCCTTATTATCAAACTATGGCCCCCAGTTCTGGACTCCCCCACCATCGGGAACATTCTTTCTGAATCTACCCTGTCTAATCCTGTTAGAATTTTCTATGAGAACCCCTCTCATTCTTATAAACTCCAATAAATACAATCCGAATGGACTTGGTCTCTCTTCATATGACAGACCTGCCATCCCAGGAATCAGCCTTCGCTGTACTCACTCTATAGTAAGGGCATCTTTCCTCAGATAAGGAGACCAAAACTACACACAATACTCCAGGTGTGGTTTATACAATTGCAGTAAAGCTTCCCTGTTCCTATGCTCAAATCCTCTCACTATGAAGGCCAACATACTATTTGCCTTCTTTACTGCCTGCTGTACCTGCTCTGAGTATCCACCTGTCCCAATTTACACCCATTCAAATAATAATGTGCCTTCCTATTTTTGCTACCGAAGTGGATAACCTCACATTTATCCACATTATATTAGCTGCCATGCATATGCTCACTCACTCAATCTGTCCAAATCATGCTGAAGCATCCCTGCATCCTCCTCACCAACTTTGTATCGTCTGTAAACTTGGAGATAATACATTTAGTTCCTCCTTCCAATTATTAATATATAATGTGAGCACATCTCTCTGCACTACCCCACTAGTCACTGCCTGCTAATCAGAAAAAAACCCATTTATGCCAACTCTTTGCTTCCGACCTACTAACCAGCTTTCTATCCATCTCAAGACACGACCCGCAATCCTACGCACTTTAACTTTACATGGTAGTCTGCTATGTGAGACCTTGTCGAAAGCTTTCTGAAAGTCTAAATAAACCACATCCACTGGTTCTCCTCGGTCAACTCTACTCATTACACCCTCAAACAACAAACATCAACTGCTGCTGAAAGATCATTGACTCAGTGGAAGACGCTATTTGGTCAACCTGAAACCTACTAGTTTTCCAGTGAATACAGTTTTGACAACTGTGTGTTGTAGACCGGTGCATTGCACGGTCCAGGATTAGGTGCTGAGGGATGCATTAAAGAACAAAGAACAATACAGCACAGGAACAGGCCCTTCGGCCCTCCAAGCCCACGCCGCTCCCTGGTCCAAACTAGACCATTCTTTTGTATCCCTCCATTCCCACTCCGTTCATATGGCTGTCTAGATAAGTCTTAAATGTTCCCAGTGTGTCCGCCTCCACCACCTTGCCTGGCAGCGCATTCCAGGCCCCCACCACCCTCTGTGTAAAATATGTCCGTCTGATATCTGTGTTAAACCTCCCCCCCTTCACCTTGAACCTATGACCCCTCGTGAACGTCACCACCGACCTGGGGAAAGCTTCCCACCGTTCACCCTATCTATGCCTTTCATAATTTTATACACCTCTATTAAGTCTCCCCTCATCCTCCGTCTTTCCAGGGAGCACAACCCCAGTTTACCCAATCTCTCCTCATAACTAAGCCCCTCCATACCAGGTAACATCCTGGTAAACCTCCTCTGTACTCTCTCCAAAGCCTCCACGTCCTTCTGGTAGTGTGGCGACCAGAACTGGACGCAGTATTCCAGATGCGGCCGAACCAACGTTCTATACAACTGCAATATCAGACCCCAACTTTTATACTCTATGCCCCGTCCTATAAAGGCAAGCATGCCATATGCCTTCTTCACCACCTTCTCCACCTGTGACGTCACTTTCAAGGATCTGTGGACTTGCACACCCAGGTCCCTCTGCGTATCTACACCCTTTATGGTTCTGCCATTTATCATATAGCTCCTCCCTACATTATTTCTACCAAAATGCATCACTTCGCATTTATCAGGATTGAACTCCATCTGCCATTTCTTTGCCCAAATTTCCAGCCTATCTATATCCTTCTGTAGCTTCTGACAATGTTCCTCACTATCTGCAAGTCCTGCCAATTTTGTGTCGTCCGCAAACTTACTGATCACCCCAGGGCCAGCCATCGCAAAGCCACAGTGGTCATTGTCTAAGTGCATCAAAGGGCTGGAAACTATGTAAACCTCATGGGCTGAATATTTGACATGGAATTGAGTATGAATAAATATTGGTAAATATAGTGAGTAACATGCAGCATTGGAAGAAAATATTTTCACTTTACATTTCGTGATGTTGACTCTGAACAGTCATATCCTGTTTTTATTAATCTTGTAAATAAAATATATTTTTGGAAAAAGATTATATTTTCTCTCATGTGCGTGTGCAGATGGTACGATATAGTGAACTTTATTTGAACTTTTTGTTTTAAAACAAAATATGTTTCATATACACGAACTACGAATTGCACTGGTAAATGGTAGCAATGGCCTCAGCAATGCTGTTGACTGGACTGATTTTGTGCAGACTTTCTATTCAATCTTATTGCACCAGTTTCAGGATATTAATCACCTGTCTTGCTGGGACTGCAGAAGAGACAGAATTTACAACTTTCTGTTCCTTAAGGCAGTTAATAATAGGACTCATCAAATCATTACCAGTTTGTTCAGTTGAGGTTGTATTTAGCAAATGTGATCAATGACTAACGTTCTGCAGAATCTTAAACTGATGACTAGAGCATTTTCGACTTTGTCATGTGATGCTGCTGCTTTGGCAATTCAGGACTGTAGCTCATGAATGCAGACTGTGCTTTTCACAAAGAATGGCAGAGATTTCCATTGCCATAATTCCGGCAGTAACAGAACTTTGGAGATCAGGTTGCACAGTGAGCACTGTTGATGGGGATCAGCGCTCAGCTGTGATTGTGTGAGGTGATATGTTTGTTGGATTTCTGCAGATTCTCCTTCACACTTTACACTCAGGGACAGATAAAAATTAATAGTGTGGCAAAGTCCTGAATGCAGGTGGTTTGCACTCAATTAAAACGCGAGTTGCAGATCTAAAAATGTTGATGGTAACTGACTTTCCTCGTTCGTGACTTTTTAAAAACATGCTTTGTTTGAGATAGTTGGTGATGTCACGAGTCCTCCTTCATTAATGATCTAAAGTATGAAGTTT